>NC_140017.1:11243994-11843994 GCF_964263955.1 Coregonus lavaretus
CAGAAGGAACCAGAAACATCCTAGACGCCATGAATGCTCGGGGGATCCGCAAAGTAGTTGGCTGCATGTCAGGTACAGAGGAATCTTGGACAGTCAGGGTCACAGCATCTTTCCAACTTCCAATAAATGACCATAAAGAAACCATATCCTTATATTGTCCCCCTCTCTGCTTCACAGCCTTCCTCCTATGGGACCGGTCTAAAGTGCCACCCAGGCTCCTGCCGGTCACAGAGGACCATGATAGGATGTACATGATGCTGAAGGAGTCAGGGCTGGACTTCGTGGCTGTCATGCCCCCTCATATCGACGGTTAGTCATCGCCCTTCCTCAATTCCTGAATCAGTAGAAATGTAATACTGTACTACCATAGTCACATACTGTAAGTGGTTTCAGTAATGACATGATAGGCCTATCATCCTTCCTCATACACTGCCCACTGGGTCTATTTTATTTTCTTTGTTTGTGTCTTTATAATAAAAAATATTTTTTAGTCATTTAGCAGACGCTCTTATCCAGAGCGACTTACAGGAGCAATTAGGGTTAAGTGCCTTGCTCAAGGGCACATCAACAGATGTTTCACCTAGTCGGCTCGGGGATTAGAACCAGCGACCTTTCGGTTACTGGCACAACGCTCTTAACCATTAAGCTACCTGCCGCGTTCCACGTTGGTTCAATGTAATTTTATTGAAATTATATGGAGACAACGTTGATTCAAAGTGTGTGCCCAGTGGGTATGTACTGGATGGATTAGTGTTATTCAACTGATATTAAAATAAATAAAGAGAGTTGCACACTCTCTATATATATATATATATATATATATATATATATATATATATATATATATATATATAAACTCCCTGTGCCGAAACGTTGGTGTTTTACCCAATAAATTACTGGGAGTTTATATATAGAGTGTGCGACTCTATTTATTTTAATAGCTTACAGTTTATTCGCCGTTGGTCAGCACCTCCACACAGAGTGATTTTCTCTGGGTGTGCTCCAGCTCATGCTTTTTATTCAACTGATATTAAACATTTTCTGAATATCTAATAATATTAGGTGCCTTATATTGCACTGCTAAATATAAATGCACTGCTATTCCCAACAGATACCTTACCTTTGACTGAGAAGTACACAGTGACAGAGAACATGCTGAAAGGGCGTGTCATTTCCAAATATGACCTGGGACACTTCTTCGTCAAGTGCTTGTCCATCTCTGACTGGGACAGGAAGACAGTTGGGGTTTGTGGGGAGTACAGTTAACCCTAACAAGACAGAGCCCTCCTCTTTCCATAAAGCAGTTATGACAGCTGGCCTATCAGACACAGCAACTTAGATCTTATTTCTACAAGCCAATCTTTCTTGCTTGAAAGAAATGGCAGCTTTGGCTTTTGCTAATGTTTTGTAATTATTTTCACTATCTTGACAATGGATATTATAATGTATGAAAAACGTAATATGTTAATCATCTTTGTAGTTGTGTGTGGGTCTCATACTTTGTGCAGACTTTTTAATTTGCTACATAGCCAATATCGTTCAAATATCTATTTTACTTTATTTTTATTTTAACCCAACAGCAATTTAATGTTGACTGAGTATGTATGAGTGCAAAGTGAGTCATCAATTAGGCCTATGTTATTGATAGCCTAGGCCTACTTGTATCCTGATCTGTGCTGTGCCAACCAATGTAGACTACAAATGTACAGTATCTCACAAAAGTGAGTACACCCCTCACATTTTTTAAAAATATTTGAGTATATCTTTTCATGTGACAACACTGAAGAAATGACACTTTACTACAATGTAAAGTAGTGAGTGTACAGCTTGTATAACAGTGTAAATTTGCTGTCCCCTCAAAATAACTCACACAGCCATTAATGTCTAAACCGCTGGCAACAAAAGTGAGTACACCCCTAAGTGAAAATGTCCAAATTGGGCCCAAAGTGTCAATATTTTGTGTGGCCACCATCATTTTCCAGCACTGCCTTAACCCTCTTTGGCATGGAGTTCACCAGAGCTTCACAGGTTGCCACTGGAGTCCTCTTTCACTCCTTCATGACGACATCACGGAGCTGGTGGATGTTAGAGACCTTGCACTCCTCCACCTTCCGTTTGAGGATGCCCCACAGATGCTCAATAGGGTTTAGGTCTAGAGACATGCTTGGCCAGTCCATCACCTTTACCCTCAGCTTCTTTAGCAAGGCAGTGGTCGTCTTGGAGGTGTGTTTGGGGTCGTTATCATGTTGGAATACTGCCCTGCGGCCCAGTCTCCGAAGGGAGGGGATCATGCTCTGCTTCAGTATGTCACAGTACATGTTGGCATTCATGGTTCCCTCAATGAACTGTAGCTCCTCATCTTTAGAAGAGGCTTCCTTCTGGGACGACAGCCATGCAGACCAATTTGATGCAGTGTGCTGCGTATGGTCTGAACACTGACGGGCTGACCCCCCACCCCTTCAACTTCTGCAGTAATGCTGGCAGCACTCAGTCTATTTCCCAAAGACAACCTCTGGATATGACGCTGAGCACATGCACTCAACTTCTTTGGTCGACCATGGCGAGGCCTGTTCTGAGTGGACCCTGTCCTGTTAAACCGCTGTATGGTATTGGCCACCGTGCTGCAGCTCAGTTTCAGGGTCTTGGCAATCTTCTTATAGCCCAGGCCATCTTTATGTAGAGCAACAATTATTTTTTTCAGATCCTCAGAGAGTTCTTTGCCATGAGGTGCCATGTTGAACTTCCAGTGACCAGTATGAGGGAGTGTGAGGGCAATGACACCAAATTTAACACACCTGCTCCCCATTCACACCTGAGACCTTGTAACACTAACGAGTCACATGACACCGGGGAGGGAAAATGGCTAATTGGGCCCAATTTGGACATTTTCACTTAGGGGTGTACTCACTTTTGTTGCCAGCGGCTTAGACTTTAATGGCTGTTTGTTGAGTTATTTTGAGGGGACAGCAAATTTACACTGTTATACAAGCTGTACACTCACTACTTTACATTGTAGCAAAGTGTCATTTCCTCAGTGTTGTCACATGAAAAGATATACTCAAATATTTACAAAAATGTGAGGGGTGTACTCACTTTTGTGAGATACTGTATATATTCCTAAGAATATATGATGTCATCATTTTATAGCTAGCTTTTGAAATAAAGAGTTTTCCAATACAACAGTTTTGAGGTGCCAGTCTTTGTGTCACTCTCTCTAGAAAAACATGTCAACAATGTTTATCAGAGGTATTTGTTGGCACTATGTAGCTATTGAGGGTGAACAGCTGAAATGGCGCTTGAACCAATAACTGTGGTTATAGGTGAACTGGCACCTGACCTGTACCATGAAGGTCTCCAAGGTTTCTTGGCAGAGGCAGTCATACACTCACATACAGGGTCACTATTCCCGATCTCTAGAAGTGTCACATACACTAACCCCTATGTGAACACTTCAAACAAAAGCTTAGAGACTGCTGGGACTATCCCACCACTGTCAACACTGTAGATTACATTTCCTTTATCTACTGCAAGTTTGAATTTCTAATTTGGCGATTGAGACAAACATATTGGAAGCTTTCTGCTTGAATATAGAAACAATGGCAGTCAAGCAACCACTGTCAACACTGTAGACGACATTTCCTTTATCTACTGCAAGTTTGAATTTCTAATTTGGCGATTGAGACAAACATATTGGAAGCTTTCTGCTTGAATATAGAGACAAACAGGTAGGCATGCAATGACTTGCGTAGCCTAATATCACAGTAGCATGGGTACGCAAAACATTCAGTAACTTGTTGAGCAATGTAGCTCGTGACAGTCCATAGCTGGCTTTGTCAAAATAGCCTAGCCTACTGTAAACCCAAAGAAAGTTGCTTGCTTATCATAAACTCATGTTTTTATTTATTTAATTGAAATACAGGACATATTTTCATTGAGTATTGTTTGAGAAATGTTATTGATTCACATGCATTAATAATTTGCCTTAAATATATATATATATTTTCTTCTTATGTAGGCTACCCTAGTGACGTAATGCACTCATGTAACTCGCTGCTTACTCCCTGCAGCACGCAGGGCAAAGACAGTACAGAATGAAGGTAAGCTACAACTGCTTCTCCAATAGAAATCGCCGATCACACTTGGGGTGTGTTCGTAAAATTCATTCTGGCTATCTACTCCGATTTCAGAACACTCTCGTCTGAGGGCGTGTTCGTAAATTCCCTCTGAAGTGCCAGAGTGCACTCTGGGCGTTCGTAAATTCAGAGTGTTGTCATATTGTCTGTTCTTAAATTCAGAGCGTTTGGCTCTCGGAGCGTTCAGAATGCACACTGGACGCTCTGGCCCAGGAGTAGGGTTGTCTCTGGGCATTTGTAAATTCAGAGTGTTGTCAGATTGCCCGTTAATAAAATAAGAGCGTTTCGCTCTCGGAGCCTGAGGAGTAGGTTGGTCCGAGCATTCTGCCCTCACAACCGCAGTCAAGCAACCAAGCTAACTGGTTCAAGTTGCAGAAAAACACCTCACTCTGACCATTTTACTCACCCTATCAGAGGTGGTTAGGCTGTTTTCATGTTGTGCTGCTGGCAACAATTTTTTTTTTTTTTTTTTACTGACATCGGTCATATTTAACGGATGTAGCGCATTCGTAAATTCATCAGTTATTCTGCGCTCTGGCACACTCAGACGAGAGTGCACTGATAGCCAAAGTGAATTTACGAAAGAACCCAAAGATTGACAACGCTCTGAATTTACGAACGATCCAGAGCGCACTCTGCAACACTGGAGGCAATTTACCAATGCACCATTGTAGGCGACGTTGGCTAGCTAAAACTCATGCGTAGAACCACGTTATCGGGTCTAACGATCGTCTCGCGCCGATGCGCATGTGCAGGTCGTCAAATCACAGGCACTTATTCGATATAAAGTTGTTTTTGACGAAAATGAAAACGTTTCAGTTTGTCACGAGGTTGGAGTAATAACATGTTCAACTACTTAAGACATTGGCTCGAATCTAGGTTATGCTTTTAGATTTCGAGAAAATCAAGAACTAATGAAGAATTGTTGAAGAAATCTGTTTGCTCAGATTTTGGCGAGAGTGAAACCTCTCGCTTCGCCTCTTCCTCTCTGGTGAAACTTAAATCTCGGGCGGGAACGAGTTTAGGTTTTAGTTTGCCGGTGGATTTTGTACCGAGCTGGCGAGCTATCCAAATAAATATATTTGGACCTAACAGCATTCTTTACTTTAGTATATTGAAAAGATAACTGGAAACAGACGAACAGTTGCGCTCGACAGGTTTGTTGTTTTGCCAAATTGCGACAAAGTATGAAGTGGAGAGAACGCTATTAGCTAGCTACTTAGCTAAATGAGTTAGCTAGCCACTGTACAAGCTATCTAGACATGTATTTACTAGCCAATGTTATGTAATATCTATCACCCGGACATAGCTATATTACTAGTTAATTATACTCCCACAACTGCAGTCAACTCACCATGTTACGTGATGTGATCTCTAAAGATTCTTATCAAGTTTTGTGTTCTCCCTCCCTCTCTAGCTAACTACGTTTGGTCGAGGGGAATGATGATATCCAAGGGACAGAAGCGCAAACTCCATGATGATGTCGTGGGGGGCATGCGTAGCGCCACTTGGGAGAGCCAGCGGCAGTCAGTGCTGGCCATCTCCCTCCACAAGTACCACCACGGGCAGGAGCTGGTGGAGCCTAGTTTGCGCCGCTCCGTGTTGATAGCCAACACCCTGCAGCAGATACTCTTAGAAAACAAGCCTCCATATGGGTTAGTTAACCTGGCAGGACCAGTGCCATCCATGGTCCCATCTAACCCCTGCATCCACAGGGAGTCTGGTCTAGGTGTTGTAAACAGTGCCTCAGGTGTCGAGGATATGGAGGAGGTCTGGATGTCCTCAGAGAGTGACTTCTCCCTGTCAGCTGCTGTCTCCTCCATCCTGAAAGAACTAGACTTGACTGTTGATGGAGGGCCAGGGCCTCAGGCACCTCAGAGGACACCTTTCATGTCCATTGAGAACCTACCTGGAGACCTGGGGCTCAAACAGGCCCCCACGGGGCACTGGAGCTCTGAGTGGCGCCCTGAGGGGTCTAGAACCTCAGAGGGGGTGGCTTTTGGTAGTGTGGAGGAGGTCATGCGTTCCAGCTACCTGCAGGATGTGAAACTGGATGAACTTTTCCATGACATTGACACGTCTGTGTTTGACAGGGAGATGGGGGTCCGAGCACTCTCTTCTGCAGCCAGTGACGAGCTGCTTAAGTACTTACCCCCTCTGTCCTCCGTTCCGTCCACTTCACCCTCTCCCTTCTCCCTCAACCAGAGCTTCAGGGACCTGAATGAGCTGGAGCACATCATGGAAATACTGGTAGAGTCTTGATCACCAGAACTTTGAGGAAATTATGACATTCTAAAGAGAACAAGACATTGAAATTTAGTGTTTACTCTGTCCAGTTGATCACACGGTTTAATGACTGAAATGTGCTGTTTTTATACAAAAAAAGAAAAAGCTGAATGAGAGACTAGCCTACTTTTTCTAGTAGTGGTGTTTTGAATGTTAAATGTAATATTCCTTATGCCTAGCTATATAAAGAGATTATATTGTAAGATGTTCCTAATAGCAAATCAGTTCAGACTGATGTCCAATAAATTAATTAGTGGGTAGGATTGACTCAAACAGTTGGAATTTTGGAATACCATTACATGCCTCAGGCATCTATTGAAGGGAAGGTAGATGACCATTTCTAAATGTGAAATAACCACTAACCTGAGGGGAAATGTCTTCTGTGAAGAAATCCCTTTCACTGGTCTTACTCCAGTAAGTCGAGGGTTAATATTGAACACATTCTCACATCCTTCAATATCACAAAAGTACAACTGAACTACAATAATACTGCATTGTATTGGTCAGTATGTTCTGTAGTAGTAGCCTACCTTGCCTAACCAGTATGCATAATTAGGCTACATATTGAGCTGTGCCACTAGCTTACAGCTAGCTTCAGCCATTAGGAAATACAAATATTAACTTAACCTGAGTTACTGGCTGTGAAATGTCATGGTGCTTACCAGTAGTTCAATATCAGGTTATAACCGCTGGAGTTAATATGAAGGAATTCCTCAATTTGGTTGTGCGTGCAATGATGTCTAAGGGGAAAAATAGTGTTTGCTTGCAGTAACTTGGTTGTTGTAATATCCCAAACGGACGTGGCAGTTTCATCATTAAGGATTTCATTAAGGTCTATTGTGTGGCATTTAGAAAATGTCTAACCAGGGTCAATGTAAGTCGCTCTGGAAAAGAGCGTCTGCTAAATGACGTAAATGTAAATGTCAGAAATGGTTCAAAGGATGAGTTATTTATAGAAATGTCATATTTAAATGTTCAGCTAAATATATGATCGTTATGTTCCACAATGGCAGTTTATATTTTGTATATTATTTTTGTTTATATAATGTATTTTGGCCTAATGCCCTGAAAAAGCAAGTTATTTTATGCTGACATTTTACAATGAAAGACATGTAAGTGCACTGTCTTATGCAATCACCATGTTCATATTTTTTATAAATTCAGGAATTAAATGGGTTTGTGCCAATCTTTTCAAACAATGACACTTGTCTAAACTGTGCTACAGTCCAGTAGAATCACATCTCTTCGGTGGGGATCCTGCTGCAGAACATTAACAAGCAGCCAGAGAAAATACTCAATGTACCGTGCTGACCCCTAGTGGACATAAGTGTCAGAACAATGCAAGTGCCTAGCAACGATGCAAGTGCAGGTGTGCTGTTGAATTGTTAAAGTGCGTGTGAAAAGTTTCATAAGTTTGTAGCAACTGATAATGTATTAACTAACTGCCAATAATGTAAACGCTGCTAATGTAATACATGTTATATTTATAATGTAATAAATGGCCAATAATTAAGAAATATACTGAACGCATAACGTCATAGCGTTTTTGCGCATAATGTTATAATTATTACATTATGCGTTGATAACATACATTAAAACCAGTAAATAGCGATAGCGCTGACGTCATCTACGTATTCCAATAGAAAACTGCTGATGGCTCATAAAGCCGAAAGTATTAGAATTTCAAGCGTGCCATATTTTTGAATGGGCCCAGAGAAAGGAGCAGATGGAATCCCATTGGGTATTGAATTGAGGAACGTATAACGCCCCACCCAGCAGACTGTCAACCAATCGTCTTCACGTTGTTATGCGGCGTCACACGGTTGCTAAAATAATCGTCACGCAATCTTCTCAACCTTCTCAAAGTCAGGGTATGAGTCGAGAAACATGCCTATTTTCCTCGAAAGTACTTAATGTCACGATTCCAAAGCTATACAGTATTACAGATAGCAAGTAAATGATCTCATGTCTTGGAAAATATTTGTAATATTGTACTGTTGACAAAATTCATGCTAATGTTGGCTTTTTGAGCTACCGCCCAATTGACTCCGATTCCCTCTTTGAAGGAGAGCTCTCCTTGTCCCATAATAGCCCATCATGCACCGCGCGGCCCATTGACGTAGCATGGGCAACGTTTCCCATCTCCTCAAAAGTACAGTCGTGGTCAAAAGTTTTGAGAATGACACAAATACTAATTTTCACAAAGTCTGCCGCCTCAGTTTTGATGATGGCAATTTGCATATACTCCAGAATGTCATGAAGAGTGATCAGATGAATTGCAATTAATTGCAAAATCCCTCTTTGCCATGAAAACGAACTTAATCCCCCAAAAACATTTCCACTGCATTTCAGCCCTGCCACAAAAGGACCAGCTGCCATCATGTCAGTGATTCTCTCCTTAACACAGGTGAGAGTGTTGACGAGGACAAGGCTGGAGATCACTCTGTCATGCTGATTGAGTTAGAATAACAGACTGGAAGCTTTAAAAGAAGGGTGGTGCTTGAAATCATTGTTCTTCCTCTGTTAACCATGGTTACCTGCAAGGAAACAAGTGCCGTCATCATTGCTTTGCACAACAAGGGCTTCACAGGCAAGGATATTGCTGCTAGTAAGATTGCACCTAAATCAACCATTTATCGGATCATCAAGAACTTCAAGGAGAGAGGTTCAATTGTTGTGAAGAAATTGTCAGGGCGCCCAAGAAAGTCCAGCAAGCGCCAGGACCGTCTCCTAAAGTTGATTCAGCTGCGGGATCGGGGCACCACCAGTGCAGAGCTTGCTCAGGAATGGCAGCAGGCAGGTGTGAGTGCATCTGCACGCACAGTGAGGCAAAGACTTTTGGAGGTTGGCCTGGTGTCAAGAAGGGCAGCAAAGAAGCCACTTCTCTCCAGGAAAAACATCAGGGACAGACTGATATTCTGTACAGGGATTGGACTGCTGAGGACTGGGGTAAAGTCATTTTCTCTGATGAATCCCCCTTCCGATTCTTTGGGGCATCCGGAAAACACCTTGTCCGGAGAAGACAAGGTGAGCGCTACCATCAGCCCTGTGTCATGCCAACAGTAAAGCATCCTGAGACCATTCATGTGTGGGGTTGCTTCTCGGCCAAGGGAGTGGGCTCACTCACAATTTTGCATAAGAACACAGCCATGAATAAAGAATGGTACCAACACATCCTCAGAGAGCAACTTCTCCCAACCATCCAAGAACAGTTTGGTGACGACCAATGCCTTTTCCAGCATGATGGAGCACCTTGCCATAAGGCAAAAGTGATAACTAAGTGGCTCGGGGAACAAAACATCGAAATTATGGGTCCATGGCCAGGAAACTCCCCAGACCTTAATCCCATTGAGAACTTGTGGTCAATCCTCAAGAGGCGGGTGGACAAACAAAAACCCACAAATTCTGACAAACTCCAATCATTGATTATGCAAGAATGGGCTGCCATCAGTCAGGATGTGGCCCAGAAGTTAATTGACAGCATTCCAGGGCGGATTGCAGAGGTCTTGAAAAAGAAGGGTCAACACTGCAAATATTGACTCTTTGCATAAACTTAATGTAATTGTCAATAAAAGCCTTTGACACTTATGGAATGCTTGTAATTATACTTCAGTATACCATAGTAACATCTGACAAAAATATCTCATAGCACTGAAGCAGCGAACTTTGTGAAGACCAATACTTGTGTCATTCTCAAAACTTTTAACCACGACTGTATATGTGCCCATGCGAATGTCAGACTCCACTCTGTGAGGCACATCGATCTTCAGGTTGAACATGGTGAGACTGTAGACTCCTAGATTGATTGTGCAGTTCGTTTAGGCGATTTTACAGCTAAATAGATACTTTACATGGTGACATTGTCTTTGGTATTATTGTGTTTAGACAGCACATAGAGAGAGCATTGCATTGTGGATGTTGTAGTCCACTTGAGCTGCAACAGATTTCCACAATGATTTTCCATGTTGCTACCAACCTTATTATAATGCCAAAATAAAACATTTGTTCACAAAAAATATTGTTCTCACATATGTGTTATTTAACACTAAATTAAAGGAATTAGTGGTTTTGGGTGAATTTTTCCTTTAATGTCTATGGCATGAGGGTGCAAGCTTCCTCATAGCCTGCTAGCCCGTGATTGGTCTGTGCAGGTGGTCCTGTGTGATGGCAAATGTATACTGAACAAAAACAAACGCAACATGCAACAATTTCAAAGATTTTAATGAGTTACAGTTCATATAAGGAAATCAGTCAATTTAAATAAATTCATTAGGCCCTAATCTATGGATTTCACATGACTGGGTATTCAGATATGCATCTGTTGGTCACAGATACACAGTGGTGGAAAAAGTACACAATTGTCCTACTTGAGTAAAAGTATAGATTCCTTAATAGAAAGTTACTCAAGTAAAAATGAAAGTCAGCCAGTAAAATACTACTTGAGTAAAAGTCTAAAAGTATTTCGTTTTAAATATACTTACAGTTGAAGTCGGAAGTTTACATACACCTTAGCCAAATACATTTAAACTAAGTTTTTCACAATTCCTGACATTTAAAATTCCCTGTCTTAGGTCAGTTAGGATCACCACTTTATTTTAAGAATGTGAAATCTCAGAATAATAGTAGAGAGAATGATTTATTTCAGCTTTTATTTCTTTCATCACATTCCCAGTGGGTCAGAAGTTTACATACACTCAATTAGTATTTGGTAGCATTGCCTTTAAATTGTGTAACTTGGGTCAAACGTTTCGGGTAGCCTTCCACAAGCTTCCCACAATAAGTTGGGTGAATTTTGGCCCATTCCTCCTGACAGAGCTGGTGTAACTCAGTCAGGTTTGTAGGCCTCCTTGCTCGCACACACTTTTTCAGTTCTGCCCACAAATGTTTTATAGGATTGAGGTCAGGGCTTTGTGATGGCCACTCCAATACCTTGACTTTGTTGTCCTTAAGCCATTTTGCCACAACTTTGGAAGTATGCTTGGGGTCATTGTCCATTTGGAAGACCCATTTGCGACCAAGCTTTAACTTCCTGACTGATGTCTTGAGATGTTGCTTCAATATATCCACATAATTTTCCTTCCTCATGATGCCATCTATTTTGTGAAGTGCACCAGTCCCTCCTGCAGCAAAGCACCCCCACAGCATGATGCTGCCACCCCGTGCTTCACGGTTGGGCTGGTGTTCTTCGGCTTGCAAGCGTTCCCCTTTTCCCTCCAAACATAACGATGGTCATTATGGCCAAACAGTTCTACTTTTGTTTCATCATACCAGAGGACATTTCTCCAAAAAGTACGATCTTTGTCCCCATGTGCAGTTGCAAACCGTAGTCTGGCGGTTTTGGAGCAGTGGCTTCTTCATTGCTGAGTGGCCTTTCAGGTTATGTCGATATAGGACTCGTTTTACTGTGGATATAGATACTTTTGTACCTGTTTCCTCCAGGAAACAAAGGTCCCTTGCTGTTGTTCTGGGATTGATTTGCACTTTTCTCTAGGAGACAGAACGCATCTCCTTCCTGAGCAGTATGACGGCTGCTTAGTCCCATGGTGTTTATACTTGCGTACTATTGTTTGTACAGATGAACGTGGTACTTTCAGGCGTTTGGAAATTGCTCCCAAGGATGAACCAGACTTGTGGAGGTCTACAATTTTTTTTCTGAGGTCTTGGCTGATTTCTTTTTATTTTCCCATGATGTCAAGCAAAGAGGCACTGATTTTGAAGGTAGGCATTGAAATACATCCACAGGTACACCTCCAATTGACTCAAATGATGTCAATTAGCCTATCAGAAGCTTCTAAAGCCTTGACATCATTTTCTGGAATCTTCCAAGCTGTTTAAAGGCACAGTCAACTTAGTGTTTGTAAACTTCTGACCCACTGAAAATGTGATACAGTGAATTATAAGTGAAATAATCTGTCTGTAAACAATTGTTGGAAAAATTACTTGTGTCATGCACAAAGTAGATGTCCTAACCAACTTGCCAAATCTATAGTTTGTTAACAAGAAATGTCTGGAGTGGTTGAAAAAACGAGTTTTAATGACTCCAACCTAAGTGTATGTAAACTTCCGACTTCAACTGTAGGTGTTCCTCTTGTCCAGGTGGGAAAGGGCAGTGTGGAGTGCAATAGAGATTGCATCATCTGTGGATCTGTTGGGGCGGTATGCAAATTGGAGTGGGTCTAGGGTTTCTGGGATAATGGTGTTGATGTGAGCCATGACCAGCCTTTCAAAGCACTTCATGGCTACAGACGTGAGCGCTACGGGTCGGTAGTCATTTAGGAGGGGACTGAGCACGCACCCCTGAGGGGCTCCCATGTTGAGGATCAGCGTGACAGATGTGTTGTTACCTACCCTTACCACCTTGGGGCGGCCCGTCAGTAAGTCCAGAAGCCCGTCAGATGGGACCAGACTCATGTCACTCCACACTGCCCAGATTATTTCACTTATAATTCACTGTATCACAATTTCAGTGGGTCAGAAGTTTACAGTAGTTGTATTACAGCTGGTGAGACTTACTGTATGTGTTGATTCAACAATGTGGATCTATTTTTCAGATGATTATAAAGAGTATAGATCAAAAAAATACTGTTATGTTGTGAATCCTGCATTTCCTCAGCTAAGCACCTCACGACCATTTACAGAACAGAGGAAGTGAACGTATCTGACATGTTAAAAATGAAAGAGAGAAAAAATGAGTTTATTTTCCTTTCAAGGTTAATCTGTGACACGTTACTGAACTGCATCTCCCAACCCTCCCCTCACAAACCAATTAGCAATCCCAAATAGCACCCTATTCCCTAGTGTACTTCTTTTGACTAGGGCCCATAGCGCTCTGGTCAAGAGTAGTGCACTATATAGGGGATAGGGTGCCATTTGGGATGCACACCAAGTAGTTTTATATTTGATGTTTATTTCATCTGTCTTCCAGAAGTGTTCTATAAATAGTATCCCAGAAAAAGCAGAATGTTAACTAAGTCTGTTAATTACAGCCCTGCCTTCTGAGGAGGTTGCCTCTAGCTGACACAGGTTTATAGGCTTCTGCTCACACACACCACACACACACACAGATACACACCACAGACAAACACACACACACGCACTCATGCACTCACGCACACGCACACACACACCACACACACACACCACACACTGCAAATAGCAGGCTGAGGACTTGAGAAGCAGCCCCAGGGAAACAGAGTGCTAGCTGGTGGTTGGTGTAGCCTGGTATTGCATCACTTCCTGCTGATCCAACTCCTCTTTCCTGTTCCTAGCCATGTACCATATGGCTAGGGGAGATATGGAATGGAGTGATTTTAGTGCCAACAGAAACTACATCTGAATTTTATCGATGCTATGGGAACTGGCTAAAGGACATATCTGTATGCACTCACTAACTATAAGTCGCTCTGGATAAGAGCGTCTGCTAAATGACTAAAATGTAAATGTAATGTCAGACATTCACTCCTCTCACTCACCTATAACCTATCGGTCCAAGGCCAAAATCAGTGTTTTTTCCACTACTTTCAATTATCTGCCTCTACAGTCCTCTTATGAGCCTCACATATGGAAGTGTTACCTTTCAGGTCAACTAGTACAATAAATATTTTAATACAAAGTTGCCTCCTTGGCTCTATTTTACATACAGTGCATTCGGAAAATATTCAGACCCATTGACTAGATCCACAATTTCTTACGTTACAGCCTGATTCTAAAATGGATTAAATTGTTAGTTTTTTCCCTCACCAATCTACACACAATACCCCATAATGACAAAACAAAAACAGTTTTTGAAATGTGTACAAATATATATATATACATATATATATATATATACTTGGCGCAACTGTATTTGGGGCGTTTCTCCCATTTTTCTCTGCAGATCCTCTCAAGCTCTGTCAGCTTGGATGGGGAGCGTCGCTGCACAGCTATTTTCAGGTCTCTCCAGAGATGTTCGATCGGGTTCAAGTCCGGCTCTGGCTGGGCAACTCTAGGACATTCAGAGAATTGTCCCGAAGCCACTCCTGCGTTGTCTTGGCTGTGTGCTTAGGGTCGTGGTCCTGTTGGAAAGTGAACCTTCACCCCAGTCTGAGGTCCTAAGTGCTCTGGAGCAGGTTTTCATCAAGGATCTCTCTGTACTTTGCTCCGTTCATCTTTACCTTGATCCTGACTAGTCTCCCAGTCCCTGCCGCTGAAAAACATCCCCACAGCATGATGCTGCTACCACCATGCTTCACCGTTGGGATGGTGCCAGGTTTCCTCCAGACGTGACGCTTGGCATTAAGGCCAAAGAGTTCAATCTTGGTTTCATCAGACAAGAGAATCTTGTTTTTCATGGTGATCAATGGAAACAGGATGCACCTGAGCTCAATTTCGAGTCTCATAGCAAAGGGTCTGAATACTTATGTAAATAAGGTATTGCTGTTTTTTATTTGCATAAATGTCTAAAAACCGGTTTTCGCTTTGTCATTATGTGGTATTGTGTGTAGAGTGATGAATTTGATTGTTTTTTTCAATTTTAGAATAAGGCTGTAACGCAACAAAATGTGGAAAAGGGGAAGGGATCTGAATACTTTCCGAATGCACTGTGTGTTCTAGTCTCGTAGATATTACAGATAATAACAGTCCCAAACTGTTGTCATATCTAAGTGTGTTGTAATTAAAATGACATGATCTCCCCATTTATTTCTGCTGGGAAACATGAGTATGGGCCCTCCAACATTAGTCCACTGGTTTAATATACTGTCCAATTACATTCCCTTAGTAATATCAAATAAGGATTCTGTGGTGTGGTGTGTAGTCCACTATTACTGAAGCATGACACTTGATATGCATGAACAAACACGAGTCATTTTGTTATTACATTGGCTAAAATGATTAACATTCATAAGTTACCCACTTCATAATGTAATAATCAACGCATAATGTAATAATTATTACATTATGCACAAAAACATTATTAGCGTTATAAACATTATTAGCAATTTATTACATTAGCAGCATTTATTACATTATAAATGCAAAAGTTATTACATTATTGGCAGTTATTACATTATCAATGTATGTAGCAACTGACAAATTTCATACATGCTAAAGTACATACTCTGTCACAGTTTTCACAATGACAGGAATGACACTTCCTAAAGTTGAACAATTGACAACTACACATCAGAACACAGATACTTGGTTTTTATTTTCAATCCTTTTGTTCCCTAAATTTGTTATCCGTCAGATGATATACTTATAATTTATTTGAAACACTTGATCATGTTACACCACAGGCAAAAACAAAGCCAAACGAAGTTGGGAAGGCCCATGCTAGTCCTGGGAATGTGCTCCATCATATGACTCAAGACAAAGTCTCAAGCAATGGCTTTTTCACATAGTTACTGGGGAGTGGCAACAAACTCTTTCAAAGATGGCTACTATAATGAGATTGTTTAGTTTTGAAATATCAGATATTTCTATATGACCTTCCTTGATCAACCCTGACCTAAAACCACAAAAGGGTACATTAAAATACATCCACAAGAAAATATCGGTATATGATAAACGTATATATTTTTTGGTCTGAAACAACAACAAAAAAGTTATAAATAATCAGAATCAGTCCCAACCAGAAGTGTTCTCTGCGGGTTATGGAACAACAACCTTTTCCCACCTTGACGAACAACCCTTGCCAAGTGTCAACTGGGTGCACTGTTGCATCTGTAGAGTTTTTGGTTTAGTTGAGCTGTCGTAGCAGGAAGGTCTGACCTGAGCCGTGAGTTGCCTCACAGCAGTAAAGATAGTCTTTGGTGCCTATGTAGGGTCTGGTTTTAAACTCATCCCTGTGTTGCTGTAAAACAGTGACAGTTGTTTAGCTGTTTGACCTGACTGATGTAAAGGAGAACGGGTCAGAGTGGAGTGAGTCCTTATCGGTTGATGGTGTTATAGGAGGTCTGGGAGGCCGGATCCAGGGGCTTGGCCGAGGCCTCTGCCTCATGCTGGTCCTCAGGGCCGGCCTCGATGATGGGCTCCTTGTCCTCCTCTATATCCTCGTCACAGTGGGGGAGCTGGAAGAAAGAAGTCAGGCCATGCAGGTCGGCCATCCGGTGGAAGGCACGCAGGACCAAGTACATCATCATCAGCCCTACAAACAGGTACACTGCAGAGGGCAGAGAGCACAACATTAATTCAACATCAGCTCCATGAGCAAGCATACGCTGTGGGAAGAAACATTATACATGGACATGGTCACTTGTCTCACAAAAGCACAAACTCACCACACTGGTGTGCTCGTGGTGTACTCCTGCTGGACAAGAAGGCCAACTATTCAACAGGGTTCCTCACAATACAGTTATGCTTTTATGCCATTTCATGGTTCATTTGTTTCAACAGTTGTTTCAGTGCAGGTCAATAAGCAGAGTAGACTTACACCTCCCTTGTGACTTAAATTCTTTCATGCCATGTTGTGGGGTCTTTTTTGATAGGAAAAGGGTATTCCGATATGAGCAAAACAACCTATTTTCCAGTAGTTGCTAATCCTACTAGGAAACGAGAACAACCAATCAGGTTAATAATCTGGGGGATCTGGCCTACATAGTTAGGGCCCTGTGTTTTGGTTGATCATGTCACATCACCTAGATTTGAAACTTTAATGAGAATGAGAAAAACATTTCGCAATTGTCTGAGGATGGTGCTGGACCATATGACATGAAAAGAAAAAAACGGAAAAGTGTGATGAACAAGCTTGAAATAAAAGTTCAAATCCAGGTCATGTGACATGATCAACCAAAACACAGGGCCCTAAAACAAGACAACAAGTTGCGCATTGAAGCACAGTGTGGACCCTGAGACAACGCCACAGAGCCAGCCACCACAATGACCGCAGAGTACAACAAACACCACTAGGCTCTAAACAGTCAGGTTATTTTGAGAGAGAATAAAATGGTAATTCCAGTAATTCAATTATACCTTAAAAACTAAGAGCATGACTCTGATAAAATGTCATATGACAATATGTCATGTGACAATATGAAATCCCTCCAAGTACAAGTGGGGTAGATGGTGGTGTGGTATGGTATCCTTGACTCCCTACTGCCACATGCCCTTAGGTTGAGAGCAATCGCACCACACAATGCACTCTTCCCAAAACAAGAAGACCAATTAAAATTCACCCATCCAGTATACCAAACAATCACAGACATTGTGAGATACATGGATGGGGCAGTGGAGCGACACCGTTTCCTCCTGAAAACCACAAGGGGGCCTCCTCAGACTTCTACAAATGTACAAATATACTCAAATGATCAACCGTATTGCATATTAGCAGTATCAGAATTACATATCTAGGGTCAATACAGGGATAAGGAATGCATCCATTTTCTTTCATCGGCTGAACCAGGTTATCGGTAAAGTCATCCCGAGTCATCTTTCTGACTAATATCTTCTGACATTAAGGCCTACAAGAAGGCTAGACATTGAGCACAATGTACAGCAGAGGTGTCCTGTCCTCTCATCTTCAAATATCTTACAATAAGCACATTTAAAAACTAAAACAAACGTTATGGATCCTTTTGACTGGAGTGCAATACTTGAGGGGAGGAGGAGCACTCAGGAGGCGCCATTTCTCACATCCGAGGTGTGAAAGTTTCTGCGGTTTCACAGAGACACAGCACCATATTTCACCAGAGGGCCTAACTATCTCAGTGCTGGACAGGATGTCTCACACTGGCTTCTCTAATGAGAGGTGGTGTTTGGCCGAGCATTTCCCACTTCACTCAAGTGTCTGCACACGGTCAAAACTGTCAAGTCCACTTCTTCCTATGCACATCCCTCTGCTTAAAACATTGATGCAAACTCCACCCAATCATTCCGTCACTGTTCACAATATTATTTCCTTGTTTTTTATTCAAAGGGGGAAACTATTCTAACTCGACATCATGAATGACTGGGTAATGAGTATCACCGAATGTATGACATCAGTCTGAGCTGTGTTATGAGCCGTGTCAGTGTGCCACGTCCTTTTATCAAACACACTCAGACTAGTTTATGACTCACCCATCACAGAGATCTTATAGAGCGATCTGAACTTCTGTCCGGGCTTCTCGCCAGGCACATAGTCACCCAGGCCGATGGTACACAGCGTGATGAAGCAGAAGTATATGGCGTCCAGGAAGGACCAGGTGTCCTCGATGTGGCTGAACACCACGGCGGGTACCACGAAGAAGCCCAGCACCACCAGCAGCAGCAGGATGGCAAAGTGGATGGCAGTGGCGGCGAGAGGGTCCAGGCCGATCCTCTGGCGGCACATACCGATGGGTCCGTAGGTCACCAGGTGCATGAGCCTCTGGACACAGGCGGTGAGCACCAGCATGGTGAAGGGCACTCCCAGCAGGGCGTAGAAGATGGAGAAGGCTTTGCCTGTGTCCGACAGGGGCGTAGTGTGCCCATATCCTGGGGGGGAGAGAAAGAGTATTTGTATTTATTTATATATGAGAGAGAGAGAGAGCGAGAGAGCGAGAGCCAGGGGCACACTCCAACACTCAGACATAATTTACAAACGAAGCATTGGTGTTTAGTGAGTCCACAAGATCAGAGGCAGTAGGGATGATCAGGGATGTTCTCTTGATAAGTGTGTGAATTGGACAATTTTCCTGTCCTGCTAAGCATTCAAAATGTAACAAGTACTTTTGGGTGTCAGGGAAAATGTATGGAGTAAAAATTACATTCTTTTCTTTAGGAATGTAGTGAAGTAAAAGTTGTCAAAATTATAAATAGTAAAGTAAAGTACAAATACCCTAAAAAACGACTTAAGAATTTTTACTCAAGTACTTTAAAACCACTGGACTCACCCACAAACAGGGCGAGTGTCCATCCTAGCTGGAGGGGTGCTCTCATCTTATCTATCAACATAGACAGGGCTCTAACTCCTCTAGCCCCACAATGAGATAGGGTGCAGGCCAGGCAGCAGGCTGTTAGCCAGCCTTCCAGCTTAGTAGAGTCTGCCTCTAGCACAGTAAGTGTAGTCCATTCCTGTCATTATTGAAAGAGATTGTGATAATACCTCACATCTCAAAATAGGACTACTTAAATGTTAGATCTCTCACTTGCAATGCAGTCATAGTCAATTAACTAATCACTGATCGTAAACTTGATGTGATTGGCCTGACTGAAACATGGCATAAGCCTGATGAATGAACTGCGTTAAATGAGGCCCCTCTGGTTACACAAGTGATCATATCCCCCGTGCATGCCACACAGGCAGAGTTATGACATTTACTCACTCAAAATGGAATGTACCAAGTATAATATATTATACTTATAAATATGATTTACATCAAAATATATATATTTTAAAAAATCCAAAATGTGACCATCCGATAAAAAATTTTAATAATGTAACATACAAAGTAGGTTATTTGATTGACAACTATGCTTACTTATGTAACCATGTAAAAATGCAAACATCTATTCAGAGACTATTACCTCAATAAGATTTAGTACAGACCAGGCCTGACACAAAATGTAGAAATAGTAGCTTACTTTGACAACAATTCAGTGAATGCAACAAGTATTAGATAGAGATAAAGAGAGAAGATACAAAAACACAAAAACTGGTCAGAGACTATTTTATAAAATACACAATTTCCCTATAAGATTTGTAGGATAAATTCATGTCACACTGTCACTTGAGTGTTTGCATTTAGCCTACAACATGTCATGAAACTTCTTGAAGCATTGCCCCATCCTACAAAGTGGCACAAAATGTAAAAATAGTACTTTGACAACAATTCAGTAAATGCAAGTATTAGATCGAGAAAGATTCAGAGAAAATAATCTAAATGCACCCACACAAAGTAGGCTATTGTATTGAAAAATACTCTTACCTCTGTAACAATGCAAACAACTATTCTGAGAATATTTCAAAATGTAGATAACCTCTCTCAATAAAATTTAATACAGACTAGGCTTGACAAAAATGTAGAAATAGTAGCCTACTTTGACAACAATTCAGTGAATTGGATGTGGTGGCAGACAGGTTGGTGTTAAACACCAGATCTGAAAAATGTTTAACAGACTCCTACCACTTTTAAAAACAACTCCAAAACCCCTGCCACTGTCACTTTAGGCCCAGGCTGGGCCTCCTATCATCTCCAACTCCTCTTCCTCCCTGCCTTCTGCTGCTAAGCCCTGACTCTCCACGTCACTTCCCTCGCTTTCACTGACCTAGGAGGAAGAGACTAAGAGAGGTAGAGGGAGAGAGAGAGGAGCGGAGCAACAAATAGGATACAATTGTGGCCAGGAACATCATCTCTCTCACACTGTCTCTCTCTTCCTTCCTCTCTTTGTTTTTCTCAACTATACACACTCTCTTCCTAATAATCACCGCTTAGGGGTTTCCATAATAAATTGTGTGCTACAGTTACACGCCTCCCATTCCACCTACACACACCATGATGCTATACAGCACTTTCAATCAATCAAATCAATCAAAATGATTTTATGAAGTCCTTAGTGGCCAGATTATTTCTTTGTTTATGGTGTGCATATGTACAGTGCATTCATAAAATATTCAGACCCCTTGACTTTTTCCACATTTTGTTACATTTTGTTACATATTCTAAAATGAATTTTTAAAAAAAATCATCAATCTACACACAATACCCCATAATGACAAAGCAAAAACAGGTTTTTAGATTTTTTGCAAATGTATCAAAAATAAAAGTATTTACATAAGTATTCAGACCCTTTGCTATGAGATGTTTCTACAACTTGATTGGAGTCTACCTGTGGTATATTAAATTGATTGGACATTGGAAAGGCACACACCTGTCTATATAAGGTCCCACATTTGACAGTTCATGTCAGAGCAAAAACCAAGCCATGAGGTCGAAGGAATTGTCCGTATAGCTCCAAGACATGATTGTGTCGAGGCACAGATCAGGGGAAAGGTATCAAAACATTTCTGCAGCACTGAAGGTCCCCAATAACACAGTGGCCTCCATCATTCTTAAATGGAAAAAGTTTAGAACCACCAAAACTCTTCCTAGAGATGGCCGCCGGGCCAAACTGAGCAATCAGGGGAGAAGGGCCTTGGTCAGGGAGGTGACCAAGAACCCGATGGTCAATGACAGAGTTCCAGAGTTCCTCTGTGAAAATGGAAGAACCTTCCAGAAGGACAACCATCTCTGCAGCACTCCACCAATCAGGCCTTTATGGTAGAGTGGCCAGACGGAAGCCGCTTCTCAGTAAAAGGCACGACAGCCCACTTGGAGTTTGCCAAATGGCACCTAAAGGTCTCTCAGACAATGAGAAACAAGATTCTCTGGTCTGATGAAACCAAGATTGAACTTTTTGGCCTGAATGCCAAGCTTCACGTCTGGAGGAAACCTGACACCATCCCTACGGTGAAGCATGGTGGTGGCAGCATCATGCTGTGGGGATGTTTTTCAGCTGCAGGGACTGAGAGACTAGTCAGGATCAAGGGAAAGATGAACAGAGCAAAGTACAGAGAGATCCTTGATGAAAACCTGCTCCAGAGCGCTCAGGACCTCAGACTGGGGCGAAGGTTCACCTTCCAACAGGACAACGACCCTAAGAACACAGCCAAGACAATGCAGGAGTGGCTTCGGGACAAGTCTCTGAATGTCCTTGAGTGGCCCAGCCAGAGCCCGGACTTGAACCCGATCGAACATCTCTGGAGAGACCTGAAGATAGCTGTGCAGCGACACTCCCCATCCAAGCTGACAGAACTTGAGAGGATCTGCAAAGAAGAATGGGAGAAACTCCCCAAATACAGGTGTGCCAAGCTTGTAGCGTCATACCCAAGAAGACTCAAGGCTGTAATTGCTGCCAAAGGTGCTTCAACAAAGTACTGAGTAAAGGGTCTGAATACTTATGTAAATGTGATATTTCCATTTTCTATTTTTAATAAATGTGGAAAAAAATCTAAAAACCTGTTTTTGCTTTGTCATTATGGGGTATTGTGTGTAGATTGATGAGGGAAAAAAACAATTTAATCAATTTTAGAATAAGGCTGTAACGTAACAAAATGTGGAAAAAGTCAAGGGGTCTGAATACTTCCGAATGCACCGTATGTCAGACTGATGGATAATCAGACAGGATAGAGTACACAAAAAGATATTCATGAATATGTTCATAGATGGGTCCGATTATAACCATAAAGGCTATATAGGGTACACACACTTCAAGACCCATGGTCAGATTACTTTTCACAGATGGTAAAAAGTCAAAGTATGTGGAACAACGGTTTACAGATTCAACACATCAACTACTGTCTATTTAGGATGTTGAAAGTCAAATATTAAAGATGACACTATGTGCAATTTATCCAAACAGGTTTAGAATAATTCCTCATCTATTTTAGAGTTACTTTCCTGCAATTCTACACATGTAGTCATAGCCTGGAGAGAAATGTTTGCAGTTTTTAATATGATATCTGAGTGAGACTAACTTACAAAATCAATGGGGGCTCCCCGGCCAGTAATTCAACCATGATAACAAGTTTAGATAGCTGGCAGTTAAACTAAAATGTTAGCTGACATGGGCTAATTGACTGACTATCAGTGACTGACATAACAAGAGTAAAACTGCTGATGCACAACCAAATTTCGAAATTGCACCTTGTGTAGTGTAGTCAGTCTACTATTCTAGATTGCAACAGTAAGTTGAGACGCTGACTGAGTCAGCGGAAATGGATCGGAGGGTCTTCAAAACTTGGGCCGCAAGTTGCTCATCCCTGCTCTAACGACTTCTAACGCACTGATACTGAGTCTAGGCCACCTGAAAATCACACGGGCCCATTGATGCGTGGCATGTTTTGGTCACTGAGTACAAAAAATGGCCAGCTACAACTGTAATTGTAATCTGTAACCAATCAGTGTTTCCTTGCGTATCTTGCAATATTAGCACTTAAATTGTTTAGAAATGTCTATATGGATTTGTCTTATACGGATCAGTCGAAACAAAACGGTAACGATGTAGGTCTAACAAAGACAAGTGTAGGCTATTTACATACCGACTGTCGTTACTAAAGTGTTGGCGAAGAACAAAGAGGAAGCCAAGTCCCAATTTGAACTCGCAGAAGAATTCGGAAGGATAGATACTCCATATTTATTGGCTTGTAAAACTCTCTCCAAAAAGTTTTCAAGTGATGTTGCATTGACGCAACTTTGGTTGAGAAACTCTTCTTTCAGGACTTGTATGTCTCTTTTTAGTTTGTCCTCCACCGGCCGTTCGATGGTGGAGAAAACGAGCGCTCCAAGCAACAGATACGCAACATAGAACAGTATAAAACCTGTAAGCAGTATCCAAGATTTGTACCCCGAAGACATTTCCACTTTTTCTGCTTTCAATGTCATCCGCCAAACTGTTACTTTGTAGCCTACTTCCCTGCCTCCGTCTCCTCAAGTTAAGTTTCGGCTGTCCTCCACCCAACTGTTACAATTTTGACAGGGGTGTGTTCAAACGCCTAGAACTATGCAAACAAACATTTTGAGAATACACTGCTCCCTACTGTTCCTAATGATTACAGCATGTTCTTAGTCTTTTACGTTGTATTTCTATCTGCAACGATGTGAACATTTCAAGAGAGCTGATCCAGAAACAGCGAAGTGGGCTACAACACATTTCATTTTCTGCCCCTTCATTACCCTTTCCCCCAGCTGTTTCTCTTTGGTATTTACAAGACTGGATATGGAAAATATAAGGAAAAGTCTCCAACAATCCCTAGGTGAAAATATAGACTAAATGATCCAGTCAGTCTCAGATCTGTGAACACTAAAGTGAGGACCTATGGGGTGGGCCAAAGGGCCAAAAGGGAACTAGAGCATATTGCCTCGCTCTCCTAGTTTCATATGTCCATAATGGCTTCATATAGTTGTTATTGCAGACAGAGATTGCTTGCCTTGAGCTTTTACGTAAAACTAATACATGTGATTAGGGGAGCCATCGTATCACATGCTGCAGCTGAAGAAAATAGCATTCCTAGGATATGTTTTTATTTTTGCCAACCGTGCACTGAACTATAGCAGGGCAATGTGCACAGTGCACATTAGGCAAACAAACTGTTTACTTTATTTGATAGCTTGCCAAAAGGTAATCTAAGGCCACTCGCATATTTTCACAATAACACAATCAATGCCACATTATCTGGTGAAAACAGATCCTCTGACTCAGCAACTTCCTATTAACCAATTCAGCACTACAGACAGCCCCGGACTACCACATTTGGGGCCCCGGGGCATCTACCTTTTTTTAGGAAAACAGCTAATTTCCTGCATTTCGACACATTTTGCCATGGTGCAGAGAAAAATTTGGCAGTTTTATAATGCTGTTCTACACATTTTATCATGAGGCTGAGAGGTAACTTTGCAGTTTTAAAGCTAATTTCCTGCTATTTTACATGTTCTGTTTTATAGCTCATCTCATGCTATTATTCACATCTTGCCATGAGGCTGAGAGAAAATTGTGCAGTTTTAAAGCAAATTTCCTCCAGTGGGTTGGGGGCCCACTGGAGGTCAGGGGCCCTGGGGCACGTGTCCTGTGTGCCCGTTCGGTGATCCGGCCCTGACCACAGACCAGCAACTGGTAAATGACCTCCCCTTGGGCCCCTTACCTGCCATCATCGTATATTGGAGAAGTCATTCTAGGAGGCATACTTGGCCACAAGGATAGAGTGGGCATAAACTGAAAATAGTATTGCTCTGTCAGTTTTCCTCATTAGCAGTCTTAGGTAATGACTTGAAGGCTTACTTACCACAGTCTTGCCAGTAGTTACAGCTGATGGTGTGCTAATTCAAAGTATGTCACTTGTAAGTGTTGATATGCCAGTGTGGTTTCCCTTTGACCCATGACACTTTATTGTAGCGCTGTAGACCATTCTAATTGACTGACACGTGTAGCGTACTATTTTCTCCCATTTGTTGCTGTTTTAGTTTATAGTGAGTATTGTGTCAAACACCCAAATAAGATGACTGTTTAGGTACTTCAAGAAATTATACAGTATATCAAAACATTAGCAAAAGCGTTGAGGATGGAAAACAGCAATCATCATATCATTTTATTACATCAATTAATTAAGTTGACAATCTATTTGTATCAGTTTGAACAACTCAGAAAATCTGTATTTATTGAGGAATACATATTATGTACAAATTACAAACATCCACTCAATTTTCTGTAGGCCTACTGAGTTTCCCCGGGTTGCCCACAAACAAAAAAATCAAGAGAGAAACAAATAGAATCTTAATATGACATGATTGCTTTTTTGTGATCTAAAACAAACTTGTACTGGTAAAATAACACATTTTCTCTTTGCCAGCACAAAACAACTGAATTCTGACAGCCAGAAACACCCCAATTTAAATGTAATCATTTCAGTAAACATGGTCATTATTTACTAAGATAATAAGAAAAGGAGCTGTGATCCATGTGAGCTCCAATGTTTGCTAAACCTACAGTATATTCTGCTCCAGAGTTGTTACCGGCACGGTTGAGCCAGACCACATGATGGGATAGTGTGTGTTTGTTGTTTGTGTCCATGTCAGTGTGTGTGAGAAAGAGGGTGGGAGTGAACGAAGGGGGATAGGGGCATAGACATCCACTTCTCCTGACAAACACTAATTACTTTAACATTTCCTATAGTCCATAAGAATGAGATGAATAAGAATGTAAACATTTGCATATATTTTAGGAATATCTGAGACAAAAATTATAATTAGTGCTTCGTTTTATCCAATTTGTCACAGGTATGCATCTATTGATCTAATTCCAGCGAAGGTAAAGCAAAACAGGGCATTATTAAGGGTCACCATATAGTCAGGTGGTCCAGTCGGCCCAAGGAGAGATCATCCTCAGAGTTCTGAATCTTGTGAAATGTTTAGTTTTTTCTCCCCATTGAGATGAAGACCGTGGTTTGGCATGGAAAGGCATAAAAAAAGGCTAAATGTGTTGTTGACAGTCAGGGAAAGTGGACATTTTGGTTATTCCATGATGTTCTTGTTGACATAAGATAAGCGTCTCTTCCCACAGGCCTGTGCATGCTGACTGGATGAGGGGAGGCCAAGAGAGGGACTGTAGTTTGCTGCTCGTTCCCCAGTCATATTTTCCTGCAGAGGAGAACAAATGATGCATCTTCTAAATTTACATTAACTGTAGTCATGATATCATTTGCTTGATATCGGAGTGCCAGTGCAGATAACAGTCAAATGACCATGTCATACTAAGAATGTATTATGGGTCCTGCATCAATGATTATAGGCACTTCAGTTTGGTCTAACATGCTGTAGCATTTGTCATGGTGATAGTATAGCTTTTTAACATAAGGCTGTAACATAAGATTAGGCTGTATAATTTCAGCCTCATATCATGAAACAGAGTAGGCCTATTATCACTTTTAACAGTGCATTACACTGACTACAGATGTAAATACTCACTGTGTTACACTGGCCTAAACGTAGCGACCGTAGAAGACGTTCACGGGAAACAGCATTTGCCTTCTTATATTTCAAGCCAAACATCTTGTTCAGGTCATGGAACCCATCAAGTAAGCTACAAGACAAACACAGATATTTAAAGTAAATTAATGGAAGAAGTAAGCACCACAGTTATGAATAACACCACAGCCTATTAAATCATTGTGAATCTATGAATCTATCATTAAACCAATACTGATTCAGTGCATGAAATATTGTCTGATATGCAGCTTATCTCTGGTCATGGGTTCAAACAGTAGGGTAATTGTTGGGTGGTGGTGACATTTTATGCTATCTCTGGTGCTATCTTGTAGGTCATAATTTCTTCCACTAGATGGCAATATATATATATATATAACAACCATGTCAGAATGTTCCTTATCATTCCAATTTCATGAATGATAAAACTGTATAAATTCTAGATTATGCTTCGAACTGACTTAACATCCGAGCTGAAAGGAAATATAAGTAGGATCTTCTGCTAATACAGGATCAAACTTCCAAATCATTTCCTGAGCTGGATTTTAATAAAATATCATTATGGTTTCTTGACCCACTTACCCATGATCCTCTGCAGAGCTTTCATGATCCAAGATGCCTCTGAGGAGCTGGCTGAGCGTGGGAACAGCATCACGATCATATGGGGGAGTAGACAGTGACGGGAAGGCCTCCACAAACACATTGTTCTGAAAGATGGAAATAATGAAAGATGAAGAAAAAATGTGTATGTCTATCATTTACAGTCAGTCCCATGGACCATGTATCCTGGAGATATAGGAAATAGGAATATGCAAGAAGTTGACTCCTTGTCTTTTGTAGTCACTTCTGAGGAAATATTTAAAGGCCTACCACATTTTGCTTGGCAGAGAATCTGCCCCTTGTCTCCTCCACAGCATTTGTGGGCCACCACTGTTCTCTTTTGTCTTCCCCCTCTCCCGCTGTATCCTTTGGGAAGGCTGTCCAGGCATCCTCTGATTGTTGGAATGAGCTGTCTGTCCAACCTGAGGTCCAATGGATAGACTCATTGGCGATGGAATGGTTTTCAAGTGCTGCATGGCAACATTAAGAGGGCATCAGAAATGAATCATTAGACACTAACTAGTTTCTATTGATTCTATATGATCTGTATTCAATGCACTGAGTAGACCTTAAAGTGCAGGGACCTGGTGTATTCTCCAAAAAGATAGCTATTCTGCATGCTGTCCTCATTCAAATGACCTGAATGGGCAACAAATAAAGTACTTTGTTTTGGTAGCTGACCTGTTATTTTTTCTATAACCTGACAACAATTTTTGAAACTTTGTGGAATGTGTCAATAATTAAACACCTGATTTATACACCTTGGTTAAAAGCCAATGCAAGTGCCACTGCTTTAACTGACATATGACATAATCATGACAACAACGATTAGACCTTTGTTATTACCATTAGACACTAATGATTGGGAGTTTTGTCTTTGCATGATGTTTGAGGTTACATGGGGATGGAACGTTGGGATGGATGGGCTGTCACCCCGCGTGGTCTCTCCTAATCGTGGAGGAGCTGCCTGCCTGGGTCTCTGTCTCTTTAAACATGGAGCCCCATGTCCTGAGGCTAACACGGCTTACATCCCAAAGCCGACAGCACTAGCACTACATTCCCGGCAGCGCTTTAAATAACGAATACCTTCACATGAGTTTGGGAGAGGAGAGGGCCCTCAAGAATCCAGGTCAGACCAGATTAACTGATTAGTAACGGGAGCAACGCCTCTACATGCCCTGGCTGCTGCATGGGGCAAACCACAACAAAGAGTTACCGCTACTGTTCACATCAGAGCTCGTCTTCAAGGTTTTCAAATTTTTTTTCATGTTTTGCTGTTACTGCTGCCTCTGTCACATTTGCATAATCTAACTGGAGTATTAGACGTTTCTGTTATGTGTGTGTAGTGTCTGGATGTCTTTAACAGAGCTCCAGACACATTTCTGAGGTGCAGTAGGCTGGGGACTTACCAACACTCTCACTTTTCCCAGAAGGCACTAGGGGTGATGCAGTGAAGCTGTCGTCCCAGAGCGGCTGCTCCTCTGCCTGCATGAAAAGCCCAAAGTCATCCTCCCCCTCCGCCTCCGGCCCCCCATCCAGGAACCCCCCGTTGGCGGCCACCTTGTTCTCGTCCCGGCCCCTCTTCCACTCCTGCTCCTCTGGGCTCAGTAGCAGAGGCACCAGAGCCCCACCTCCAGCGTCTGTCTGCCCCGCATTCGGAGCAGGGAGGCCTGTTGCCATGGCTCCTGAGGAGGCCGGATTAGGCGGCGAGTGTGTGACAGAGGTAGCAGGGCCAGCATCAGCAGAGCCTCGTAAAAGGGAATTCAACTGCCCAGTCCCTGCCTCCCTCCACCCTCCTACGGCCTCCTCAGTCAGGGTAGCTGGTAAATCTGAAAAACACCTCTCTTCCATCTCCTCTGACTCATGTTCCTCCGTTGCCCAGTGAAGCCCTCGCTCAGTTCTCTGGGATGTGATGTCTCCCCCCACCAGCCTGGCCTCATCATCTGTGCTCCTGACCTCAGGCAGTATCTCTCCATGCTCCCCACAGAGCTCCCTATTTTCTGGTTCTGTTGACTGGATCCCCTCCTCCCCCTCTTTCTCACAGAGGCCATGTACAGGTTTCTGTAACCCTTCTTTATCCACTGCCGCAGGATCTTTTTCTTCTGGCAGACATTTCTCACAAAGCTTATTGTATTGACTATCTGATTTAGTTTCCTGATTTGTCTGACCATAGCCAGTCTCATCAGTAGCAGTAGAAATGCTGCCCCCTGCTGGGCTGGGTGGTTGAGTGGAGCAGGCTTTGAGGCAGCCTCTCTCAGAGCAGCAGTGTCTCTCTGAGGTTTGAACATCGATCCACCTGTTGGGCAGCTCCCCCTCAGCTATCCCCCTGGTCCCCCCTAGCCTCTCTGAATCACGCTCTGCAGACTTGATATGATCCACAAACCCAATCACAGCACCCACCATGCCATCAAAGTCTTCCACACATCTCATGATACCACTTGCCACATCTTTGCCTCCAGTGTGGATGTCTTTATCCCATAGTTTGTCCTGGAAGTGCTCCTTGTTGAGAGAGGTTTCAGGATGCAGCCCCTCCTGTGCGTGTGGGCTGTCTGGCTTTCCCCAGTCCCCGACGTCACTGCTGCAGTTTTCTGGGTCAGCATGGTCTGGAGGCTGGCAGGAGTCACAGGGCTTTGACCAGGTGAGACCAGTGCCATCCTGCACTTTCTCCTCCTCTTCCTCCTTAATCCCCTCCATACCGCAGCTCGGCTGATCCTGCTCATATACAGAAGCAGCTTCCCTCTGACCACCGCTGCTCCCCTGCCCTCCTCTCTGCCTGTGACACTGGGTGCAGGTCTTGGTCTGAGCGTGACTGCATTTGGGGCTTCTAGTACTCCCTCTGTTTTGTTTTCCACTCTGAGTGTTCTGACCAGTTGTTGGAAACTCCCCTTTGGCCCTGCTTTCCTGGCTCCCTTCCAGGGTGTGCTCGCCAGCATCCTCCCTACTCCGGAGTGTTCTCCCCTGGATGGGAACCACAGGCTTGCAGGATGTCCTCCACCTCCGGGTTGACCTTGATTTGACCTGATACGACCCCGAGGCCCCTCCCATATCCTGCATCTCCATTTTACCCACTGTGGAGGAGTCCCTGACCCCTCCCACTTTATCCCTCAGCCAGCTGCCCACCAGCGTGGAGGGGGACTGAGGGACCAGACCTTGCGTGCAGGGCCTTGGGCTGCCCGTAGAGTAGAGGCACCTTCCACCCTCCGTCTTGAGGAACAGACAGCGTGTCTGGGTCTGACCACCTCCCTCAGAAGCCTTCAATGTGGCCACAGTCACCAGTGCCCCCAGGCCTGTCTGTCTGGGGTTGGAGGCATAGTTGGAGTCCAGCGGTAGCCCCAGACCATAACCCAGCCTGCCCCACTGTCCCACTGGGTAGACATCTGCAGGCCTGAGGCACGTTCCTTGGGACCTGGGGGGAGGTGCTGCTCTCCTGCGGTTCTTGGAGCACGCAGCCCAGGCCCGAAACCCCTTTACTAAGGGCATGTCCCCAAGCTCCAAGCGTCTAGTGAAGGGAAGATTGCTTTTTTGGCACTTCTGCAGCACCTCCCTGGGGGAGCCAGATATCTCCAGGCATGGGTAGTTGTTGTTATTGTTCTGCTGGATCATTGTTGCAGCCTTCAGATGATTTAAGATAGTATCAAAATATTAGGTAATGTGTAATCTTCAAACTTCTATGTACATTAACAAGGAGGCTTCAATGACTGAAGAATATATACTCAAAGCAATGATGTGCTGTGTATTTCTGAGTAATATTCAGTGACAGTGCTGTCAACATTGTTCTCCATCCAGATATGCAGCTTCAGAGTATTTCTATCAAAGGGTTTAAGACATGTAAACCAATTCAGTCTACATAAACAACCTAGATGACAAACAAACTATTTTGATCAGAGATATATCATTGAAAACACTATGCGATACCTCATTTCATTTTGTAAAGGATGTTACTGTACAAAGACTCTCAAAATAAAATAAAGCTACAAATCAATATCTGCAAGAGCCCACAAGAGAGATTGTTCACACACAATGCCAGCCATTCAATGTAGCGAACCTCTCACACAACCTTAACTTCCCACTATGATTGGTGTTTTGGGGCTCGATCAAATGTTTCGTATTTTATGTGCTCATGTTTAATTTTATATTTAGAGAGCCGCATTTTTAAACCACAAAGAGCTTACATTTGTTCACATAAAATGTATAGTTATAGTGGACATAATCATGATATATTATAAAGTGGAGGTTATTGACCAAGCAAACAATGTCATTCATATAGGCCATGGTAGATAGGGTACAGTAGGCTATATGGGTGATGCATGTATGATTAGCCCAGAAACAATGTTAATAGGCTACGCTGCGCAAACAGCCATTCCACATGCAGCAATTGTTTTAAAGCCTACCTACCAGTATGAATATTTAATAAGGAAGGTGACTATTCAAACAGTAAAATCATCATCAGGGTACCCAAAACAGTCACAATATTTATCGATATTTATATATCGATTTTTAAAGGACGCGGTTAAATAGTCACCACAGCTCAATATCGTCATCATCGTCCTTGCCTGCTTCTCTTACCTTATCATACTCAGATTCTCCGAGCTAAATGTTGCCAGACATCTAATTGCCGTTGCGTGTTGTTTGCTTAATGTTAACCTTCATTTGATAATTGTCGTACTTGACTCGCGTCGGTCTGTAGGATCCTTTTATGCATCTCCCACGAACACGACTCCATGAGCATCGGCCGACGAGGGTTTATATAGGCTACTATAATTACATTTATAGGTGGAAAAGGTCCCCTCTACCTGCATCGAATTCCAAAGGCTGTTTTAAAAATAAAATCATATTTTTCTGTGAGTCCCTTTGCTTATCTTATTCAAGCCAGTCAGCAGACGCATCCTTACCGCAGTACCCTACCGTGCGTGCACCCAGCAACCAGAATGTCGGCTGCAAGCCACTTGCATCCCACTCACACGTAGCCTACGCAGCATCGCATCATCACTGTAGCGCACTCGTGAGGTATGCTGCGTTCATGTACTAGTCGGAACTAATGCAGTATCATGTACAACTACAAACAGTTAGCAAGTCGGAAACTCGGAAATGTTTGACATGTTAACTGGTTGTAGTTATACACGTGCTGGTTACAATTCCACCTATTGCATAGACTAGACTAGAATATACTTTGCACTAATGACTAATATACCATGAACCCTAGATGAATGATAGGGGGGTCTAAATGTCTATATAAGCCTAGGAAATAGTGTGATTGTGGAGCATGCATGTTATGGCACATTATATTCATTTAGTGCTAATATACCACACAAAACAGGAATTTGACAGGTTAAAGAAGGATTTTAGAGACATGGATTGTGTATGTGTGCCATTCAGAGGATGAATGGGCAAGACAAAATATTTAAGTGCCTTCGATACTGGGTATGGTAGTAGGTGCCAGGCGCACCGGTTTGTGTCAAAAACTGCAATGCTGCTGGGTTTTTCATGCTCAACAGTTTCACGTGTATATCAAGAATGGTCCACCACCCAAAGGACATCCAGCCAACTTGGCACAACTGTGGGAAGCATTGGAGTCAACATGGGCCAGCATCCCTGTGGAACGCTTTCGACAACTTAGAGTCCATGCCCCGACGAATTGAGGCTGTTGTGATGGTAAAAGTGGGGGTGCAACTCAATATTAGGAAGGTGTTCCCAATGTTTTGTACACTCAGTGTAAGCAGACAAGCCACATGTTGCCAGCAAAATACTTTATTTTAAATAAGATATCACTCAATCTATATGAGGCTATACTCTAAATCACAACATCTGTATGAACCATAGCTGATCAAATTAATTAATGTGGTAAAAATGATCAATGATATATTAGGGTTATACATGTAACTAGAAGTGAAGTGGTAAGGTCAACCTGAAATCGATAAGTGGTTGAGTGGTCGAGGAGTGTGTTAATCATAGAGATGGAACAAGGCCTCATCATTGTATCCATGCCATTATGGCGTCTGTGACAGCATGGGCAGCTCCATTTTGAAGTAGTCAATTTTCATCTTCACAATTGGCTGATCCCTCCTGATGACCCGGTTGGACATGACTTCAACAGGGTCACCAGGAGGGATCAGCCAATGATGTTGGAAGTCCCACCTAGTTGACTACATTAAAATGGTGGAAGCCATCAATGGCGCTGCCCATGCTCAAATGGCGTTTTGGCCACTAGAGGCCTCTATCATTCTCTATGGTGTCAATTCGTTAGTCGGCAAATCGAATTGTTCCCCCTTCAGCGACCGCCACCTTCCATCAGGATACTCACGTTTATCCTACCATGGATGAGTTTTGAAATCTGCCACACCTCCTTTGAATCAGCTTTTGTTTTATCAGAGGAGAAAAACATGCACACGTTTAAAAACAATATGCTACTTATTGTTTTATCTATAAAATGTATTGCACAACTAAATTTGTTTTGATCACTTTACCAAATTTGTAAGTCGCTCTGGATAAGAGCGTCTGCTAAATTACTTAAACGTTAAATGTTTACACATTTATATTGGGACCCAGCCCTGTATATGTAATTTGCCTAATGACACCCTAGTGGAGACAACCTGGACTCATGGGTAGACGTAACATAGTAAATGTAAATGCGGTACACTCCAATTAGTCTGATATGTTACATTTCGTATGGTATGTATTAATTTGTGGATGTCCATCATCCATTTCATATTATATTTTACGAATTACAAAGGGTGTAAATATGTTACGAATTGCAATTTGTACAATATGTTACCAATTGCAATTCGTACAATATGTTATGAATTTGCCAGACATATGACATGTTACGAATTCCAAGTTGTTGTGGCTAATGTTAGATAAGTGGCTAGGGGTTAGTGGTTAAGGTTAGGGATAAGGTTCTTAAAGCATGTTAAGACATGGACATCATCAAGCTAATGTTATCAGTGACAGCACTAGTGGAGACTTGTTCTTACAGGAATAGGACTATTCCCAGGAGAATGCACCATTCACCTTGACCCAGACACAACCCCAGTGGTCTACCCACCGGGAAAGATTCCTCTTGCTCTCTGAACCCGTCTGAAGAAAGAGTTGGAGAGCATGGAGCAGTCTGACATCATCACCAAGGTTACAGAACCGACAGATTGGGTGGTGGAGACACCATGCACAGGCAAGCTCAGAGTATGTGTCCACCCCAGAGACTTGAACAAGGCTATCAAATGCTCCCACTACCTCTTACCGATGCTACATGACATCACACACAAGCTAGCGGGAGCACACTACTTCAGTGTCATGGATGCCAGATCAGGCTACTGGGCTATGAAGCTCACAGAAGAGTCATCCAAGCTCACAACGTTCAACACACCATTTGGACGCTACAGGTTTCATCGCCTGCCTTTTGGGATTATCTCAGGCCAAGACGAGTTTCAGCGAAAGATCGATGAGATGTACGAAGGCGATTGTGGACGATTGTGGACATCCTCGTCTATGGTCGAACCAGAGGGACACGACAGAAATCTCAGCACGATGCTGCAAAGGTCCCGCGAGAGAGGAGTATAGCTCAGCCCTGTGAAGAGCACAGTCGGCGCCTCCGAGGTCAGCTACTTCTGACATCGTCTCACAGTGGATGGGATCAAACCAGATCCACAGAAGTTCTCAGCCGTAAAGGAGATGGAGCTACCAAACAACCGCGCAGAGCTGGAAACAGTGCTTGGCATGTCAACTACTTAGCCAAGTTCGCAACTGTGTCAACTGCTAAAGCAATCCAGTGAGTTCCTCTGGGACAAGCAACATGATATTACTTTCCAGAAAGTGAAAGACTTCATCACGAGAGAACCAGGACCAATCCTTGCCTACTACGACCCCAACAAAGAGCTCAGACTCCAAGTGGACGCGTCAAAGTATGGACTAGGTGCAGTGCTACTGCAAGAAGGAAAGCCCAATGGCTATGCTTCCAAATCTCTCACAGACTGTGAAATCAACTATGCTCAAATCGAAAAGGAGCTGTACCGACCTTGTGCCATACCAGGATATTCGGTAATGCCTGTACTGAACACAAGGGGCACTATTTTCTAACCCCACTGAGTCTCTGTAATCTGAAGGTTAGCAATGCTAACAAGTACATGCAAAATCCCATAGAGAATGCTAACTAAATGTATTTGCAGGACAGACAACCCAGGTCATAAAGTTTTACCAGTAACTAAAGAATGCTACTCACAGTTTGCTGCACGCACAAAATAAATATTAGACAGCAAGGCTCTTGATCCAGGAGGGGATTCTCTGCTGTTACCAAGCAAAGCTTGATTTTGGAAGAAGCTAACCGCTTAGCTAGATAGCTAACTAGCTACTAAATTAGCAAACCAAATGCACAACGGCAGAGCATTTAGCACATTTTAGACAGTTAACTTAATAGTTATCAGATATCTAGCTGGCAAACATTTAGTTGTGAATTCCATACTGTAACTAGATCACCTGGCACGTGCTGCACAACACTGAGTGACTCACAAGGCTCCAGTCTCTCATTGTTATGTGCTTGTAAACAAACACCATGTGACTGGGGACTACAGGTAAGCTTCATACTGAAAAATTGTGACAGGTGAAATGAAGAACAAGATCTTATTTATCTCTTAATGTATTGCACAAGTTGACTGCAGACATTTACCTTAAAAGTTTCAACAGCATTGACGGTATTGAAAAAACATCCTGTGTCTATTTCCAAATACCCCGGTATACGGTATACCACCCAAGCATAGACGTAAGTGTTTCCATCATCCACTCGAGTCAATCATGAGGAAACTGCTAGCAGCAGCCCCGCCAAGGCTACAGAGAATGATCCTTCAAGTACTACTTCAATCATTCACCGTCCAGGCAAAAACATCCCTGTCTCTGTCACACTCTCCAGGAAGTTTCTTACCTACAAGGACAGCAGCCTCAGCGAAGGCATGGAGATGTACGTGCACACTGTGTACAGCAACTTACCTGTTAGTGACACAAAACTGAAGGAGATCCGAGCAGAAACAGAAAAGGACACACAACTCACACAGCTGAGGAATGTCCTACAGGATGGATGGCCTGAGAGGAGAAAATGCCCTCAGAGCATCTCAGAGTTCTGGAACCATCGTGATGAACTGTCACAGATCCAGTGAATTATTTTCAAGGGAGAGAAAATCATCCTTCCTGCCACTCTCAGAGAAGAGAGTGGCAGGAATGGTAGAGCACGGCGCTTGTAACGCCAAGGTAGTGGGTTCGATCCCCGGGACCACCCATACACAAAAAAAAAAAATAATAATGTATGCACGCACGACTGTAAGTCGCTTTGGATAAAAGCGTCTGCTAAATGGCATATTATATTATTATTATAAGAGATGTTGTTGAAGATCCATGCTGGACACATTGGCATGGAAAAGTGCAAACAGAGAGCACGGGACATTTTGTTTTAGCCTGGAATGTGCAAACAAACAGAGGACATTGTTGGAAAATGCACAATCTGTCTCGAACGACACCCCTCAAAACACCAAAGAGCCCATGATACCTCACCGTATCCCAGACAGACTCTGGCAGGTCGTGGCAACCGACCTGTTCACCTGGAACAACGAGGACTACATCTTAACAGTGGACTACTACAGCAGATACTTTGAACTCAACACTCTTCACAGCACCACATCCACAGCTGTGATCCACAAGCTGAAAGCAGCCTTTGCCAGGCATGGCATCGTAGAGACTTTAATAATTGACAATGGCCCATGTTACAAATCAAAGGAGTTTGCATCCTTCGCAAAAGCATGGGAGTCTTACACATGTCACCACAAGCCCACATTACCCTCAAAGTAATGGCCTTGCTGAAAAATCTGTTTAGATTCTAAATCACTCATAGACAAAGCAAAAGCAGTTAAGAGAGACCCCTACCTCAGTCTTCTTGAGTACCGCAACACTCCAGTTGACAATTTCAAGTCACCGGCCCAGCATTGATGAGCCGCAGACTCTGCTCAAACCTTCCCAACACCAACCAGCAGCTGCAGCTCGAGGTCGTCAGCACAGAAGGTTGGTGGCACCTTAATTGGGGAGGACGGGCTCATGGTAATCGCTGGAGCAGAATTAGTGAAATGAATCAAATAAATAAAACACATGGTTTCCATGTGTTTGATGCCATTTCATTCATTCCGTTCCAGCCATTATTCCTCCCCTCAGCAGCCTCCACTGGTCGTCAGCTAAAGTACAAGGAAGTGCATGCAAAACGTGCACAGAGACAGCAACACAAAAAGGGATACTATGACAGGTCAGCTAGACCAATGCCACCACTGCACGATGGAGAGTGAATCAGAATCCAAGAGCATGGCTACTGGAAGCCAGCAGTCGTCATCCAGCCAGCTGACACTTAACGGTCGATCGTACCACGTCCGCACCGCAGAAGGAGCTACGTTTTCTAAAGATCCTGTCATACTGCATTGATTATTTTTATACAAAGTGTGCAAAACAAGACAGTTAGGGTTAGGTTTAGGGGAAGGGTTAGCTAACATGCTAAGTAGTTGCTAATTAGCTAAAATGCTAAAGTTGTTCTTGATGAGATTCGAACACACAACCTTTTGTTTGCTAGACGTTTTGCCTTAAGTAACCTTCTATATTATGTAACCATACCAAACGTAACATATCATACTAATTTAAGTGTCCTGGATTTACTTTACTATGTTACATCTAGTCTATGAAATCAGGCTGGTGGAGAAGGAGCATCTCATTTCAAGCAAGCACATGTTTACTCTCCTTGCTGACTCTCCTCAATTAACTTTGACCTTTTTCAAAAGGAGGCAACAGGACACTGAGGAGAGAGGATGCTGGACAAATCTAATTGATAAAAGGCTCATGACTATGTTGTGATAAGGCATTGAAGTATGTTTGCTGTAGTTGACAGGAGATGGTGCTGTTTGCCTAGAAAGACAATAAAATGGAAGATGATACTACTTTTTTCTTTTTCTTAGGAATATTAAGGTTTATTAATAATATGATCTCTTAACAACATTATTTATAATGACACTTTGTTAACACTTTGCTTTGAAAACTGCTTATTGTGAAGCCATATGCACTGAAAACATCACAAAGGTATTTGTAAAAATCTCTCTATACATGTAAATACTGTTAAACTGTGTTATCTGGTCATGTACATGTTCTCTCCTTGTCATTACCATTCTATGTGGTTATTTCAAATGTTCAGCTCCAACAGGTGTTAAATCTGGTTAATGAAAACTTTGTAAACTTGTTTGACAGATGATTGCTGAGACTCTTCCCATGCAGTTTAGCACATTGTCTTGCTACTTTCTAAGTCACCAAAAAAGAAAAGGAAAAATAAACAGTCTCAATGGAGACATTGAGACATTGTTTTGTCCAAGAGGTTTTGCATTCATTTTTAAATATTTCAATTAAAGAGAGGACATGTTCTGTTTCTTTAAACCATGGCTTAATATCAGATAATAGTTTCCTATTCTTTTAGGTCTTGTCTACTTATCTTGATTCTCATAGAGAGTGTTGAAATGTGTTGCATTGTAGAAGCCTTTAATCTTACATTTCAATATATGGTATAATAAAAATAAACCGTAATTATATAAAAAAGAAAAAACAAGCTGAAGAAAGTAAATGATAAAACCAAAACATCCTCAAGTCAAATCACTAATATCCTTATTACTTTCCTATCATCGATAATATGAAAATAATTACATGTTTCATTAAGGGTTACTGCTGTAAGCAGGCAACATGTCAATGTATTTACATACAAATTGCTTTTGGTAAATTGGTTTGTGTTCTTTGTCAGTCTAATTCTACAATCATGCCCAAGTAAATGTCGGTAAATAAAATGGGAAGGCATTGAGAATAGACATTTCCTTTGGGAAATTAAAATGTGTGGTATTTTTGCATTAAAAAAAAGATATCAACAACAATACATAATGAATTGACATTCAGATTTAAAACAGTAAAACTATCAAAGATGATGAAGAGTAAAATAGAAAGAAAACGTGGAGGAACATTTACAAAAACAGTCGTCACATCAGGACAGAGGTAAAATATATTTTTCTCACATCTCTTCAGACTTCAGTAATTACAATGTGATAGCGATGTGTGGGTTTGACCAGTTCTGGACTCTGTTACCGTATGTTTTGTCGTCTTTGTCACCACAGTTACAGTTCCCTCCTTTGTTGTGGTAACATTCTCCTCAGACACCTCCTGTGTGGAGAACCCCATGCTTGAATTGAATTTGGGGGCCTTGAACCAGGTCGACTGCTCTCCTTCTTCTGTCTCCTTCTTGCTGCTCTCAGCCTCTGCCTGCCCCCTAGACTTCCCTGGTACAAAGCCAATGGAGACCATGGGCTTGGGTGATTCTGAACTATCCTGATCTAGCATTTCTGTCCTGGCAGATGAGGACACCAAATTGTCTTGAGTTTCCTCTTCTCCTTTTGCTGTCTTCTTCTTAAATCCCGGGAAGGACATTTTGCCTGATTTCACTTTTTTCCCCTTGGTTTCTCTGTCAGTTCCTGAGGACTCCTTGACAAGCTTAGCGCTCATTTCAAGGTCCTCTTCTCCACTGCCTTTTTTTGAATATGGTGCAGAGAACTCTATCTTTGGAAGCTTGAGGTTCACAAACTTAGCTTTATCCTCCTTGGATCCATTCTGGAATGTTGGATCTTTCTCACCATTGAGGCTGGAACTAGACCCCTCACCTTTTAGGGTTGCATCAAATGAACCTGTTTTGCCTGGAGAGAAAGTGACTTTGGGCATTTTTAGCTTGGCTCCCTTTGACTTGTCATCTCTATCCACATCTCCATCAATGCTCAAAGCAGCACTCTTTTCCTTGGATCCCGACCTTCCAAACAATGGCTTCATTTTGATCTTTGGCTTTTTGATTTTGGCCTCTCCAGACTCTACACTTTCTTCCCATACAGTGGACATAGTGGAGTGGTCTGTTTGGGAATTCACCAAAACAAATACAGCTTTTTTAACTTTGGGCATTTTAGGGCCTTCATACTCAACCTCTGGGTCCTTCAAATTTACTCTAGCTTCAGGTGAAGAAATAGCAGGTAAAGCCACCCCAAACTTGGGTATTTTGATTTTTTGTCTTGTACTTGTATCTGCCCCTTGGTCCTCAGCTTGAGACGCTCCAATAACAAAGTCTATATCTGGTATTTTGGGGGCTTTGATTCCAAGATTAGGTAATGTGAATCCATTCTCTGCGCTGGCGTCTGTGCCAGTGTTTTCTTGTTGTCCACTGTTGATTTGTGCTCCTCCTTGGCCTGTTATTGATGGACCTGAGATCTCCACATTAGGGAGTTTGAATTTTGGCAATTTAGCACTAATCTCTGGGCCACCCTCTTGGCTGGCTCCTTTGGATACTGAGTAGCCCACATCTGGGAGGGAAATGTTTGGCAACACAGAACCATCTGCCTCCGCATCTGCACCTTTGCCAAGTTTTGTCTTCTTAATCATAAATCTACCACTGACCCCTTCATTCTCTTTCCCAGTTTTCTTTGTGGCTGCATCTAATGCTTGATCTCCAGTGTACTTCATTTTTGGCATTCCAATTTTGAATTTGGTGCCTTTGACTTTTGTTCCCTTAACTTTGGTACCAGATGTTTTAAGGTCTAAGTCAGGCAACTCTATTCTTTTTCTATCCTTCTTTCCCTCAGCTTTGTGGATGCCTATATCCAGCTCCAGATCTCCTTTTGGGCACTCTATGTCAATTGTTGGCATTTTGATTTTCATCTTATGGTCTCCCTCTGAATGTGAACCAGTTTTGTCTGAACTTTTCCATTGAACCTCGGCTCCATGGTTGGGTTTTCCAACATTCATGTCTAAATCAAGGTCGGGAGTTGTAAACTTTGGTAAACCAATCAAAGGCATTTTTATCTTTCCTTCTGCCTCAGCATCGGGCTGTTTGATTTCAGCATCAATGTCACCAGACTTTTCCTTTGGCATTGTAATATCTATCTTTGTCAGTTTGATTTCTGGCATCTTATATCTTCCACCCTCACCTTCAATTTCCAATTCAGGTGCAATAACATCTCCAGTTTTTCCTTTTGGAAGTGATATGTCTACCTTTGGCATTTTCATATGTGGCATTTTGAAATGTCCTCCTTCGACTTCCATTTCTGGTGCTCTAATTTCTCCAGACTTTCCTTTCGGAAGTGATATGTCTACCTTTGGCATTTTGCATTTTCCTCCCTCTGCCTGAATTTCCATCTCTGGTGCTTCAATCTCTCCAGTTTTTCCTCTTGGAAGTGATGTACCAATATTTGGTATTGTCTTATGTGGCATGTTTAATTTTCCACCCTCTCCTTCAATGTCCATCTCTGGTCCTTCAATCTCTCCACTTTTTCCTTTGGGAAGTGATATATCAATATTTGACATTTTCATATGTGCTATCTTGAATTTTCCTCCTCCTTCCGTTTCCATTTCTGGTGCACTGATTTCTCCAGAATTTCCCTTCGGAAATGATAAGTCTACCTTTGGCATTTTCATATGTGGCATCTTGAATTTTCCACCTTCTCCTTCCATTTCAATCTCTGGTGCACTGATTTCTCCAGTTTTTCCTTTTGGAAGTGATATATCAACATTTGGCATTTTAATATGTGGCATCTTGAATTTTCCACCTCCTCTTTCAATTTCCATGTCTGGTCCTTCAATTTCTCCACTTTTTCCTTTGGGAAGTGATATACCAATATTTGGCATTTTCATATGTGGCATCTTGAATTTTCCTCCCTCTCCCTCAATTTCCAATTCAGTTGCATTAACAGCACCAGTTTTTCCTTTTGGAAGTGATATATCAACATTTGGCATTTTCATATGTGGCATCTTGAATTTTCCACCTTCTCCTTCCATTTCAATTTCTGGTGCACTGATGTCTCCAGACTTTCCCTTTGGAAGTGATAAGTCTACCTTTGGCATTTTCATTTGTGGCATCTTGAATGTTCCTCCTTCTCCATGAATTTCCATCTCTCGTCCTTCAATCTCTCCAGTTTTTCCTTTTGGAAGTGAAATATCAACATTTGGCATTTTAATATGGGGCATCTTGAATTTTCCACCTCCTCTTTCAATTTCTATGTCTGGTCCTTCAATCTCTCCACTTTTTCCTTTTGGAAGTGATATATCAATATTTGGCATTTTCATATGTGGCATCTTGAATTTTCCTCCCTCTCCCTCAATTTCCAATTCAGTTGCATTAACAGCACCAGTTTTTCCTTTTGGAAGTGATATATCAACATTTGGCATTTTCATATGTGGCATCTTGAATTTTCCACCTTCTCCTTCCATTTCAATTTCTGGTGCACTGATGTCTCCAGACTTTCCCTTTGGAAGTGATAAGTCTACCTTTGGCATTTTCATTTGTGGCATCTTGAATGTTCCTCCTTCTCCATGAATTTCCATCTCTCGTCCTTCAATCTCTCCAGTTTTTCCTTTTGGAAGTGAAATATCAACATTTGGCATTTTAATATGGGGCATCTTGAATTTTCCACCTCCTCTTTCAATTTCTATGTCTGGTCCTTCAATCTCTCCACTTTTTCCTTTTGGAAGTGATATATCAATATTTGGCATTTTCATATGTGGCATCTTGAATTTTCCACCCTCTCCCTCAATTTCCAATGCAGGTGCATTAACATCTCCAGTTTTTCCTTTTGGAAGTGATAGATCTACATTTGGCATTTTCATATATGGCATCTTGAATTTTCCTCCTTCTCCTTCCATTTCCCTTTCTGGTGCACTGATGTCTCCATACTTTCCCTTCGGAAGTGATAAGTCTACCTTTGGCATTTTCATATGTGGCATTTTGAATTTTCCGCCCCCTCCTTTAATTTCCATCTCTGGTCCTTCAATCCCTCCACTTTTCCCTTTGGGAAGTGAAATATCAACATTTGGCATTTCCATATGTGGCATCTTGAATTTTCCACCTTCTCCTTCAATTTCCACCTTGGATACATCCATTTCTCCATGTTTTCCTTTTGGAAGTGATATGTCTACCTTTGGAATTTTAATGCCAGGCATCTTGAATTTTCTACCCTTTCCCTCAATTTCAACTTTGGATGCATCAATGTCACCAGTTCTTCCTTTAGGAAGTGATAAATCTATATCAGGCATTTTGATGTTTGGCATCTTAAATTTGACTCCCTCCCCCTCAATTTCTGTTTCATGCTTGACTTTAGGCAGAGTTACATCAAGATGAATTTTGGGTGCTGATACATCAATAGTTGGCATTTTAGGGATTTTCAGGTTTCCTTCATAACCTCTGATGTCAGCCTCAGATACATCCACCTCAGCCTTTGGGAGTAACACTTCTCGCTCAGATGTCTTGGCAGCTGGCAAGTATATCTCCACTGATGGCATTTTGACCTTTCCTTTGGCATCTAGTTCAGCACTGGGTCCACTCCTGTCAAACTCTATCTCCTTTGAGCCAAACCCTGGCTTGGAGAACTTGGGCATTTTGATTGTAACATCGGGTGCATGAAAGCCACCTTTCCCTTCCATTCCACTATCCAATGAGTCATCTATCTCTCCCTCTGGTAGTTTACCTTTAGGAGATGACTTCTTAAACTTTGGGAATTTTAGTCTATATTTTCTATTTGTTTTGTCCTCTGGATTTTGTACACTGATCCCTGGCTTTGGAATGTCCACTTTCCCCTTTTTTGTCTTGATTTCCACATCCGGGCTGGCTATTGATACATCTTTCTTAGATATTCCAAACATCGGCATTTTCATTTTGGGCTTCTTTAGTTTACCTTTTATTTTTCCGTCTATGCCTATTTCCACTGATGCTGGTCTGCCCTCACCATCCACTTGTGGGGGGCTAATATCAATATCAGCCTCTGTGCCATATCCTTCTAGGTTTACATCTCCAATAGACTTTCCACCAAATTTAGGGAGAGAGAATCTTGGCATTTTAAGAGAGACATCTGGCATTTCAAAACTTGACCCAGAGGATGGCCTACCACCTTCTGCTTTTAGTAGCTCCATCTCTTCCCTATCATCTTCTTTAGCTTTTGACAGCCCAAAGTCTAAGTCAACCTTCGGTGCAGATATGTCTACTGTTGGCAATTTAACAGTTGGTAACTTGACTCCACTCCTACCCTCTGCTTCAATTTTGGTCATTTTAAACCTCCCCCCTTTGACTTCAAGGCCTTCTTTAACATCACCCTCTGGGTGCTTCATCTTCGGTAGTGACACATCAAATGAGGGCATATGAAACTTTCCTCCTTTTCCAGAATGTTCTTCAATGTCAATTTCCCCCTCCATTTTTCCTTTTGGAAGTGAAATATCAGTTGTTGGAATTTCAAACTTTCCACCTTTGGCTTCAGGACCTTCTACTTTGACTTCACCCTCAGGTAACGTCATTTTTGGAAGAGTAATGTCAAGTGAGGGCATGTGGAACCTTCCCCCTTTGCCACCATGCCCGTCAACCTCAAGATCACTTTCTGCCTTCCCCTTTGGAAGAGAAATGTCAATGTTAGGCATATGTATTTTACTACCTTTCACTTCTGGCCCCTTTAATTTGATGTCACCATCATTTGACTTCATTTTTGGTAAGGTCATGTCGAATGTGGGCATGTGAAACTTTCCTTTTTTCCCCAAATGTCCATCAATGTCTATTTCCCCCTCTGTTTTTCCTTTTGGAAGTGAAATATCAATCTTTGGTATTTCAAACTTTCCACCTTTCATCTCAGGGCCTTCTAGGCTGACTTCACCTTCTGATGTCTTCATTTTTGGAAGTGATATATCCAATGCTGGCATTTGGAACTTGACTCCTTTTCCAGAATGTCCTTGAGTGTCAATCTCACCCTTTCCCTTGGGAAGGGAAAAGTCCATTGTTGGCATATGAAACTTCCCTCCTTTGATGTCCGGTCCTTCTAAACTGATATCTGCTTCTAGTGACTTCATTTTTGGAAGGGAAACATCAAATGTAGGCATGTGAAATCTTCCTCCTTTTCCAGAATGTCCTTCAATGTCAATTTCCCCCTCCATTTTTCCTTTGGGAAGTGATATATCAATCGATGGCATTTCAATCTTTCCCCCTTTGGCTTCGGGGCCTTCTACTTTGACTTCACCTTCAGGAAACTTCATTTTTGGAAGGGAAATGTCAACTGAGGGCATGTGAAATTTGCTCCCTTTGCTTGCATGTCCCTTAGCATCTCCTTCCATTTTTCCTTTTGGAAGAGAAATGTTCATCGTTGGCATATTAATGTTCCCCTCTTTGACTTCAGGGCCTTCTAGGCTGACTTCACCTTCTGGTGTCTTCATTTTTGGAAGTGATATATCCAATGCTGGCATTTGGAACTTGCCTCCTTTTCCAGAATGTCCTTCACTGTCAATTTCCCCCTTTCCCTTGGGAAGGGAAAGGTCAATTGTTGGCATATGAAACTTCCCTCCTTTGACTTCTGGTCCTTCTAAACTGATATCTGCTTCTAGTGACTTCATTTTTGGAAGGGAAATGTCACATGTGGGCATATTAAATTTGCCTCCTGCTTCAGAATCTCCTTCAACATTGATGTCACCTTCCGCTTTTCCTTTTGGTAGTGAAATGTCAACTGTAGGCATGTGAAACTTCCCTCCTTTGACTTCAGGTCCCTCTATGTTGACCTTACCCTCTGGTGACTTCAACTTCGGAAAAGAAATGCCGAATTTGGGCATCTTAAACTTGCCCCCTTTACTGACATGGCCTTCAGTGTTAACTTCTCCCGCTGTTTTGCCTTTTGGAAGGGAAACATCAATATTTGGCATTTTAACCTTTCCACCTTTAATTTCAGGGCTTTCTACTTTGGCTTTACCCTCTGGTAACTTCACTTTTGGAGGAGAAATATCAAGTGAAGGCATGTGAAACTTTCCGCCTTTAAATGCATCTCCTTCAACACTGATGTCACCTTCTATTTTTCCTGTTGGAAGTGAACAATCTATAGTGGGTATATGAAATGTGCTGCCTTTCACATCAGATCCTTCTATTTTCATGTCACCCTCTGGTAACTTTATTTTTGGAAGCGAGACATCAAATGAGGACATTTGAAACGTCCCTCTTTTTCCAGAATTTCCCTCAATGTCAATTTCAATTTTTCCTTTGGGTAGGGAAATGTCTACTTGTGGCATGTGGAACTTTCTTCCTTTTACATCAGGCCCTTCTACATCAACTTCTGTTCCTGACGACCTCATTTTTGGAAGAGAGATATCAAATGTGGGCATTTTGAACGTTCCTTCTTTTCCTACATTTGCATCAATATTGACTTCACCCTCTGCTTTTTCTTTGGCAAGGGAAATATCAAGTGTGGGCATTTCAAACTTTCCCCCTTTCAATTCAGGTCCCTCTAAACTGACATCACCCTTCATTTTAGGAAGAGAAATGTCACATGAGGGCATTTTGAACTTGCCTCCTTTTCCAGAATGTTCCTCAATGTTAATATTCCCCTCTGCTTTTCCTTTAGGGGGAGATATGTCAATAGAGGGCATTTGAATTTTGCCACCCTTCACTTCAGGTCCTTCTACATTAATTTCTCTCTCTGATGACTTCATTTTTGGTAGAGAAATGTCAAATGTGGGCATCTGAAATTTACCTCCTTTTCCTAAGTATCCTTCAATGTCCATCGCTCCCTGTGCTTTACCTTTTGGGCATAAAAGGTCAACTTTTGGCATGTTGAACTCCCCTTTGACTTCAGGCCCCTCTATATTCATGTCCTCCTCTGAAGACTTGAATTTTGGAAGAGAAACATCGAAAGTTGGCGTTTTGAACTTGCCTCCTTTTCCAATGTGTCCTTCCACATCAACATTGGCTTCTCCTGGTGTCATCTTTGGCAGTGAAATGTCAACAGTTGGTAGGCTAATTTTCCCACCCTTTTCTGGACATTCAATATCCATATTAGATGATCCAATCTTTGGTAATGAGATGTCAATTTTGGGCATGGATATATTTGGCCCTTTAAAAAAGGGTCCCTCTATCTCGTCTGGCACTCTACGCCGGGTGTCCAGCTGCAGATCGATGTTGGGTGCAGAGATGTCAATAGCTGGCATTTTAATGCCAGACAGGCCTGTTGACCCTTCAACTCCTTCAGCTAAACCTTTTGCTTTTATCTCATTATCAATTTCATCAGAGTGACGGGCTGAGGGGAGTCCTAATGAAAGCTCTACATTTCGATGTATAAACTTTGACCCCTCCTTTACTTTCACTTCTGCTTTCTGTAGGTCAACATCCTTGTTTCCAGATGGCAAACTGAATTCCACTGAGGGTGGTGTGAATTTGACATCAGGAGGTTTCAGCTCCAGGGACCCTCCAGACAAGGCAATGTCCGATATTGTCTTTTTTGTTTTAGGGAAATGAATTCCGAACCTGTGGCCCTTTCCTTTGACTTTGATTTTAGCTCCACGCACGTCTGGCAGGGAGACATCTGCCTGTCCCTCTGGTTGCGTCATGTCAACTTCTCCTGTAGCCGCCTCAGCACCCTTTGCTTTCATCCTGGGACACCTTATAATCCTCTTCTTCCTGCCAGTGGTGACCACTCCTCCATGCTGCTCAGTTCCCTCTGCCTTCCCATCTTTCCTCAGCTTGAACTTGGGGAAGGCAAACTCCACGTCAACGGGGTTGAGCTCCACCTTGGAAGGTGATCCCTCCATCTCCAACTCTGCTCCAGTGCTCCCTTTCTTGTTCTCCTTCAGCCTTTTCAATCCGAAACGTCCTCCCCTCTTTTTCTTTGCTTTGAAAGGTTTGACGCTCTTGACACTCTGCAACAGAGATAGAAGCATGAGTTAGTTGGACATGAACCTGATTAATCTGGAATACCTAGTTGTATATCTCATTGTCAAATTGGCAATTACAAATACTATCAAAGCCGTACCATTTTCTGCATCTTGGTTTTGGGTCCTTTCAGTTCCAAGCTGGTGGCGCCAGGGTGCATGGTGACATCAGCGCCGGCGATGGTCCTCTTCAGGAAAAAGGATACTTTATAAGGCTCCGCACACTGCAAGATCTTCAGGGCATCCTCATACTTCACATTGTCAAAGTAGACTCTTGCACTGAGCAACTGATCTCCTGCAAGGACACCAATCAACCAGACAAACGTTAATATGCACACAGCACACATTAGATAAAGTGAACAGGGGGAAATGTTGAAGTCTTATAGTTGTGGTTTGCTTTGACAATCAAAGGAAGGATATGAAAGAGCATGGCATTTTGATGTTTCCATTTTATTTGCACAAGATAATGTACAGTACAGTATACACGTCAGAACAAGGTGATTGGTCAATGAAATGACTTACAATAAAATACACAATACACTTAATGGAAGTTACACGTACACGAGGAAGGGATACAGATGGGGAGAAACAAGATGGTTTCAACATTTTAAGTTATTTCTAGTAAGGAATTAATTTATGTTTGAATAGATTACTGTTGAACATTCTCATTTCTTTTTCTATCTACTAAACTAGTCCATAACTCATTTACCTCAGCTGTGTCTCATATCTTTATATTCATGTAACTCTAATTTCCCCGTCCAGTTACCTTGCTGGAGGCTAAGATGCTTTGCTGCAGTGGAGTCTTTAAGGACGTCCTTAATGAAGATGCCTCGCTCCCCTCCACCTGTGACACTGTAGCCGCTGGCTCCAGCCTCAGCCTCTGTCTCCACCACAACCTCCACCACCTCAGATGCAGTTTCCTCCTGTAAAGACACACCAGAGGAGAGGGTTTCCTCACAAGTCTCTTGTCTTCAAATGTAAACCGTAGAATGGCATGCAATTCTGAGCGTTTTCTAGGCCTGTGTAAATATCTACAGTGATATCAACAAACAACGTGGCTACTGTTTCATGAGTATTAGTTGTTTCTTGTCTCTTTACCACTGCTTGGGCCTCTGTTGAGGAATCCATCTCTGCTTGGGCCAAACGAGACGTCTCTTTCAGGTGGCTTCTCTTCAGACTCAGCACCTGCTTCAGCTCTGCATGAAGTTTCTCTTTCTGAACCTAAAAGGAAGGAAGCATTGTGTCTGTGTTGATGGCTCAGTTGATTGGACCATGATAGTAATGATAATAGTTTCTTATGGGTTCAAATCTTGCATGGGCAACATACAATATAGGTTATTGTGTGTTATCTGTAAATCCTTTGGATTAAAGTATTTGGCAGGTAAATGAGTTTGTAAGCATAGGGGATTGAACCCCAATGAGCTTGATGCGCGCGTGTGTGTGTGTGTGTGTGTGTGTGTGCTTGCGCCAACGGAACTAGCCAATGAATGCTTTGGGATATGGAGAGAAAATACCTATTAGGGATTGACAGAATACCTTCATTATAGCCACACTCATTATGAGATTGGAGACATTACTTCTCTCATCACATGGGCTTGGACATAGGAATATTACATACTCCATAAGCTCTGTGTTAGCTGCAGCCCTGGCCCCAACCTCACTGACTAAAGTACAATGACACAGTCAAAACCTGCTGAGGTCATTCTCTCCCCCGGTCGCTTCTCTCAACATAAACAATCATTCTTTTAGCCAAGCTCAGCAGAGATGCCACTGTTTTCATACAGCAGGGCACAGTGGCAACAACAATTGACCTCTTGAGTTAGCACACCTCCAAATATGCACAGGTGTTGGGGACTAGAGGATATGTCATAAACATTATTATAATGCATAATACTGTTGTCAATTCTAAAATACTTCAACTTTTTAAAAAAATAGAATATACGAGTGACGTGAAAATATTATACACCAGTGAGTGCATGTCCATAAACACACAGTGTATTGTTTGCTTTCCTTATTTATTTTTAGACCCCTCCCATGTACTTCATTCCGAGTATCAGCTCCTCCCCTCTGACGCTATAGGGTCCTACATGTAAGCTGAACGAGTCTAAGCACTCCTTCATTCCCATGTCTATCATAAAGTGAGCTGGGTTAGTACGCCACTGACAGAATGTAAGGGAAATGTGCAATATGTATTCTGTATGTGACTGTATGAGAAGTGTACAATGTGTATGTCAGGGATAACATGCAATGTATGTATTATGTTGAGTGTGTAATGTATAGTGTCTATTTTGTATACAGCAGTACTGTGTGTCTAAGACAATTTTCCCCTCGGGGACATTAAAGTTCATCCTATCCTTGCCTGGCTTGAGTGTGTAAGGGTATCCAAACAGTCTCCACTCACCACTCTCTCTGGGCTCTCCTGGTCCTCTGTGGAGGCACTGTGGTGAGGGTTGGCGTGGGGGGCGGTGGGAGGCCTGTGGTGAGGGTTGGTGTGGGGGGTGGTGGGAGGCCTGTCTGAAGGGGGCGACCGCCTTTTGTATTTCACCTGGCTCAGTAGAGGAGATACCAAGTTCAACAGGTCAGTAAATAGCACTGCAGTAAACCACCTCAGATATGGTAAATAGCATGTCTGGAACAAGTGAAAGACAGATAGTGGCTACTCACGGCTGGTTCTCTGGCATGGGTAAATACATGACTTTCTTCCAATTCTCTGTCAGAGTCTGCAAACAGAAGGAGATTGTGTCAATGTTGGCGTGTTATGCACTGACAGCGGACACATCAGAGATCTCAACAAGACTATAGCACTTCATAGACATCATCAATGGCTTTACTTTGTCTGTTTTGACCACACTGCTACATTGGCTTGACATAATGTCATGGATACATGGATACACACATGGATATAAGATTTTTTTAGCTTGACGCAGGTATTGCAGCATGCCCATGGATTTCCAACTATTTGATTTAGTGACCGGCCTCTCAGACTGTGGTGCATCGCTATGGCACTCTTGGAATTATTTCCATGGTTTTGCATATCCCTGCACCACCCACCCTAGCCCCTCAATACCCCTCTACTTATAGGTAGGAGGCACTTTACTTTTTTTCCACTATATGGTTTGGCGCCCAGCAATGTCATGCATGCCCTACCCTTTTGGTTTCATGTGATGGCTTCTTGGTGTGTGTTTATGCATGTGTGCGTGTTTCTCAAGGGGGGATCCAGTATTCAGTGTCAGCATATTTCTCATGGGTGGTGTCAGAGTATCGGGTATCTCAGCCGGTCACGAGAACAAATTACAGAGATTCAGAGTGCTCCTGTTCAGGATGGCTAAACGTTGTGAAAGCAGGGACACCCGCCTTGGATAGAATGCTTCATGAGTACTGGACCTCACAATAATAAGGCTGTTACGCATCTGATCTTTTATGATCTATATAATGTTAATACCGGTATCAAGAAATAGCTAAATGGCTCTAACTTCTTGGCATAGCTAAATTAAACAAACCTTTGAGCTGAATTAAAAACATTCAATACTTAGCATGTGTCCATAATACCCAGGTAAAGCAGAGTGCAAATTATACCGTGACATTGGGGGAGGTCTCTATTTTTTCAATGGGACCCCCTACTCTATGTGTGCACGAGCTTGACATTCTTTGATGGGCCTAATCGTAAAGATGTCATTTAATGGTAAAAATGTATTACCTTTTAATGTGGCATGAACACATGGACACAACCAGTCATGATGTTTTCATCTGGTTGTCAAACAAATCACTTGAAAAGTAGGCTACCTGCGCATGTTCGTCCACTTTAAAATTATTCCAGCATCCAAACAGTGCACTGTGCACATTTTCTATATTTTAGTCATTTAGCAGACGCTCTTATCCAGAGCAACTTACAGTTTAGTGAGTGCATACATTTTCATACTGCCCCCCCCGTGGGAAATGAACCCACAACCCTGGCATTGCAAGCGCCATGCTCTACCAACTGAGCTATGGAAAGAGACTTCTGTTACAAAACACCATTAGGCGATTGTCATTAGGTCTACACTCTTGTAGCCTGAATTAATTGATGCGTTTGCAGTGCAGCCACATTATTGACTTTTTTAAAACCATGACACAGAGGTGGGGTTGTTTGTATAATTCAGAATAAGCTTTTATTTGAATATTTACCATTGTAGCATTAGGCTACAAATAGAAGAATGGTTAAATTAGCATTATTTAGAGACCCCCCCCCCCCCCCCATTAGATTTGATAATGAAGTAACAGACCTTGACTTGGGGGTCAGCTATTTGCTTCTAGGATATGGGAAAGGACAGGACAGGACAGTTCACTAACATTCTCCCAACATCAAACAGCCTGATCCCAGACTCAGCAGGGTGTCAGTCAGGACACTAGTTAGGAATGGGATAAGAATGGGATCTGGTGATGTGTGGCTTTGTTTTTGGCAGATTGTGCAACAACAACAACGCCAGAGTAATGAAAGCGATATGAGCTATCTAATCTCCAATTAAACAACACCTAATCCAATTATAATTTAAATATGTTTCTATTTGGCTCTATTGTGGAGTGGTTATGAAGTCAGGTTTCTGCCATTGGTATTGTGCCCATTAGTATGGTACTTTGCATTGCTTTCATAAATATACCCTTTTAAATATACCTGCACAACTGAGTTCTTAGCATAGACCTACCCTTTTCCATCATAGTGTTTGATACTGGAATTGTCTTTCAGAAGAAGAATATTGTTCAACAACTACAAGCAAATAGAACACCCAGATCTAGAGAGGTCTCAGGGACATGCTTTCAGCAGTGGAGACCAGACTGTTTCACTCACAGAGTTCCAACAAATACACAGTGTGGGTACTATGTAGTAGGAAATGGGACTAATATATGCACCTTATGAATATTTAAATGTCCCCACATACAGTAAACATAGCTCTGATAGGAAGCGCTGTGTGTCTCATTTGCCCTGCGTATTCTTTGCAGCAGTTGAGTCCTAGGGGCTTCCAGGTCAGTCACTTTGGACACTGATTTGGCTAGTCATCTAGACACCATGTCCAAATACTAATGAATTCTGCAGAGGATAAATTGTGTTTGTTTTTCTCCATCATTTGGAGAGTTACAGTAATTGGGTTAGCAACTAGGCAACTAAAAGAGCATCCTCCAAAGTGGCAAGAAAATCTATTTCACTTGGACTGAAAACATTGGAGAGTCATCTACAGTAACCATCACATTGATAGTCTACCACCAGTTACCCCATATGTACAGCCATAGTATGTAGTATTCAGACACACACAGAGCAGCTACAGACCTGCTGTGTGGAGAAAGCTAACCTGATTGGTGCTAATTCAATGAGTGTCATGAGACCCAGGATGAAGAGAAAGGAGCCTTTGTGTACGCTGTTAATCAATACTATTCCTGTAATAAGTTGACGTGCAAATGTATCAACCAAATAGCATCAAAATGTACAGAGAAAAAGTGGTTAGTTTGTGTACAACTCTGGGATAAAGTTATTCTAAAGCTATTGGATTTGGAGAAACAGTTTATTTAAACAGTTCAATGCTGGGGCACATTATGAGTCATGAAGAGACCTCATAAAACTGCTACACATAGATTTTAGTGTTACCAAATGCCTCCATCTGTTTTCGTCAGTTATTGATCTCTACTTTCCCATGAAGATGGACTACTTCTATTAGAGGTGACCTATACCAGCTTGAGTTGTGGTGTAAAAATAAAAATATTCATAAAATCTAAAATGTATTCCCACAACTGTGTCCAAACCAAACCCACGTTAGACTCCACAATGTTCACTGTTGGATGTTGTCAATTCCCTGTTCATCAGGACAATGAAGAAAAAGCCCTACTCGGCATAGCTGGCATTCACAGAAATGTCTGAGACTTTAAACCATACAGATTCGTTTTGGTAAAAAAAAACACTCCAGACTAAAAATAAAGTATATAGAAATGATCATGAAACTATATGTTTTCAAATAACTGCACTTTTTCTGGCCCGCAAATTGTTTTTGACAAAGAAATCGGTCCGGAAAAAATCTGCGAGGCCCTCCGCTGAATTTTGAAATGTGGCCCTGGAGCCGAAATGATTGCCCACCCCTGCTTTAAACTATTCAGTTGGACCACACTGTGCTACTGTTATACCACAAGGTACACAAATATATCTCAGATACAATATCCTATTTAAACACCAAACATTATGAAACAAGAGACATCTATAATTAATCGTGGTATATTATATTCTTCACTAGCAGTTGCCTTGGACCGTTAATAAGTCAGCACGTGGACAGAATAAGGTTTCAGTGTCTGTAACTTGTGAATACAGACATACATACGTCTGGTCGAAACATGGAGGTAATCAGTCCTATGACTCTGATGAGAGGTATAGTATAGTAATACCCAACCTGTATTCCTAAAGCATCATGTGCTCCCTGAACATAAATCAGTCAGAGTTTTTGCAGAGTCTGTAGTCTCCTCAGAATTGTAAGGTGGAATCAGGTAATGCACAACCTGAATACACAAAACTAACATGTAACATTGGACTGAATATGGGATTGTCTTAGCCAGTCGCAGTTATAAAGGCTCCTCATCCAGAGATGTCTGTCTTTGAAGAGGACTGTGGGAACTGAAGTTCAGACATGGAGAGGTTCTTCTTGTCCTTTGAAAGCTCAGATGAAGAAATCAGGCACACCCTGAGGCGGACAGGAAATGCCTCTTTGTAAACAGGAAACCAGGATATTTTGTGAGATAAATACTCAACAAGGAGGGCAAGACACAAACAACCCTCCTTCTCCCATGATAATGTCAAATATAGCACTGTTGGGTGACGAATAAATGTATTCAAAGCACTGACATTCATCTTAAATCCAGCTTTTATCTGTGTATTTTCATGGCTGTTTCCCTGTGTCAAACTATGTTTCCTTGTGAGTTTCCTCAGCTCCCTCCAAATCGCCCAACTGCCTCTTGACCCTGCTACTTCCTCGTCTACTACCAACCCGCCCACTGCTCAAGAAACCTGTCTCTAGGAAACTGTCATAATTTGTTTTCTTATACACATTAATTCATACTAACTTGTCACACTCCCCTACAGCTCAAACAGGATAGGATTCCTGTGATTTTATACCCATGAATCCTACACATTCCCAGTAAAGAAACAGTCATAAACACTTATATTTACATTAAAATCTGTCTTATGATATATCTACAGTGGGGAGAACAAGTATTTGATACACTGCCGATTTTGCAGGTTTTCCTACTTACAAAGCATGTAGAGGTCTGTAATTTTTATCATAGGTACACTTCAACTGTGAGAGACGGAATCTAAAACATACATCCAGAAAATCACATTGTATGATTTTTAAGTAATTAATTTGCATTTTATTGCATGACATAAGTATTTGATCACCTACCAACCAGTAAGAATTCCGGCTCTCACAGACCTGTTAGTTTTTCTTTAAGAAGCCCTCCTGTTCTCCACTCATTACCTGTATTAACTGCACCTGTTTGAACTCGCTACCTGTATAAAAGACACCTGTCCACACACTCAATCAAACAGACTCCAACCTCTCCACAACGGCCAAGACCAGAGAGCTGTGTAAGGACATCAGGGATAAAATTGTAGACCTGCACAAGGCTGGGATGGGCTACAGGACAATAGGCAAGCAGCTTGGTGAGAAGGCAACAACTGTTGGCGCAATTATTAGAAAATGGAAGAAGTTCAAGATGACGGTCAATCACCCTCGGTCTGGGGCTCCATGCAAGATCTCACCTCGTGGGGCATCAATGATCTTGAGGAAGGTGAGGGATCAGCCCAGAACTACACGGCAGGACCTGGTCAATGACCTGAAGAGAGCTGGGACCACAGTCTCAAAGAAAACCATTAGTAACACACTACGCCGTCATGGATTAAAATCCTGTAGCGCACGCAAGGTCCCCCTGCTCAAGCCAGCGCATGTCCAGGCCCGTCTGAAGTTTGCCAATGACCATCTAGATGATCCAGAGGAGGAATGGGAGAAGGTAATGTGGTCTGATGAGACAAAAATAGAGCTTTTTGGTCTAAACTCCACTCGCCGTGTTTGGAGGATGAAGAAGGATGAGTACAACCCCAAGAACACCATCCCAACCGTGAAGCATGGAGGTGGAAACATCATTCTTTGGGGATACTTTTCTGCAAAGGGGACAGGACGACTGTACCATATTGAGGGGAGGATGGATGGGGCCATGTATCGCGAGATCTTGGCCAACAACCTCATTCCCTCAGTAAGAGCATTGAAGATGGGTCGTGGCTGGGTCTTCCAGCATGACAACGACCCGAAACACACAGCCAGGGCAACTAAGGAGTGGCTCCGTAAGAAGCAACTCAAGGTCCTGGAGTGGCCTAGCCAGTCTCCAGACCTGAACCCAATAGAAAATCTTTGGAGGGAGCTGAAAGTCCGTATTGCCCAGCGACAGCCCCGAAACCTGAAGGATCTGTCCAAAATCCCTGCTGCAGTGTGTGCAAACCTGGTCAAGACCTACAGGAAACGTATGATCTCTGTAATTGCAAACAAAGGTTTCTGTACCAAATATTAAGTTCTGCTTTTCTGGCTTTTCCGAAAAACGAACAGGTCTGTGAGAGCCGGAATTCTTACTGGTTGGTAGGTGATCAAATACTTATGTCATGCAATAAAATGCAAATAAATTACTTAAAAATCATACAATGTGATTTTCTGGATTTTTGTTTTAGATTCCGTCTCTCACAGTTGAAGTGTACCTATGATAAAAATTACAGACCTCTACATGTTTTGTAAGTAGGAAAACCTGCAAAATCGGCAGTGTATCAAATAATTGTTCTCCCCACTGTATATGTCTCTGGCTTGGCTGAATCCACAGCATTTTAGGGGGTCAGATACAGTCTCCCAATTTGAGACGGGATTTTGGAAGGGTTAGCTGCCTGCATTACACCCCGCTATGCAGTGGCATAAACATCTATCTATAGTATATCAACAACATTCATAACAGGTCCCTGGAGTGACGATAACTCCAGAGCAGACTGTCCCCCCCACCCCCATGGGTGGTGCTGATGTCCCATTAACACATTTGACCCCCCAGTCCTCAGAGGAATGGCATGGGGATCACACACACAGACATTCAACACATGCCATCAAAGTGAGGAGAGGGCTTTGGGAACACAGTTCCAAATCAGATAGCAGTTATTACCGAACATCCTAACGAGCAGCCATGGAAGTTGCTACATTTGTTGGCTGAGATAGATTAAAAAAAATAAACATAACTTTAAAATTGTTACGTTTTTTAAACCTTCCGATTGTTTTTAAATAGCTACAATAAACGATTCCCAAAGCACACATTAACACCTCTAAAATTACCAACACATTCAAATTTTTCAGAGACACAAGGTCACCAGTGGCCTAAGAACCAGAGGAAGGAAAAATAACTTGAATATAACTTTTAGATCAGCTTATACTTTTACATAATACTTACAGTATATGTCTGTTACTGTCATTCCAACCTAGCCTTAATCCTGGGTGGGTCTTGCCCTCAATAGCGGGTTTGCCATTCTACCCACCTTGCCATGGCATACCAAGCTGGTGGGCTGGGGAGCAACACTCAGATCATGTGACCGGCAGGTTGCAGCTGTTGCCCGTGTGTAAAATTAAGACTGAGTGTTTGAAACAACCGTGCGCCGCTACCTCATCAGTAGTCTATGCAAGCGGGAACAGCAGCAGGCAGCAGCAATCCACAACAACCATGCTGAGCATATTGTATGGTAACATAGCCCTATGTTATCAACATTACAAGTGGCATTTGTCCTTCTAAATGGCTTGTGCACTTATCCAACAAATAATAACTATGTTCTCAATACCTAGCAATGTGCAGTCTATGCTGCACAACACTTTGCACAGTTGGACAAAGTTTTTTATAAAATAAGGGGGGGGGGGGGGGGGAGAACATTGCAATTCTCAAGCAACGGTGCTAAAGTATATTATCACCAGTGATCTTGATTCCATTCTGCACTATGTACAAACAGTTGAACATCCATAACACAGAGGTAAAAAAGTCCTGCCACTATCCTAACCTGAGATACTTGCACCACCGGCACCTACCCACTGCAACAATCCCCCTTCTTCCACATGAACTGTCAACAAACTCTCAGATCTAAGAAGTCCTAATGAGTCAGATGTCAGACAATTCCACTGTAGTGAGATTGAGACTCATCCTACCTGGTTGATACTGCTGTCTCAGTGTGCTTCCTCCCTGGGTAGAGGTGAGAGATTCACCAGGCAGAAGAGCTGAAATCACACACTGTTCTCTGTCAAACTCTCACTCACTCTCTCCTGATCACCCTGTTACCAGCCAGCCTGTCCCTTCACTGAAACCTCAGTGGGGAAATCTCTAGGTGGGACGTAACGAGAGCACTGATTGGATGAGGGCAAAGGGATGCTCCCATATTAGGAAGGTGAGGGGCAGGACTATCAAGATTTGGGAGGACAAAACTTTGACAGGACTCAGTCAGAGTGGCATGAGCTTTCTCCTGCTGCAGATTTGAGAAAAAGACAGGAGACTACTCTTCTTCAGTGACATGTAAACTGCCTGCCTGGCTGGCTGCTGGTGACATTGTTTAAATTCCCTCAGGAGTCAAACAAAGTGGAGGAATAACAAAAGGAATTGTCTTCTGATCTGGGATAGCGGAGCTGATGTTGTGGGGCTTTTTTATCCCTAGAGCTCAAAATAAGAAAAGGCCTTGGGTCTTAATTTAGAGAAAGTGTGACTCTTCTGGGAAGAGCAGCTGTTGTTGTGATCTTAACACTGAGTGTGCTGTGCGTATTGAGGGCCTGATATAAACTGCCCCGCTTGCAGAGTTGAGATAGTCAAAGTGAGTGCTGTGGTGGTTAGTAACCACCATGCCTGCATAGACATGGAGTAATAGCCTCCATTCTTCCAGCTGGACCCCCATGTGAGCCACACAGGTGGTCACAGTGAGCCCAGACCCTGGCCAGGGACACAAGCCCGCCTCTGGAGGCTGCCAGGGGGATCAGGCCACTTGCATTGTGTTAACGCTGTCATTTTTGCATTCCGCCGCTAACACAAAACTAGGATTTAGACAGGGGGGTGAGGAGCATTGGAGGGTGAGGTGAGGCGGGCAGCTGGCTTGGCACGGGACAGAGTGTCCCAGCGGCCCAGCAATCCCTTCCTGTCAGCGGTTCGCTGTGCCAGGGCCAGGAAACCGGAGCAGGCTGTCTGTGGGAGGCTACATGGGAAAACAACCCCACTGGGATCTGGATTGCAGCCCATAATGTTGACTGACTCCTGACGTTGGTCACGTGGTCACATGATGGCTGTCTGGTCTTTAACAGTGTGTGTGTGTGTGTGTGTGTGTGTGTGTGTGTGTGTGTGTGTGTGTGTGTGTGTGTGTGTGTGCGTGCGTGCGTGCGTGCGTGCGTGCGTGCGTGCGTGTATGTGTGTGTGTACTGAAAAAAACAGAGACCGAGCAGACACAATATCTATAGATGATGGGATGAAAAACATTTCTACAAGCTAGCTAATATGACTGCACTTTGTGAGGACAGAAACCCAGACAGTTTATATGGTAAAGCTAATATGAAATGTACAAACATGGCAACCAGAAAACATAAATCTGCTAAGCATCCCCTCCAGCTGTGGATCCCTGTCTCAGACCAGGACAACATCCAAGCATTTAAGAAGTCACAAGGAGGAAACAGTTCTCAGTAGATAAGCCATCACAGACGTCATATAACACCAGGAATGTCTGCCAGATAAGGTTATACTAACTTAACACAACTGTCAGCTAAACAATGCTCATATCCTCTTTTCATTTCACCTTGACCTGGCCCTCCGTCTAGGTGTATTTATAGTCAAAAGACTTGGTGGGGAACCACCCTTTAACATAAATAACAAGAGCGTGAGATGGAATTTGTTTCAGAAGGGAGGTCAACTGGAGTGGGAGGGGTTGCTAGTGCTACCACATAGCATGGCATTGAAGCAAGTCTATGGTTAAAACTAAGAATTGATTTGAGTTGCATCTCTTCATAAAAAACTGTTCCTGTGAAATAAAAGCCACTTTGGAACACACATTTCCCCCAATAAAACTAGATTGGATTAACCAATAGATTTGATTCAAGACAGAATAAGACAATGATGTTGTTACTCATCACCAGAGACTCATCTATTGAATGCAACTCAAGAAAGCAATGTCTATCACTAGGAACCACAACAGGGCTAATGAACAGCAGATCCCCAATTCCTTTGTCCCCCATCCCTACTGACCTGCATTGGAAGAGGGTGTCCAGGTGACTCTGAATATCCCACGCAGACACTCACACATGGTCCAAAGAGATGTAAACCCACAGAGCACACACACACAAACACACACTGAGAAACAAACAAAGAGAGAGAGAGATGGGTGCAACTGGATGGACAGATAATTATCTGAAGGTTAGCACTCTGTCTGTCAGTAGGCTGGTGGAAGACCTAGCTGTTGCTGTGCTAGTGTGTAGAAAGAGGGTCCCAGGCTGGGAAAGAGAGAGAGAGAGGGATAGATAGAGAGTGAGTGAGGGAGGGAGGGAGGGATGGATGGATGGAGAGAGAGAGGCCGACAGGAGCGAAACGGGACAGAATGGGGCGGCATTAGCTCAAGTTGAGAGTCAGCAGTTTGGGTGTCCCCCTGGTAAAGCCCTGCTCTTTGTTCAGTGGTGGGATGGCTTTAGCCCCGGTCCAACATGGCCTTGTGAGCAGGCTTAGTGTTAACTGGCCAATGGACACCATGTCAGACAGAGCTCACAATCAGCCACAATATAATCAAAATAAAAACACATTCCCCCTGCCTGGCCTGTAGTAAACAGGCCAACAGGTTGCCTAGTAAGATTAGCATACTGTACAGTTATTCACACACTACTTCCACTACTAACAGAGCTATGAGGCTGAAGGGACAACTTGAGAATCTTTTTCACGCTTGTTTCCAAACAGTGTAATCACTTCAGAGGGACCGAGAGCAGAGTCCTTATCAATGCAAGTACTACCAGAGCATATTGTTGATCATGTAAGGCATCTGAAGCATACCCACTGGGCACAGACCTCTGTTTAACGTCTAGTTTTGATTTACATTTGGTTGAGTTGTCAACTAACGTGAATTCAACATAAAATCAACAAAATAATTCACCATGTCATTGGATTTAGGTTAAAAGTTGGGTGAAAAAAATACTAAATTCCCTTACGTTGATTACTTTTTGCAAATCCAATCAGTTTTCCATTTTGATTCTACATCATCACATATAATTTTTTTGTTGAAATGATGTGGAAACAACATTGATTCAACCAGTTTTTGCCCAGTGGGTAAAGAGGGTTGTGAATCCCATGGGTAAACATTCACCGTTTGAGTTATTCTACTTTGGTTTAGACCAGGGATCATTAACTAGATTCACCCGCGGGCCGATTTTTATTTGAGCGGATGGTCAAGGGGCCGGAACGTTATTACAAATAATTTGTAGACTGCAAATTGACTGCAAGAAGTCCAAACAGATATAATATTTGACTAAAACATAATCATTTCATACCTTGCTTACATGGTGGGAATACTTAAAATAAATATATATATATACAGTACCAGCCAAAAGTTTGGACACACCTACTCATTCCAGGGTTTTTCTTTATTTTTACTATTTTCTACATTGTAGAATAATAGTGAAGACATCAACACTATGAAATAACACATATGGAATCATGTTGTAACCAAAAGAGTGTTAAACTAATCAAAATATATTTTATATTTGAGATTCTTCAAAGTAGCCACCCTTTGCCTTGATGACAGCTTTGCACAGTCTTGACATTCTCTCAACCAGCTTCAACAGTCCTGAAGGAGTTCATATACATATATATGAATTATTATGATTATTTATTTATTAAAAACTTGGGGGCCAAATAAAATCACCGGGCCGCCAGTTGGGGAACTCTGGTTTAGACTTTGAGTCTGAGCTTGACATTTAAACAAAAGCACAAAAGCACATTCATCACACATTATTCAAAATATTCAATGACTATAAGTTGGTGGAACCTTGATTCAACCATACTTGGGAGAAGACTGCAGTTGCCCTGGCAGAGAGAAAGAGCTCCAGTAGAGGTCCAGGAATACAAACGAAGCAGCTCCCCATCCAAAGACACCCACTCAAGACATTAACAACCAGATGGAAACCCCTCAGTACTTTTATTTCTAATGAGCTGTGAATAGTTAAATTATGTGAGCCATTTCCCACAGGACCTTATAAATTACACAATATACTCAGGATGCTCATCATCCAAATATAACATCCTGTCACGTCTCCTCCGATTGCTCCCCTCCGGCGCACTGATTCGCTGGTCTACTGAGCCACCGGTCTGAGTGCACCACCTCGGCAACACCGGAATGGAAACCCAACGCATCCTAATCACCTCCAGCGCACCTGCACCTCATCATCTCATCACCACCCCTATATAGCCCTGGACTGTTCAGTGTTGTGTTGTGATTGTTAGTGTCTTGTACTCAGGCTTTGTTGTGCTCTTGCTCAGTGTTAAGGAAACCTTTACATTGTTGATTCCGGCGTCTGAGTCCTGCCTCTTCGTATCCTCAGTACTCGTCACACATCCTGACTTACAATTGGAGATGCTGAGATATTGTTGGGCAACTACAGTATATTACCATTTCCAATAATCATACCAATATTCTGTTATAAAAAATGTTACGCCTTAAAATGAATCCATTTTAAGTAATACAAGGCTATTGTAGATAAATAATCCACACTAGATTAGCTATAGATCAATGCAACTTTCACCTGGTGGTATCAGAATTCCAAGTGAGTTTGAATCTACTCCACCGCTTACCTGATTTGCTGTCACTTGGGAAGCATGAGATTCTCCCCTTAATGTGATTAAATCTAAGTGTTGCTGCTGATCATTCATAACTGCCAACAGCCAATCCAATAACACCTGAAGTGGTTAAAAGGTTAAAAGGAAGTATCCTAATTGGATGATATCATTCAAAAGCACGAGGAGACAAGGAACAGAAGTTCAGGGTCAGAACAGTACTTTATTTCCCACATAAACGTGGCAGCAAATCCAAGGGTCACACATAGTTCTGATGACACTAACCTTTTGGCACGTCCATAAATGTTTACATTTTACATTTTAGTATACGCTCTTATCCAGAGTTAGTGAGTGCATACATTTTCATACTGGCCCCCAGTGGGAAACGAACCCACAACCCTGGCGTTGCAAGCGCCATGCTCTACCAACTGAGCTACAGGGGACTGACTAATATGACTAATATGTGACAGAATTGATCAAAAACAATCTACTATGAACATGATGAATTGTTAATAGTGTTTTGACTTTTATTGGCTGAGCTACTCATCTCAATAATGGATTGAGCTGGTCATCGTGTTAGATAGGATTGGTCAATAGTTCAGGGCTTTGGTCCTCTGGTTCTCTGCAATTCCTTGCCAATCCCTCGCTTTGATGGTCCTTCTGTCTGCCATCACTTGCTTGCAGATCCTCCAGCCACTGGTCCTACAGTTACGCAATAACATACATTAGATAGTCCCAAAGCAGAATACACAACTAAGGAAAACATGAAAATGGGTAGGGAACATCAGCGAGCAACAAACCATGACCATAGTTTAATGAATAAAACCATCATCCATAATGAAAGAAACCATTGTGGCTGCAAAGCAAATCCTCTGGGACCAAACGCAGCCCACCATGTCTAAGTGTGTTGATTGGAAACTGTGTAACTGGAACTAATTGATGTAACTGGAAGAGAAATGTGGTTCCTGGGCTGTAGGCTGGGATAGAGGGAAGCCAACTCGCAGTGGAAGAGGAACCCACCTTGAAGCCATCTGCTGCCCACGGAGGAGCCAGACACCACAGATGGAGTCATCACAGACAGTCCCCTGCGGCACTAGCACGGCAAAGGCCTGCCCCTCGTCTGCATCTGGTCCAACCTAAAGAATCTGGACAGGGAGAGGATCGGAGAGGATCAGAGGGGTAGAAAATGAAAGCTAAAATAATAGAGACAGAGGGGGTGAAAAACTACAGCCCAGTAACTCCTCAGTACACTTTCCATAGAGGGGGAGAAAAGGAGAGATCAGGCTTGGGTTCTGAATGCTATGTTAGTCTACATGGCTAGATATCAATTAAGACAGAGATCTCATTCCATGCCATTTGGAAAGAGCACACCCCAAACCCACCCCTTGCCCATTCTCCCCTGGGTGAATAGAACCACCCAGATGGGTTGTGGTGGAGTTCATAAAGGCCCTGGGTCCAGCATGGGGTGCACCAGGCAGGGAGGAGGGTGACGTCCACGACTACTGTACGCACCCTCATCACCACACCTGCCCACTGGCACAACAGGATGGTAATTAAAGTGCATTTATTCTTTTAGTAGGAACATTTCCATCAAAGGAAAACAACCATTGGCTACTGTGCCTACACACAAACCAAGATCCTTCCTCCTTACTGGTATGTAAGGTCATCTTCATGGTCTTTCTTTTCCATTAAGGAGTCCAGCAACACCAGCACCTGTGTGGGAAAGGCCATATGACATGTTCATCATCCAGACCAATGGTTAGGTATTCAGCCCTACAGAATCAATATCAAATTCGATGGGAAAGTTGGAGAGTGCAGAGTTGTCTCCCTCTAAGGGGCAGGGGAGCAGGCGAGTAGGGGGCAGGCTGAGTGATTAGGGGTGAGGAGAGTGGGCTGGCGGGCGGCGGGTCCAGGGTGGTGCTCGGAGCGGTGGCTCCACTGTAAACACAGGACATTCAGAGAGAGGCATCCTGTCCTCATAGAGGACAGCACCGCCAATCGACCACCCTGGCTGTAGGCAGTAGGCACGTACCTCTCCACCCTCTCTCCTCTTCTCCACTGGGTGAAGGCACTGGCACAGGGAAACCAAAATAAACTCTAGGCTGGGCTTTGCATACTTCTCTACCTGACGACATGGCATTACAGAAATTGTTCTGAGATCTGATCGTGATAGAGAGTGACGCACATGTTTGTTCACTACAAAGTCCAGTGTATACTGTACCTTATCATGGCATAGTCCGGTGCATACCTTATTCTGACTGATAGGCCTCTGAGATTAGGTTGGGTGGATTGTAGAACAGTTCCACACAGATCCTCAAATTGCTACATTTACAGAGAGCCTTCCCTGACTATCCACAAAGCATTGATTATGGCTGTTATTCAGCCATGACATGGTTATTAACACATGCAAGAAAAGGTATTGTCAAAATATTATCTTACAGCTAATGATGAGAATGCAAAGCAGCACTGCACACCATGTGACCTCACTACAGCTATGGAAACACCATGTGACCTCACTACCGCTATGGAAACACCATGTGACCTCACTACAGCTATGGAAACAGAATGTGACCTCACTACAGCTATGGAAACACCATGTGACCTCACTACAGCTATGGAAACACCATGTGACCTCACTACAGCTTTATAAACACCATGTGACCTCACTACAGCTTTGAAAACACCATGTGACCTCACTACAGCTATGGAAACTGCATCAATGCTGCCTTCCAGTGCTCAAACGCTGCTACTGCAATGTGGCAATGTACTCTACTAATCAAACTAAAATGAATGTTTAACATTCAAATGTATCTGAATACATAAATACTGAATCGCCAATCTGGTAATTGATAAAACTAGCAAAGAAAAAAACATGCAGATTTTCTTTCTGGGGGTCTGAAATGCCCGGCACACAATAGCTGCCCATAATTGGCAATGGCAATGCTCTACTCTTGGCACTGGGAGCAGTCATCCAAGGCAGGAACCTGAAGGATGAAATGGTTCAAGTTAACCTAAATAAATGTTTGACCTTGAGGAGGTTTAACATAATGAAAGTGATAAATGCAGAGAGAAAAAAGACAACCTTATACCTTTAACTCTGGGATTATTTAGTATGTATTAAGATCCCCATTAGCTGCTCCACTGTGAGATATGAGGACTAATCTTGGTGTTTAAACTGGACCTGCAAGGAAAGCATTTCCAGAGTTAAAAGGGATTAGCCATGATTGATAAATAAGAAGTGACACTAACGGTGAGTTTACACCAGGAAGCGGCATCGCGCGGTGAAACATCGAAGCCATTCACTTTCAATGGAAGGAAAGCAAGAGAAGCAGAGTGGGAGGGGACCGTTGAGCGATGCGAGCATGGGCGAGGGCGCTGAACAGGGCGGGACTAAAATTGGGGAAAGCTGAACTTTATTCAAATCCTCCGCGATAACGCAACATGAGTGACCAATCAAAGCTCATCATAGCTTCCAACCCCCTACTGGATTGGCTGACATTGGCTGTTGATATGTAGCGCTACCTAGCTGCTTGCTAGCTTGTTAGCACCCACATGAGGGCGAGGTTAGTGTGGCTAGGAGACTGCCGCCTGTATAGTGTAAATGGCCGGTAAGGGCTGGATTCAATCCGGCTTGCTGAAGACAGGGGCGCAACTTTGGTTTTATAAGTGGGGGGGACATATTTTCTTTTTTTCTTTTTTTATCCAGTCAGATAAACACTCTAAACAGCCTACCCGACCGCTCGGAGGCGTCCGCATGGTTCTAAAGCACACCTTTGCCTCATTTTGTATCACATTCCAATGATAAAACTGGGGGGGACAAAAATGCAATTTCAGAATGTCCCCCCCTGGCTGAAGGTCCGGGTCCAAATTTAAAGGTAATTTCCGATTGAGCTGACATACAGCTCTGGAAAAAATTAAGAGACCACTGCAAAAATATAAGTTTCTCTGGTTTTACTATTTATAGGTGTGTGTTTGGGTGAAATTAACATTTTTGTTTTATTCTATAAACTACTGACAACCTTTCTCCCAAATTCCAAATAAAAATATTGTCATTTAGAGCATTTATTTGCAGAAAATGACAACTGGTCAAAATAACCAAAAAAATATGTAGTGTAGTCAGACCTCGAATAATACAAAGAAAATAAGTTCATGTTCATTTTTAAACAACACATTACTAATGTTTTAACTTAGGAAGAGTTCAGAAATCAATATTTGGTGGAATAACCCTGATTTTCAATCACAGCTTTCATGCGTCTTGGCATGCTCTCCACCAGTCTTTCATGATGTTGGGTGACTTTATGCCACTCCTGGCACAAAAATTCAAGCAGCTCAGCTTTGTTTGATGGCTTGTGACCATCCATCTTCCTCTTGATCACATTCCAGAAGTTTTCAATGGGGTTCATGTCTGGAGATTGGGCTGGCCATGACAGGGTCTTGATCTGGTGGTCCTCCATCCACACCTTGATTGACCTGGCTGTGTGGCATGGCGCATTGTCCTGCTGGAAAAACCAATCCTCAAAATTGGGGAACAATGTCAGAGCAAAAGGAAGCACGTTTTCTTCCAGGACAACCTTGTACGTGGCTTGATTCATGTGTCCTTCACAAAGACAAATCTGCCCGATTCCAGCCTTGCTGAAGAACCTCCATATCATCACCGATCCTCCACCAAATTTCACAGTGGGTGCAAACTACTTTGTGACATTGTCAAAGACTACAAATTGCAAGGCAGATCACTTTGGGGTCATATGTTAACAGAATGTGAACTTTAGCCTACACAAAAACTGTTTAAAGTGAGAATTAGGCAGGTTTAATGCCGAAAAAGAAAGGAAATTATTGCCTACTTCACCTATATTTTATTTTGTTTCTACAAAAAAGTAGTGTGTAGTTCCAGTAGTTAGATAAACTGCTACATGGCAAAAAAGCAATTAACTACTGAAAACACTCCCTAGATTTGAATTGTGTTTAACTACCACCAAGCTACTGCAAAATGTAGTTCAATTACTAGTTGAACTACATGTAGTTCACTATTCCCCAACACTGGTTCTGTGCATGTTTTGTCCACCAATGTTAGGCTACCCCAAAGTCACCTTGGCGGGTCATTACTGATACAGTTATACGGAGTCTACAATGAAGTCAAGGCAAACTACACACATCCTATAATTTGCCAGTCTTAGACTCAAATTATTTTATAAATTCAAATTAGTGTCACACAATTATTTCATCAATTCATATGAAAGCCTATTATCGCGTTATGAAACGTTAATTAACAGTGGTTTGCATTGAGAACTGTGTGAGATCAAAAAGGTCCGTGAAAAACGTAGGCTAGCAAATCACCAATAAAATATAAGTTGTAACAGAAATACTTGTATTCTTACCTCATCTTTATGGTGGATGACTTAGACATTCGAAATTCAATCTGTAAAAACTTTGGAAGTTCGAGCGCCCCGGCATCATTAGATAACGGAAACAATTGTCGTGGATAGAGCATGAGCTGCACAATTCTATAGTCTACCAACCACTCCTAAAAAGAAAAACAATAAACGACTGCGATATTGAACTATAAACTGTTGGGCGAAAGTTATTGTGTTTATTATAGGCCTATATAGCGTCATTTTCGCCAGGTCCCAAAATAACTGATGACATAACATATGTGGAGGACATGGACATCGGAATTCAATTGTAGTCTGAAGGATTATGCATATAGACAAGCATAGGCTACTGTATATAGGCATTCGCTAGAACTAGTCAATTTTTTCAGGAATAAAAACAGTGACCAAATGTATTTATTTATTTAGCCTATGTATTATTGATATAATAATAACAACAATAATATATTTAATATTAATAATACTGTATTAATAAATGTTTCATCATGTATCATCATCATCATCATCATCATAAAGTGATATTGTTATCATTTTTTGTGTTATCAGTATTAGCCAATTAATATAATCGATGATGATTGAGGAGGATGATGATGATTTTCTACAAAAATCTCGGTCATTTCTGCAAATAGTTTAATTCTGATGAAACTTTAAAAATAGAATGCTTAGAATTGTTAGATCGCCCAGGGAACGTTCCATGGATTTAGAACTATTGCCAAGTTGTTTATCATTGAAATTAAAATCACTACAAAGAGCAGGAAGCAAGCTGAGAATGAGAGATATCTATTCTGAAACTGTAGTCTACCACACTTTTGATGTAGTGGGAAAGGGCACCTTCGGAAAAGTGTAAAAATGCTGGAGAGGGAGTGATGGAGAATTAGTGGCGGTAAAAATTATGAAAATGGATGTTCACATAAATAATTTGAAGACAAGCCACATAGTTCAATTTCACGAGGCATTCCGTGACCAAACTAATCATTACCTGGTTTTTGAACTATTGGAGAAGAACCTGTATCAGCTTCAGAAAGAGAATGGTTTCAAGCCGATTGCGGTCTGCAACATCCGTACTATCACGTGTCAGATGACAAACGCACTAGCCAAGCTGAAGGAACTCGCAATCATTCATGCTGATCTGAAACCTGAAAATATAATGGTCGTGGATCATTGTTGCCATCCCATTCAGCGTAAAGTTGATTGGTTTTGGTGCTGCAAGTATTTTCAGTGAAGTGCATTTTGTTAAGGAGCCATACATCCAATCCAGGTAGAAAGCCTATGTTGCACCACATGCTTTGTGATGTCTTGTATTTATGAAGGTGATCATTAAAAGAAATTCAGGGTGTCTGTGTGAACCCAAAATGACTACTTCCACAAACAAACATTTTGGGAAAGAAAAAACAACATCAATTTGAGAGGTTCTATATCTCTCCTGAAATCCTCCTGGGCCTTCCATTCTGTGAGAAAGTGGACATGTGGTCTCTGGATTGTGTGATGTCAGAGTTGTTCCTTGGATGGCCTCTGTATCACGGCGATTCAGAGTTTGATCAAGTGAGGTACATCTGCGAGACGCAAGGACTACCGCAAGCCCATCTGCTCAACATGGCTAGCAAGGTTCACAATTTCTTCAAGCTCACCACCAACAGTCGAGGAGAGGATAAATGGCAGCTCAAGCCCAACAAGAGGCGTCCTCCCTCAGGCACAGAAGGCCGTACCCAGGGGAAGCAGCAGGGATCGACGGATCGGAGGAAGTACATCCTCTCCTCCCTGGACCAGCTGGCGACCATGGAGTGCACAGAGCACGACCCAGAGTTCCTCAACGAAGACGTGGCAGCAGAAGTTGTGGACCGCCGGAGCATGGTGCAGCTCCTCAAGCGGACGTTAACCTTGGACTCCAACCAGAGGATCCTACCCAATGCGGCCTTACACCATCCTTTCATCAACATGCACCACTTATGCATGTACCCAGACTACAACCACTACTATGAGAAGTCCACTCGTGAGGCCCTGATTCAGGATACAGCTCCAGAGGGAGACAGCTGTAGGTCTCACCATCTGAATGCAGAGAGGGGCCAGCGGTTCCTGTACCCCAGGGAGAAGGGGACCCACCAGTCATGTCCCCTGGGTCAAAATCACCATGACCACAGGGAGGGCTACCCACCATTCTCAGAGCGCTTCCAAGGTAACAATGGGGTTCTCTCCCAGCAGACCCCAGTGCCCAGTGAGCCTCAGTCCCCCACAGCGCTATTTGAAGACCTGATGGAGAGCCTGTGCATTGTGGATGAGGCCAACCTGGAGGCCACCATGGGGGTATGGGCGGAGGAGGATGCCCAGTGTGCCTTCCATCTGTCCAGCTCTGTGAAACCCTCAGATCTCCAAGCCGGCCTCCAACCAAGTGAAAGCGGTGCCTTCCAGGAGACTGAGCTAGACTGTCCTCCTATAGGCTCCACCAGCAGAGATGACCCAGAGAGTGGCTCCAAGCTGTCCTATTTCACCAGGCTGTGAGAACCAGCGCCTGAGGCAGCCAGTGGCCAGATCCTTGCGGTCCGATCCTACCCACGGGTTGAGCTACACCTCTGGGCCCCAGATGGACAAAGCAGGTGAGCCCAAAGGCTCCAGTCTCTTTTCTAGGGACTCCACCACCCAACAGGACCTTGCAGGGCCCAGGGAGCAGACGGAGGCAAAGGAGGCAGCCTGTGTTTATGGCTTGGAGGTAAGAGCAGTGGCGGCTCCTGAAAAAATTCTCAGGAGGGGCAATTTTTCTGATGATTTAGGTGACCTACACACATTTAAAAAAAGATATGTCCAGCAACAACATGAAGACAGGGGCAGCATATAAGTCAATACCAGAAGCATTTATTGACTGATCTGGGGAGATGGATTCCAGTTTCTGTGACAGATTATAAATAATCTCTGATGCCTTTGTTATATTAGCTTTTGGTTGAATGTACTGTCGTAGTAAATATATAATGTTATAGCTTGGTCTGACTAAAATCTTGTGCATGACCCATTTTGTGTTGGGCGTTTGTTTTCAATCAATGCTGTTCCTATCCTATAACAATGGACAAAAGAGTCCTATCTTGTCAGCCTTGTCAGCAGGTGGCCAAGGACAACACCCACGCCATAGGTCTCTCAGTTCTTCCAACTCACGAGTTCTTGCTCTGAGGACACACACACACACACACACACACACACACACACACACACACATCATCACTGATAACACACACACACACACACATCATCACTGTTAAACACACACACACACACACACAAAAATCCCCTCTCTTTAGGCTGAACATTTGAAGACAGAGAACCCGACTCAGAGCCAATGCAACAGTGGAGGGGACCTCGCCCAACTCATCAGGACCAATCAGAAGATCAGAACTACTAGATTCAACCTACATCATTTATTGTATAAAATGTCTGCACACAATGTTTTCGGGGCTCTCTTCAGATAGCTCCCTAAGAGTTTGACGAACGAGTCCGTGCACGCGATTCCAGATATCTTTACCTCTGAATAAACGGCCTTTATTATACCATATCCACCCTGTCCAAAGTCTCTACTTGGTCTCAGTTCTCCAGTAAACTTGTGATTATCAACAGTACACAACGGTAACAAACAATTGGGGGAACTCACGGGGCAGATAGTAAGGTCGCAGTGACACAGAAAGCAGTTCAATGTCGGGGGTACAGAGTCGCTCTCTTACCAGGATCGATCTGTGACTGTCAGATCGCGGTCCGCTCTGACCAGGGTGAAGCCGGCCGGCTCCACTTCTCCGGGACTCTGTCATCCAGCCAAGTCTCCCAGCTGTATTGGATTCCGCTGCCAGCAGCGTTTTCATTATTTAGTCCGTTCGTAGCGGGTATGTACACGATCAACAAGATCAGTCCAAAACCCACCACTGGAAATCCATGGTTGGCAGAATGTTTGTAAACTAAGTGTACAAATTAAAAACATAAAATAATGCCACTAAGTGTACAAATTAAAAACATAAGATAACGCCACACTGCAGGTCGCAACAGAGACGCTGCTAGCCGTTATTTGCTTAGTTACGTTCATGGTTACGTCACGTATGACGAAAGCGCGTAAGTGCAAGCCCACAGACCCCCATAGAGATTGTATTGAAAGCTTTGAAATTTGAAAAAAATAGATTTTACATGACAGGCTATGAGAGACTTCTGGGCGATTTTCAACCTGACTGAAATCGCCCCAAAAACGGGCGGGGCCATTTGAAGCACGACTTTAGCCTGATTTGACATTTAGTGGCAGTCAGATCAGATTACAACACTGATAACTACTGTTGCCGTGATATAATTGATTAGAAAAAAAATCCCTTCCTTTTCCCGTTTGGCAGTGCGTCGCCCATATCGCCCTATTGAACAGGCCGTCCCTGGGTAAGAGTATGTAGTTTTGGAGATAAGAAAATCATTGTCAGTAGAGATTAGAACCATAATACTGTATAAAATGCTGTGGGGATTACAATTCTGGAACGGTTTTGTCATTTTCCATTTTGGTGTCCCACTCTCCCACAGGAGGTCCAGTTTCTCCATTTTTAACCTGAAGGCTACTCCTGTCATTGTTGCCAATGGTGGCCGGCGTGGACCTCGGATCCAAAGGTGGCCTCCTACCTGGGCTACGGCCCCCCAGCCTGCTGTAGCCATACGCAGCAGCACTACCTCCACTACTGAGTCTCCTGGAGGGAGGGGGTCAACAGATACACGTGCCAGTACTGTACCAAAGCTGAGGGCTTCCAACAGCTCCTCTTATCCAACGTGAGCTCCTCAATACACAAAACAGACACTCCGCCAATGCAAAGCAGGCCTGAATAGACAAGCAGACCTGATTTTTCAAACAGCCCTCCGAGAATGTTGTCATTAAGAGTTTCATATTGATTAACTGCACAGTGGATAAATAAATGTATAATTTGCAAGACTGCATGCTTTATTCTTAGTAATGAAATAAGATAGACTTACTTATTCTAAATACCTTTGCATACAACTGCTAAATATGAAATATAGACTGTTTAAATTCAATTTATTAGGGACATTAACACAAAGGAAGAAGAGTGTACAAAATGCAATCAATATTGTACAGTACCAGTGCTTGCCAAATAATACACAGTGCAGTGCTATTAAACACTTAAGTATTTTGGCAGTTGCTATGACAACATTCTCCACTGCACTGCTCATATTAGACACTCCACGCAGCGCAAATTCAAGAAAAATCTAATGTTTTCTGGACTTTATTGCACAATTCTATGGGAAACATACTAGTTTTAAAGTTAGAAGGATTCAGAATGATTGAATAAAAAAAAACAGTCTAGGCTGCAGAGAAAAACAATGCACAACATACCAATCATACATCAAAAATAATAAAAAGGATCAAACCAGCATGCCTAGCAACGTCAGTCAAAACATTCAACACATAATACAGCAATCTCCCTGAGATTCACTGGGATTTATTCCCAAAGAGTTAAAGTTGATAATGCATTATTAACACACAGGCTTGTGTTTTGATCATTGAGGTGATAGATACATATCTCCTGCAATTATAAAAATTGTCAATTTATGAAATAATCCCAGAAACAGCTGCTGATTAGAACTAGTGTACAGGGACAGAGAGAAGAAATGTGCATATTTGGCGAAAAAAAACAGCTTGCTGTCAATTGGGCTTCGAATCCAATTCTATATTGGCACGCTTACATCCCATTCCTCCCCATGCTGGCTTGGAGGACACAGGCCCTGTAACAGTCTAGAGTGGTGGTTCCCAACTCCAGTCCTCGAGTACCTCCAACAGTACACATTTCTATTGTAGCCCCAGACAAGCAGACCTGATTCAACTTGTCAACTAATCATCAGGCCCTCAATGAGTTGAATCAGTTTATTTTTGCCCGGGTCAACAACAAAAATGTGTGCTATTGGGGGTACTCGAGGACTGGAGTTGGGAACCACTGGTCTAGAGTGTAGTATTGTATCTAACACACCATTTTGAGGTCGGTGTGCTGGAGGATTGGGGTGCTGTAGGCGGAGTCCCAGTCCCTTTCGAACACGGCCTGTAGTTGTGCCTGGACCGTAGGCTCCGCTGACTGGGCAGCCGTTTGGTTCACCACCAAAGCCGATCCAGCAGTGTTCACAAAATAGTCTCCAGACCAGTTAGAGGTACCTGGTGATCAATGGGAAACACAAAGTTGCATTTTGTTGTGCATGGGATGTAATTCTGTACGTTGTGCATAACTTCTGAGAAGTTACCTCTGGTTTTTACATCAGAAATTATTGATTGTACTGATACAGTAGCATGACTGGTGCATATGCTATCTAGGAGAGAGCAGAATTACCTATGTAGGCAACCTTGTCTGTCACCATGTACTTGTTATGGTTGACCCTGGCAAAGGGGATTTCTTTCTGCTTGGGATTGGCTGGCACAACAAAGAGTTTCTGTAAAACAGTGAAGAAGAGTTTAATATCTAACAATTGCTCTTCTGGAGGAGCTTACCATACTAATGATGATAAGTAAAGTGCATGAGTAGCGAGAGGTCCTACTCACCACCTGGACATCCAGCTTGGCCTTGGGTTCCTGCATTGAATCCAAGGCTTTCAGGAAGGGGATCATGACAGGCGAAGAGCTCGCCCAACAGCTGATGAGCAGGCGCACCTTCAACCGCTTCTCGTATGCCACGCGTCTGATCTGAGTGTCAATTTCTGCCCAGTACCTGCAGTGGGCGCCACAGAGAGTGTTAGGCCAGAGTCATATGGGCTAAGCCTTGCGTGCTTTATTAATTATACACTGAATACATATCGCAAACGTTGGTGAGGTTAATACATTACATAGAAGGCTGACCTTTTGGGTTGTGAAAACTCCATGGTGGGCAGATAGTTCATGACAGCGATGTAGACAAACTCCCGTGCGTCCTCCATCACACTGAGAATAGACTGCAGGTCTCCGGTCCTCCCGGCAGCACAGAAAGATGGTGGAGAGCTCTGAGGGTACAGCACAGTTAAATTAAATATAGTAGTATGTTGAACATAGGACCAGAGAAAATGAATATGGAGAATTCCATAACCAGACTTCACAAACCGGTCCAATTTGTATTATATGATCCAATTATTGGATTACTTTTTCTGAAAATGTGCACTTTCAGTCAATTCTTACCGACAGATACACGCTGGAGGCTGTGCCATTAAGTGGCAGCTGCAGGGGCGTGTCCTTATTGTAAGGAGTGTTGAAACTGCTGGGCCAAGGGGACGGGATGGGTGTGTCTTTTTGCCCAAGATACCAGTAGGCCTCGAAGATCTTCCCCAGGTCTGCAGCCAAGCAGCTGCAGTTGTACACCACTGCCCCCAGCTCCTTCACCTAAACAGGACAACAACAGAGGACATGTTTCACAGACTGAACCAAAGCTACTTTCCCACAACTTGATGTGCTAATTTTAGACAATACAAACTTGTGATATAATGTTTACACTTTAAAAGAACAAGGAAATATGATTACTTCCTCCAAAAACCACAAGCATGACGTTTCAAATGGTTTACGGAATTCATTTTGTTACATTTTCATTTTTGAACAACGGATTGTTGTTTTTCTACAAAAAAATAAAAAATTAACTTTTTCTATGGGGGTGAGGCTGAGTGTGAGGGCACAGAGGAGACTCACCTGGGTAAGGGACCTCCAGTCCATGTTGGCACTGCCAATATAGATGTGCTTGTTGTCCACCACCCAGAACTTGGTGTGAAGTACTCCAGTGGTCAAATCCCGCATGTTCACGGCTCTTACATCAGCACCTAAAAAAAGAGCTACCATTATCACCACATAAAGCAAACAGACTAATACTTCCTTACTGTAGGTAGCAGCTTGATTGGGGTCAATTTAACTTCTGCAAATTCAATGGAATTGAAAACATAAATGCATGGTCAGAGAACCCCTTACCAGAACTTTTCAAGAGATTGATGTCTTCCTGAGGTTGGGACTTTGTTGGTGTATTTACAGCGATGCGGACAGAGAGCTTTCCCGACACCTGAGCTAGCCTATTCAGGACATCCTCACCCTATAGACGAAACATAACTGTTTAGACTAAAATAACCCACAACTACCCACAGGTTCGATCTGACATCGCATTGGCTGCCAATCACAGAACACACTCACCTGATTCGCTGTTGGCTCGTGAGAGCCTGTGTCTTTGTTGGTGAGCGTCCAATAGAAAGACGCGATGTCCACGCTACTGCGAGCCTCACTAATCAGGTTCAGCCAAGCCTGGTAGATGGATGGGTTGGTGACACTAGAGTTGAACTCTAACCCCTCTGGGATGCTCTCCAATAGAACGATTCTGGAATAGAGAAAGGAAGCATCATTGTTTTACTACATCCTTGAACAGTTAATGATAGCACCTGTTCTGCAAAACATGACCATGGTGGTTAGCCACGTAACCACAAATGAGTTAAAGCTGCAGAATAATAGAGTATGAATGAGCAGAATAAGAGTTTTACAGTGAGCACACTAACAGTGGGAAATTAGACATTGTACAGAGGCCCACTCACTTGCAGGGGTCGGTGCAGGTGTCAGTGAGAGGAAGTGGGAGCTTGAAGCCGGGCTTGTTTGGGGAGGAGTTAACCACGGGAAGCAGCAGGGTTTGGAGGAACAGGGCAGCCAATAGCAGGGTGGCCACCCCAGTGAGACCCAGCAGACACCTATAATACTACACACAGAGATGGCTGGATCAGGAGCACAGTCATGTAGAGGTGACCCTGACCAGACCACCCTGACCAAAGAGGAATGAGATAACGGTTATGGAACAGTGGTTGTATATAATCACCATGAGTCCCGTGAGAATTTGTCTGGTTAAAGGACTATTTTGCCTATATAATTCAGTGGTTGTTGTTTTCAGTAGTCCATAGTAGACACATTCACACAAAAAAATGCTTTTCAAAACAATGTCTAAGTAGATATCTAGCTTTGAATGTCCTGATCAGTCCTGATGTTCCCAATTGCCAGTTTGAGTCAATTCCTACAATTTCCATGATTCCCCTCTCTCTAACTGGGTGGGTGGAGTTGTCAAAAGTGCTTCAACTTCATCAAATATAAGACAGGAGAGATTATTTCACAGAAATGTATAATGTTCCTTGAGTTGTTGGAGTTTAGAGTGAATAGAATTAGTTAACAGCAATGCTCTGTGCCCTCTCACGTCTCGCCATTAAGCAGTCCAAGCAGAGCGTTACTATGCATACTCACATGCATGGTGGATTGACTACGAATACAGTTGAAGTCGGAAGTTTACATACACCTTAACCAAATACATTTAAACTCAAAAATGCCCTGTCTTAGGTCAGTTAGGATGACCACTTAATTTTAAGAATGTGAAATGTCAGAATAATAGTAGAGAGAATGATTTATTTCAGCTTTTATTTATTTCATCACATTCCCAGTGGGTCAGAAGTTTACATACACTCAATTAGTATTTGGTAGCATTGCCTTTAAATTGTTTAACTTGGGTCAAACGTTTTGGGTAGCCATCCACAAGCTGCCCACAATAAGTTGGGTGAATTTGGGCCCATTCCTCCTGACAGAGCTGGTGTAACTGAGTCAGGTTTGTAGGCCACCTTGCTCGCAAACGCTTTTTCAGTTCTGCCCACACATTTTCTATAGGCTTGAGGTCAGGGCTTTGTGATGGCCACACCAATACCTTGACTTTGCTGTCCTTAAGCCATTTTGCCACAACTTTGGAAGTATGCTTGGGGTCATTGTCCATTTGGAAGACCCATTTGCGACCAAGCTTTAACTTCCTGACTGATGTCTTGAGATGTTGCTTCAATATATCCACATAATTGTCCTTCCTCATGATGCCATCTATTTTGTGAAGTGCACCAGTCCCTCCTGCAGCAAAGCACCCCCACAGCATGATGCTGCCACCACCGTGCTTCACGGTTGGGATGGTGTTCTTCGGCTTGCAAGCAACCCCCTTTTTCCTCCAAACATAACAATGGTCATTATGGCCAAACAGTTCTATTTTTGTTTCATCAGACCAGAGGACATTTCTCCAAAAAGTACGATCTTTGTCCCCATGTGCAGTTGCAAACCGTAGTCTGGCTTTTTTATGGCGGTTTTGGAGCAGTGGCTTCTTCCTTGCTGAGCGGCCTTTCAGGTTATGTCGATATAGGACTCGTTTTACTGTGGATATACAGCGAGGGAAAAAAGTATTTGATCCCCTGCTGATTTTTTACGTTTGCCCACTGACAAAGATATGATCAGTCTATAATTTTAATGGTAGGTTTATTTGAACAGTGAGAGACAGAATAACAACAAAAAATGCATGTCAAAAATGTTATAAATTGATTTGCATTTTAATGAGGGAAATAAGTATTTCACCCCTCTGCAAAACATGACTTAGTACTTGGTTGCAAAACCCTTGTTGGCAATCACAGAGGTCAGACCTTTTCTTGTAGTTGGCCACCAGGTTTACACACATCTCAGGAGGGATTTTGTCCCACTCCTCTTTGCAGATCTTCTCCAAGTCATTAAGGTTTCGAGGCTGACGTTTGGCAACTCGAACCTTCAGCTCCCTCCACAGATTTTCTATGGGATTAAGGTCTGGAGACTGGCTAGGCCACTCCAGGACCTTAATGTGCTTCTTCTTGAGCCACTCCTTTGTTGCCTTGGCCGTGTGTTTTGGGTCATTGTCATGCTGGAATACCCATCCACGACCCATTTTCAATGCCCTGGCTTAGGGAAGGAGGTTCTCACCCAAGATTTGACGGTACATGGCCCCGTCCATCGTCCCTTTGATGCGGTGAAGTTGTCCTGTCCCCTTAGCAGAAAAACACCCCCAAAGCATAATAATGTTTCCACCTCCATGTTTGACGGTGGGGATGGTGTTCTTGCGGTCATAGGCAGCATTCCTCCTCCTCCAAACACGGCGAGTTGAGTTGATGGCAAAGAGCTCGATTTTGGTCTCATCTGACCACAACACCTTCACCCAGTTCACCTCTGAATCATTCATGTTCATTGGCAAACTTTAGACGGGCCTGTATATGTGCTTTCTTGAGCAGGGGGACCTTGCGGGCGCGGCAGGATTTCAGTCCATCACGGCGTAGTGTGTTACCAATTGTTTTCTTGGTGACTATGGTCCCAGCTGCCTTGAGATCATTGACAAGATCCTCCCGTGTAGTTCTGGGCTGATTCCTCACTGTTCTCATGATCATTGCAACTCCACGAGGTGAGATCTTGCATGGAGCCCCAGGCTGAGGGAGATTGACAGTTATTTTGTGTTTCTTCCATTTGCGAATAATCGCACCAACTGTTGTCACCTTCTCACCAAGCTGCTTGGCGATGGTCTTGTAGCCCATTCCAGCCTTGTGTAGGTCTACAATCTTGTCCCTGACATCCTTGGAGAGCTCTTTGGTCTTGGCCATGGTGGAGAGTTTGGAATCTGATTGATTGATTGCTTCTGTGGACAGGTGTCTTTTATACAGGTAACAAGCTGAGATTAGGAGCACTCCCTTTAAGAGTGTGCTCCTAATCTCAGCTTGTTACCTGTATAAAAGACAGCTGGGAGCCAGAAATCTTTCTGATTGAGAGGGGGTCAAATACTTATTTCCCTAATTAAAATGCAAATCAATTTATAACATTTTTGACATGCATTTTTCTGGATTTATTTGTTGTTATTCTGTCTCTCACTGTTCAAATAAACTTACCATTAAAATTATAGACTGATCATGTCTTTGTCAGTGGGCAAACGTACAAAATCAGCAGGGGATCAAATACTTTTTTCCCCTCACTGTAGATACTTTTGTACCTGTTTCCTCCAGCATCTTCACAAGGTCCTTTGCTGTTGTTCTGGGATTGATTTGCACTTTTCGCACAAAAGTACGTTCATCTATCAGAAGCTTCTAAAGCCATGACATAATTTTCTAGAATTTTCCAAGCTGTTTAAAGGCACAGTCAACTTAGTGTATGTAAACTTCTGACCCACTGGAATTGTGATACAGTGAATTATAAGTGAAATAATCTGTCTGTAAACAATTGTTGGAAAAATTACTTGTGTCATGCACAAAGTAGATGTCCTAACCGACTTGCCAAAAATATAGTTTGTTAACAAGAAATTTGTGGAGTGGTTGAAAAACTAGTTTTAATGACTCCAACCTAAGTGTATGTCAACTTCCGACTTCAACTGTACATGTGAAAATTGATTTAGGGTAAATTCCCCTTTAACTCACATCCTTGGCCACTGACTACGGTGTGTGTCTGATTGTAGGTTTCAATCATATTTTTACACCATTTTCATTAGGTTACTTGGTAAATATAATTAATATTTGATACCATCTGTGCTTTCCTGCGGGACTCTTCTCTCCTCGACTCCACATCACACATCTGCACCAGAAGAAGATTTTAACAAGTTAGAATTTTGTGTCTCAGTTTTCTATCAAAACTTACGACAACAGTACTGACAAAAACCTTACCTTCTCGTAGGGAATATCAGAAATCATTGTTACAGAGTATTGTCTCTTTTGACAAAGTTGTTCAGGATTCTGATCAGAAAATGCAGCTCAGAAAAGGCTCTAAACAAAACAGAAGAAAATTACATCAAATCATGTAAGACCAAGCTATATTTTTACATTTTAGTCATTTAGCAGACGCTCTTATCCAGAGCAATTTACAGGAACAATTAGGGATTAGTGCCTTTCTGTTTGAAGTGACAGGAACCATGTTGAGCTGTATCTTTATGATGCCTGATGAGTAGCCTTACTCACTGAGCCCCTATATCACAATGAATGGTGGAATACAGTACTCTCAGTCAGTAGTGTTATTCCATCCATGACACACTATTGTCGCCACACTGCCTCTGCCCCCCCCCCCCCAATTCTATAGGAGCGTGTCAAGACCTATTCATAATAGGAAAGTTCTGGGTCTCATTAACAATATAGAAGAAAAATGACTGACGTCAATGCTACAGGCCAGGAGTGTTTGCAGGCAGGTGTTCACGATAATGCACAGGTCGATATGGGTGCACACTATACATATAATTTGACAAACAGTATGATAGATTCTTCAGAGCACATTTTGTGGCTCAACGTTTCATTTGTAGAACGCATTTCCCATGCTCATGACTCCAATAGGATAATACGCGATTTATGGACAAAATGTTACAGAAAAGCAGAAGCATCTTAGATACGCTGAAACATCAGTTTCTGAGGAGAGGTTAAAATTAGCTGTCTCAGGGCTGCAAGTCACGAGTGGAACGTCTCAACTGAAGTCAGGGCTCTAGTGATTATGAGTAGGCTATCAAGCTACATGAACTTAAAAAGGCAGAACATTAACAGAATCAAGTTGACCATTCTGTTTACAACTTTGGTTAACACACAAAAATAACAAGTGCTTTTAGTCTGACAAATGACATATTGTTAGTGCTAAATTCAACAGTGAGCCTCACACAAAACATGTCTGTTGTGGCTGGCCTAGTCTATTTATCTCTTCGTAAGAGTAACTACATTTGAAGGGAAATACGAGGAAGACTGCTTATGGGGTGAGTCAGCGTTAGAGAAAATACCATTTATTTCAAGCTTTACCCTTGAAATGGTTATCTTCAACTACCATGTCATTAGGGAAGATGATAAGATGGCTACTTTTGGAGGTTGCCCCATGGTAATTTCCATTAAGTCATGGACATACACAGTTATGCGTAGTTCTCCACATCCATGGTACAGTGAAATGAAGACTGATAAAACATATCGTTTCAGATGTTATGTTTATGTTCCCCTTGCCAGTAAATTGAGTGCCGTAACCACGAATTAATTGCCTATGCACATTGAAAAGTTGTGTGTGGAATACCCAGTGTAGGCCTATGTGCCAATTGCCTGTTTTTATTTGCTGAAACTGCCAGTCAAGTAGATATCATATTGCATGAGTATTGTACCAGTTGATCATTAATTGCCTTCATCAAAGGGTTGCAGCGGTTACATTTCGATGTTTGGAGCGTGCCTAGACGATCAAAGGCTATATAAGCGAGTAAAGCAAAAGCAACAACAAAGGGCACTCATATCCATACCTGAAATCATGCGGACAGTCCGTGTGAAATCTTTCATGGAGTAAATTGCCTAATGTAAATGATCGTTAATGTTATTTACCGGTTACATTAGGCTACTGTTTTTAACAACTAAATGTGGATAAACAAAATGCAATTGCCAGAATGAGAAACTACCAGATCAAATACGTTCCAAATAGGCTACGCCTTCTCGAGCGTGTGGTCATGTGACCAAGCCTAAACAACCAATGAGAATCCAACCCAACGTCATATATGGGGCATCGCACCTAACGCCTGAAACTAGATCGCCTATATACGGGTGTTGACAAGAAGAAACGGTCGGCGAGGTTCTCTTCTCCACTGTTCAGCCAATCCAGTAAATGTGGAGGAGGAGTTAAGATGGACTGTCGCCTTGTTAACGTTAAAAGCGGATGTCGCATCACTGGCTCTCTTTCCATTTCCCCTGAAAACCAGAGCATCCCGTTGTCGGGGACTCCGCACGCTCAGAGGCTACATCCATAGAGATAGATAGAGGACTCATCTTTGTATCTGTGCAATATAGCGCCTGTGACAGGCTGGCCAGCACCATTGAGGCAATCTCCATTTTGAAGTAGTACATTTTCTTCTTCACAATTGGCTAAACCCTTCTGATGACCCAGTTGGACATGACTCCAACAGGGTCACCAGAAGGGATCAGCCAATGAAGTTGGAAGTCCCACCTAGTAGACTACATTAAAATGTTGTAAGAACTCAATGGCGCTGCCCATGCTAATATGGCATTTTGCCACTGGAGGCATCTATCATACTCTATGGCTACATCATACCAAAAGTACCTCACTGTACTCGCCATGAAAACCAAATGAGGGCGCTGTAAGATCATAGAAAACCACATTGGGTTTATTCATGGAAGTGCCATAGATACCTACTGTGTACAGACAGACATTATTGAATTATCTGTCGAAAGAAGAGCGGCAATAAGATTAGACTAACCCTTGACTGTGGAATAGTGAATTGTGTCAAGTCTAATAATCTCAATATAGGCCTACTTATTCATCATGGCCATGTAGCCTATGCTTATGATATGCCTATAACTTTTACCAAATGTATTAACACAATTTCAACATATGTTCTACTGCAATGTAGCCTTAAATGGGCTTTATGGCTAACCCTCTGTAAGGGAGGCAGTAGGTATATACAGTACCTATTATGATGGGCCATTTTATCTGATTATGGCAACAATCCACAAATACTGTGACTGATGCCAAAAGCAGGTCATGCTTAGACACCGAATGGAGAAGTCCCTTTTGTAGTGTGCACTCTCCAACAAGGGTGTTATGTCCGCAGGTCTTTTTATTTTTGTCACATAGCCTAGTGTCACATAGCCTAGTCACAAACCCAATAGTGGCGCCGCTAAAGACCCCCAACTCTGTTCAGATTCATGTTGACCATCAACAATAGGCATATATATGCTTATAATGGCAAAAAAGAACAATCATCTATACAGCATCATCACACGCACGCGTACACACACACACACACACTGTTTACTTTATTTTATAATAAAGTGTTGCGAAATTTGCTGCGTCTTTCAGTGCAGTGAGGCAAGGTCCGGGAAAACTAAGCGGCAATAACGTCCCAAGGGAGGGGACATCGGTTGAAGGGCGAGGCCCTCGGGAACTGTTGCTCATCCAGGATACGATGCGGTCAATAACACCTCGAAAAACTCTCGCTCATCCAGGATACGATATGGTGAATAACTCCTCGCGTCATGCCAATAAACTATACTTTCTCTATGAATTATTCTGTAGGTATGGACATGGTACATATACTCGATGGTGCTCTGACCAGGTCTAAATGGTGCAATGAAAAAGTAAATAATTCAACATAAATAAATAATGATCACTTGCATACGAAGGACGTGACGTTGGATAATGTAGCCTATTGTTTCTTGCTTTGCTTTATTCCTCGTAGGCCGACTGCTTGGCAAACTTATTCATGAAAATGTTTTTAATCATTGGTTTAGAATAGATCTAACTTTTTATTAGACCAAACTATGTTAAAAGTCATACGTTCAAATATTTAGGATGTTTTTTTTTTTTCATGACAGCCCAGAGACCAGGCAACTGCCCCCAAAAATGTTTTCCTACTGTTTTGACAGTGTCTGCGGGTCCTTTCATGTGAACCCGGTGACTCCCCCCATCGACAATCATCCCACCTTAGAAACAAAAACGATACTTATCTATTCTGATATATCTTCACGTTCATGCCCTCGAGGGTTGACCTGACATTTGTTTAGCGAACGGCAAACCAGACACACTCCAGGTTAGAAAGACTGACTAGGGCCTAGCCTAACCCAGATCGAACACCTGCTATTGTAAAGGAACTTTCACCTGCTTAGCCTACCCATCCGATTCCTTCTTGATGCAAAAAGGTATTTCGTAGGCCTTCATTACAGTTATTCAGGACCATGGCATTAGAATAACACAATTTGCGCAAGTGAAGGCCCATTATGATCAGAGGGATGTTTATTTTCAGATAACAAATTGTAGCCTACAAATCAGAACAATGATGTATCAAAATGAATCCTGAGGTGTATTGTTTCCAATCAATTTAATAATAATAACAATACTTTTTAATTTATAAAGTACATTTCCCATGCTCAATGCACATAAGGTAGAAAACAAAACACAAACAAAATTCAGCAACCATACATTGAAAAACAAGCATAATACATCAACCCATGACTTACTAATACAAAATACAGACTTTAAAGGCGCAATATGCCGAAATCACTCCACCATTTCCTGGTTGCAAAAATTCTAATAGTTTGCCTAATTTCAGTTTATCTGACAAAACAAGCAATGCATAGTGTAGAGAATCATTGTACCATCTAAACCGTTGGGAAATATATTTTCAATAACCCAAAATATTTTATTTTCAGCTGTTTGAAGCTGGTGTACAAAACCGAAAGTAAGCAAAACCGAAACGTAAGAATGGGAAGCATAGAAATAGCGCCTATAGAACAGATCACCTGCTTATGAGACTTGCTTTCAAGTAGAACGGTAGAAAGGCAGATCTGTAATTTCTATGTGAATTTGGTTGGGTCACCCAAAAAGTTAATATTGCAGATTAAGCGGTCAAACATTAAAAGTTATCTTAAATAGGTAGGTCTTTAGTTGTGTTTTAAACAAGGAAATTGAAGCTGCCTCCCTGACATGTGTAGGTAGCGCATTCCAGAGCTGAGGGGCCACATGTGAGAAGGCCCTGTCACCCATGCTGCACTGGTTTGTTGCTGGTGTGACAAGGCTGTTTGAGTCTGATGATCATTGTGTGCGTACTGGGGAATAGTTTGCTAGAAGTTGGCATATGTATTTAGGGGCATCACCCTTGAGGGCCTTAAAGGTAAGCAGCAGAATCTTACATTTCATCCTGTATTGAATAGGAAGCCAATGAAGGTTGAATAAAACAGGGGTGATGTGGGTTTTTCATGTAGTTTGTGAGAGCATCCTGGCAGCTGCGTTCTGGATTATCTGGAGTTGCGACAGGAGCGTTTCAGTGTCCCCTTTTGTCCTCACATATATTTGTGTGTCGTCAGCATAAAAATGAAAGTTTAGTCCAAATCCTCTGATTAATATACCAAGTGGCAGCATGTATATAGAGAACAGGAGTGGCCCCAGAACAGAGCCCTGTGGGACACCTTAATGTGACCCTAAATATGTTTGTGCTTTCCACAGTAGGCCTACCTACTGTAACCACATGGTGCCAGAAAGTCTGAAAGAGGAGGGATGGAGATGGTGAATTTGATGAAGCTAACTAGTTCCTCTCTGCGAGGGATGGTTATCCAGTTGTTAAGGTTAGGTTCACTTCTCACAATGTGAAATGTCCGTAATCTACTGTAGGCTGATGAATAAAACTCAATCATTAGGCTCATATAGTCTACCTTCCTCAAGAACAGTGTAGTTAAAAAGAGACATCTCCACTGTCAAACTCCCCCCATAACTGATGCAATATCCTGACAGATGAAAGGACTCTTTATTAAACTCTCTTTACAGGCAAATAAACCCTTTGTTGGAAAGCTGCTTCAAGCAAATCTCTGACCGACCACAGGAGAGAAAAAACCTGTCAAATGTTTGCCTTTTGGTGGTTCCACAGTGATAAATGTAACCTGGTTTATGTAGGTGGCCTCTGCAAAGTGTACATCATCACAATAGGCTCTTTGCACATGCTAGCTCAATTAGCTTGCTGGTTCGTGGGACCAGTATGACTGTCCAGGCCAAATGAAAAGCATGAAAAGCATACCGAGTACACTCTGGAGTCAATGTTGACATTGTGTGATTATAAGCCTAGGATTGGTGGCCGGGCAGCTATTGTTGCACCTATCAGCAGTGGAAAAGTCCTCACCTTTGCCTTATTGGCTTGACTTTTTCTCTCAATCCAGAGTAGGAGGAGAATGACTGTCAATCTGTGGCCCTTGAGGCGTAGATTCAAGTTCTCATTCATCTTTCTTTCCAAACCGTTGGGTCAAATGGAGTTAGATAAGTAGAGGGCAGGAGAACCCAGGCATCAAATACAAAGAATATCAGAGGTGATGTCACCAGATAGAGTGGTAATAAATGAATGTGAGAGGCACAGGTGAGTGTGGCGGGTGGGTGAGGGGAGGGGGCGGGGGGTGGGTTACCATGGAGACTTCCCTTATCGCAGACATTTTTCTTTATGACAGGGTGAGTCAGAACCCACTGACGCATTTCCCCTCAGTGGAGCTGTATGCATATCCTTTCCCGGTATGTGACGTCACACCTGGCCGAGGGAACCTATACCTTTTCCCCCTCTCTCTCCCCATTTTCTTCTTCCTCCCTCACCTTCTTCCTCTCTCTCCCTTTTCTTCTTCTCTCTCCCTCCCTCGCTGTCTATCAATTCAATTTCAATTTCAATTCAATTTAAGGGCTTAATTGGCATGGGAAACATATGTTTACATTGCCAAAGCAAGTGAAATAGATAATAAACAAAAGTGAAATAAACAATACATTTTTTTACAGTAAACATTAAACTCACAAAAGTTCCAAAAGAATAAAGACATTTCAAATGTCAAGTACAAAAGGGAAAATAAATAAACAATGGTGTTTGTTCTTCACTGGTTGCCCTTTTCTTGTGGCAACATGTCACAAATCTTGCTGCTGTGATGGCACACTGTGGTATTTCACCCAATAGATATGGGAGTTTATCAAAATGGGGTTTGTTTTCGAAGTCTTTGTGGGTCTGTGTAATCTGAGGGAAATATGCGTCTCTAATATGGTCATACATTTGGCAGGAGGTTAGGAAGTGCAGCTCAGTTTCCACCAAATTTTGTGGGCAGTGTGCACATAGCCTGTCTTCTCTTGAGAGCCAGGTCTGTACGGCGGCCTTTCTCAATAGCAAGGCTATGCTCACTGAGTCTGTACATAGTCAAAGCTTTCCTTAAGTTTGGGTCAGTCACAGTGGTCAGGTATTCTGCCACTGTGTACTCTCTGTTTAGGGCCACATAGCGTTCTAGTTTGCTCTGTTTTTTAGTTGATTCTTTCCAATGTGTCAAGTAATTATTATTTTGTTTTCTCATGATTTGGTTAGGTCTAATTGTGTTGCTGTCCTGGGGCTATGTGGGGTCTGTTTCTGTTTGTGAACAGAGCCCCAGGACCAGCTTGCTTAGGGGACTCTTCTCTCTGTAGCTGATGGCTTTGTTATGGATGGTTTGGAAATCGCTTCCTTTTAGGTGGTTGTAGAATTTAAGGGCTCTTTTCTGGATTTTGATAATTAGCGGGTATCGGCCTAGTTCTGCTCTGCATGCATTATTTGGTGTTTTACGTTGTACACACAGGATATTTTTGCAGAATTCTGCATGCAGAGTCTCAATTTGGCGTTTGTCCCATTTTGTGAATTCTTGGTTGGTGAGCGGACCCCAGACCTCACAACCATAAAGGGCAATGGGTTCTATAACTGATTCAAGTATTTTTAGCCAGATCCTAATTTGTATGTCGAATTTTATGTTCCTTTTGATGGCATAGAAGGCCATTCTTGCCTTGTCTCTCAGATCATTCACAGCTTTGTGGAAGTTACCTGTGGCACTGATGTTTAGGCCAAGGTATGTATAGTTTTTTGTGTACTATAGAGCAACGTTGTCTAGATGGAATTTATATTTGTGGTCTTGGCAACTGGACCTTTTTTGGAACACCATTATTTTTGTCTTACTGAGATTTACTGTCAGGGCCCAGGTATGACAGAATATGTGCAGAAGATATAGGTGCTGTTGGTTGGGGACAGAAGCACCAGATCATCAGCAAACAGTAGACATTTGACTTCAGATTCTAGTAGGGTGAGGCTGGGTGCTGCAGACTGTTCTAGTGCCCTCGCCAATTCGTTGATATATATGTTGAAGAGGGTGGGGCTGCATCCCTGTCTCACCCCACGGCCCTGTGGAATTTTTTGTGTGTTTTTTGCCAATTTTAACCGCACACTTGTTGTTTGTGTACATGGATTTTATAATGTTGTATGTTTTTCCCCCAATGCCACTTTCCATCAATTTGTATAGCAGACCCTCATGCCAAATTGAGTCAAAAGCTTTTTTGAAATCAACAAAGCATGAGAAGACTTTGCCTTTGTTTTGTTTTGTTTCTTTGTCAGAGTTAGGATGTGCAGGGTGAATACGTGGTCTGTCATACGGTAATTTGGTAAAAAGCCAATTTGACATTTGCTCAGTACAGTGATTTACATTTATGTTTTTTACATTTTAGTTATTTAGCAGACGCTCTTATCCAGAGCGACTTACAGTTAGTGAGTGCATAATATATATATTTTTTTCATACTGGTCCCCAGTGGGAATCGATCCCACAACCCTGGCGTTGCAAACGCCATGCTCTACCAACTGAGCTACACGGGACGATTTCACTGAGGAAATGTATGAGTCTGCTGTTAATGATAATGCAGAGGATTTTACCAAGGTTACTGTTGACGCAACCTCTCTCCCCCCCCAGCCCTATCTCTCTCCCTCTTTCTGCCGCCATCTCTCTCTCTCTCTCTCTCTCTCTCTCTCTCTCTCTCTCTCTCTCTCTCTCTCTCTCTCTCTCTCTCTCTCTCTCTCTCTCTCTCTCTCTCTCTCTCTCTCTCTCTCTCTCTCTCTCTCTCTCTCTCTCTCTCTCTCTCTCTCTCTCTCTCTCTCACACACACACACACACACACACACACACACCCTCTCTTTCTACCGTGGTAACGTGTACTGTTAAAAAGACCTCTCTGTGGCCTCCTGAGTGGCGCAGCGGTCTAAGGCACTCCATCGCAGTGCTTGAGGCGTCACTACAGACCGGGAGACCCATGAGGCAGCGCACAATTGGCCCAGCGTCGTCCGGGTTAGGGGAGGGTTTGGCCGGCCGGGATGTCCTTGTCCCATCGCGCTCTAGCGACTCCTGTGGCAGGCCGGGCGTATGCACGCTGACACGGTCGCCAGTTGTACAGTGTTTCCTCCGACACGTCGTATGCACGGTGCGGCTGGCTTCCGGGTTAAGCGAGCAGTGTGTCAAGAAGCACTGCAGCTTGGCAGGGTCGTGTTTCGGAGGACGCATGGCTCTCGACCTTCGCCTCTCCCGAGTCCATACGGGAGTTGCAGCGATGGAACAAGACTGTAACTACCAATTGGGGAGAAAAATGGGTAAAAAGTAACACAAAAAATAAAAATAAATAAGACCTCTCCGTGTTTTGGCCTCCTTTCAAACTCAACATTTGTATTTCTATATATTATGGATCCCCATTAGCTGTTGCCAAGGCAAAAGTAAGGCACAAAACAAGTTATATACAATTAAAAACGTTACAATACATTTCACAACAGATTTCACAATACATTAAGTGTGTGCCCTCAGGCCACTACTTTACTACCACATATCTACAACACAAAATACATGTGTACGTGTGTGTATAGTGCATATGTTATTATGTGTGTGTGTAAGCGTGTGTCTGTGCCTGTGTGTGTGTGTGTGTGTGTCTCTTCACAGTCCCTGCTGTTCCATAAGGTGTAGTTTTATCTGTTAAAAAAAAAATCTGAGTTTACTGCTTGCATTTGTTACTTAATGTGGAATAGAGTTCCATGTAGTCATGGCTCTAGGTAGGACTGTGCGCTTCCCATAGTCTGTTCTGGACTTGGGGATTGTAAAGAGACCTCTGGTGAGATGTCTTGTGGGGTATGCGTGGGTGTCTGAGCTGTGTGCTAGTAGTTTAAACAGGCAGCTCGGTGCATTCAATATGTCAATACTTCTCACAAATACTGTAGAAGTAGTGATGAAGTCAATCTCTCCTCTACTTTGAGCCAGGAGACATTGACATGCATATTATTAATATTAGCTCTCCGTGTACATTTATATTTCCTTCTGAAGGTGTGCACACATCTGTTCTACAGGGCAATGTAAGGGAGACTCTTTCTCTCTCTCTTGCTCTCTCTCTCTCACACACACACGCACACACATTTAATGTTACCCGGATCTTGAGAAAGCCATTTGCACGGTCTAAGGATTTGGAGAAGAAACAGTGCAGATCTAATCCTGTGGCTTGGTAGCCATTGTGAGCGTGAAACTGGGTGGAGTAGTGCTAGCACCCATTAGCTTGGGTGACACACCTATTCAAACACAAGCTCTGGGCCCACCTAGCCTTATGCTATGGCCATAACAATGACACTCTTGCACAACTTCAGCGTAAATTATATTCAATATTATATTAATCCTTTATTTTGTTTATAGGTAACAGTTTTTCAACAACCCAACACTAATGTTTGATAACTGTCAATTACCAGTTACAGTCAAAGTGACGTCCAAAAGTCCAGAACAAAGTTAAATTCCTATGCTAGAGAATAGGGTAGAGCAATCAATCTCTCAGAGGACAGTAGTCTTTGGCCCTAGAGATAACCTGGTTGGCAGCCTGCACTGGATAGGGTTAACTTTCTGTTGGCCCTCTCTTTTTTGGACCTGATGACCTGTGGACGTGTATAAGGGAGAGGGTAACAAGAGGGGAACATAGAACAGTTTGTTCACCCGGTTGAAGGCTGGCAGATAATGGACTAAGGTATGGGGGTGTGGGGGTCAGAGAGGAGGAGGGGAGGAATGGACGGGATGAGTAGAGTGACTGGGAGCTGGTGGGGTGGGAGTGATAGGGGGGAGGAAGGGGTGAGTGGGATGGTGCAGAGATCCCAGGTAACTCATTAGCCAATCTGGTCGAACAAGGACGGTGAGCGGGAAGAGATGAGGATAGAGGAGTATCTGAAATATCAATCCAAATTAATGCAAATCCCCAATAGTTGTTGCTCCAAGCGTTCCGGCAGTTATTTTTCTGGACAAAAGGTGTTTGCGTAAGCGTCTTTACAAAAAATGACAAAGGATACCCCTTTGACTTACAAGGGTTTAGTGTGAAGTGCCTGTTTCTGTTGCATAATGCTTTATAATAACAGCTACTCTAGCAAAGCTTTTTGAGAGTTTTGGGATTCTGTGTTTTACACACCCGAGAATTGACAGTTGTTCACTTTTTGTTGTTGTTGTGTAAATTCACAGTGATTATATTATATACTGTACTTAAACAATTAGGAAATAACAGGAAGTAGACTGAATTGGACCAACTGGGTGAGAGTTCAGAGGTCACAGACAGAAAAACCCAGTAGTAATGGCTACTTCACACAGGCTGGCCCTTATAATACAGTATATCTCAACAGTCAGGGATAATAACTATTAGCTCTAGATGGAATAAGGAATCACATGGTTGTATGATTATGATATAAGCTATACCTTCCAATAGGTGGCTTCCAGTGTCACCAACACAAGCTCCTTTGCAATTGGTCCCCTCCCTCTTCTCCCTGGCCATGTCTGCTGGGCTGGCCTTATCTGTCGCTGTCCTTGGCCCCCACACCTGTAGCAGCAGGCCACAGCGCCACGGGCTACTCATTAACTAAGACTTTATTTTATCCACCACAAACTGACGGCCCCTGGGTCAGCGCCCAATGCAAATGCCAGGACCGTGGGCGAAACTGAAACACAGGGAACATGGTGTAGAAATGAGCCGGTCTTTGGCTGGAACCTCTTTCCAATGAAATATGAGAAATAGGGTAATCTGAAGAGAGAGGATGGATGCTACATAGGTTAGCAAGTAAAACATGAGAGGGAGGTCTTATAATTAGGTGGGAATTTTACATTTCAAACAAAGACTGACTGAGTAACTGAGCTGGAGTATGCTGTCCTGTTAATAGATCCTGTTTAGAAATAGGCTATGGCTCCAGTGCAGCTACTCTGAGGGGTTGGGGTTGAACTCCTTTTGATGTTGGGTTTGGTTGAATCGTCTTAAAGAACAGAAGGAAAGACTCAGGTGTTGCTGTTCAGGATTGTTGAGTTCTGTTGAAGAAGAAATCTTTGCACCAGTTATCATATTGTCTGTAGTTGTTCAAATATTACGATTTTACAGAGGGGTTCAACTTTTTTCTAATCGGACATGTTCTCTGGTAACTGCTGGAGTAGAAGGCAGTCTTGACCAATCATTAATACAGGTGGTATGTGATGGCCTTATCAGTTGGCACCGAGCCAGCAGCCGGGCCAGTGTGGGGACTGAAAAACATATAAAGACCCTTATCAGTTCATGTTGGACAACAACACTGCAAATCTGCTAGCAGCCAACCCCTAACATAGGAAACATAAAAAAAAACAGATTGAAATGTTTGACTCATCCTTTTTGATACACAACAAACCGTGTTGATTAGTATTTTGTTAGACCCTGCTAACAGATTGCAGTTACTTCGATAGGCTACTTTAATGATATGCTTCTTTTGTGATTTCAGTCTTCCATTTAGAAGTGAAAATATTGCCAGTACTGTTAAATGTTAGGCTTTGAACTCTTTCATTGTTTTGGTAATGTGATTAAAGTCCATACGAAAATGGCAAGGTGCCTTGGCCCCAACCGTCAATGGAGAACGGGAGAAACCCTTATTTCCAAACGTTGGCCTATCAATAATGTGCGTGACAAATTGGGAGAAAAGCTTGCTGCCATTGTTTCGAGCCGTGGAATCCCCATCCTTCACCCTCCACCATGTCACCTCGTCGTCCCAGTGTATCCTCGTCCAAACTGTCCCTCTTAGCTCTCTCTGCCAGGTTTTGAGGGAGTTTTCACCTTGTGTTCTTTTGGGAGTTTTCAGCTGTCAAAAGAACACATCCGTCAGGCAGGTGACTGACCTAGCGCCCAACAGTCAACGGCAAACATTCCAGACCATCACTGCTTTACAGGCACCGTCAATAGTGGGGAGGAGAGGGCTTTCCAGCAGACGGAAGAGGTAGTTGGAAAGGGCTATAAAGAAAATAGAGAATTTACAGAATGAATGGGTCTGCTGAAACATTTTCTCTCTCACACACTGTGAAAGAGATTCATATACATTAGCACAAAGCTTTGCAGGAAGAGAAATGTGCATGTGAAAAGAGAAAGGTGCTGGTCTAGGACCTTGTAACAACGGTTAATGTAATAACACCGGTTAATGTAATAACACTGGTTAATGTAATAACTTTTCTAAATGTAATCTTTAAAAAATATATATATATAATTATACCGGTAAATGTAATAACTTGCCGGTTAACGTAATAAAATGTTTAACGGTTAACTTTTTCAGCTAAATGTAATGTTATTATATTAACTGGTAGTTATTACATTAACTGGCAAGTAACAACTTTTCGGATGAATAATTTAATAACTTCAACCAATCATGTAATAACATACCAAAATCTATGTTTTTAAGTTCTACATCCCTCAATTTGATGCACATGCCACCACCGACTGCCAATTACATGCCACCACCGACTGCCAATTGTAGCTCAGCTGGTAGAGCACGGCGCTTGTAACGCCAAGGTAGTGGGTTCGATCCCCGGGACCACCCATACACAAAAAATTTATGCACGCATGACTGTAAGTCGCTTTGGATAAAAGCGTCTGCTAAATGGCATATTATTTTTTTTATTATTTATTGAAAAAGTATTCATCCCCCTTGGCATTTTTCCTATTTTGTTGCATTACAACCTGTAATTTAAAATGATTTTGATTTCATGTAATGGACATACACAAAAAAGTCCAAATTGGTGAAGTGAAGTGAAATGAAAAAATATACCAAAAATTCTAAAAAATAAATAACGGAAAAGTGGTGCGTGCATATGTATTCACCCCCTTTGCTATGAAGCCCCAAAATAAGATCTGGTGCAACCAATTTCCTTCAGAAGTCACATAATTAGTTGAAGAAAGTCCACCTGTGTGCAATCTAAGTGTCACATGATCTCAGTATATATACATCTGTTCTGAAGGCCCCAGAGTATGCAACACCACTAAGCAAAGGGCACCACCAAGCAAGCGGCACCATGAAGACCAAAGAGATCTCCAAACAGGTCAGGGACAAAGTTGTGGAGAAGTACAGATCAGGGTTGGGTTATTAAAAAATATCTGAAACTTTGAACATCCCACGGAGCACCATTAAATCCATTATTAAAAAATTGAAAGAATATGGCACCACAACAAACCTGCCAAGAGAGGGCCGCCCACCAAAACTCACGGACCAGGCAAGGAGGGCATTAATCAGAGAGGCAACAAAGAGACCAAAGATAAACCTGAAGGAGCTGCAAAGCTCCACAGCGGAGATTGGAGTATCTGTCCATAGGACCACTTTAAGCCATACACTCCACAGAGCTGGGCTTTACGGAAGAGTGGCCAGAAAAAAGACATTGCTTAAAGAAAAAAATAAGCAGTTTGGTGTTCGCCAAAGGGCATGGGGGAGACTCCACAAACATATGGAAGAAGGTACTCTTGTCAGATCTAGCTTTTTGGCCATCAAGGAAAACGCTATGTCTGGCGCAAACCCAACACCTCTCATCATCCCGAGAACACCATCCCCACAGTGAAGCATGGTGGTGGCAGCATCATGCTGTGGGGATGTTTCTCATCGGCAGGGACTGGGAAACTGGTCAGAATTGAAGGAATGATGGATGGCGCTAAATACAGGGAAATTCTTGAGGGAAACCTGTTTCAGTCTTCCAGAGATTTGAGACGGAGGTTCACCTTCCAGCAGGACAATGATCCTAAGCATACTGCTAAAGCAACACTCAAGTGGTTTAAGGGAAAACATTTAAATGTCTTGGAATGGCCTAGTCAAAGCCCAGACCTCAATCCAACTGAGAATCCCAGTGGCTAGATGTGCCAAGCTTATAGAGACATACCCTAAGAGACTTGCAGCTGTAATTAAAAGGATTGACTTTGGGGGGGGGGGGATAGTTATGCACGCTCAAGTTTTCTGTTTTTTTGTCTTATTTCTTGTTTGTTTCACACAAAAAAATATTTTGCATCTTCAAAGTGGTAGGCATGTCGTGTAAATCAAATGATACAAACCCCCAAAAAATCAATTTTAATTCCAGGTTGTAAGGCAACAAAATAAGAAAAATGCCAATGGGGGTGAATACTTTCGCAAGCCACTGTACAACACAAACAAACTCATGCACATCATACAGGAATACTCATACATAGAGACACTCACAAACAATAGAAAACATCTTTACTTAGGCCAGGATTCAAACCGATCGCCTCCTTTTCGGCTATGTAGCGTTTAAAGGCAGTGTTGTTGCGAAGATCGCATTCAAAGTAAACGCTGCAGATGTTGGCTCAATCCTTTAAATATCAACTGCACTACAGTGCAGATCTTTCACAGTCCGAATTTTTGTTCAACTGGAACTTGTATTTTTGCTGTCACAGTACCTAACCCCTGACACACCATACACACAACAGGAAGTATATCATGATGAGTATCCTATGTGGAGTCGCCAGAAAACGCTAACATCCCGTTTTCAGGGATACAGTATTTTCAACCTAACTTCAGATTCCCCTGAAAAATGGAAGTGGGAACTCCGCTCAGGCGTCTTTCTACGCCTGCTACGGTAGTTTAAATGATGAGTAACCTTGCTTGAGACCTTGTGGTAGACTGGGTTATAGAGACCTGGGTTAGAATCTAGTCTTTGCCCAGATGGGTCTAGAAGTGTAACATATGTGGTTTGGAAGTTTGGGGAACCAAACTTACATGTTAAGTAACCTTGTGTGAGACCTGCAGACTTGTGTTAGCTCCCCTGAAATAAAGAAAAGATTACACCTTGGAACCGTTTTGTGGTTGTGCCTTGCTCAAGGGCACAACAACAGGATATGGCATCTAGGATTAAATACCAGCAACTCTCCGGTTGTTGGCCGGCCCCTCTACCCTCTAGGCTACATGTGTCCCATAGTTCAGCAAGGGAATAGGTCACCCAGGTTTGAACTTAGTCGATAACACCATTAACTGTCTGGCTCACACCAGCCAGATTTTTCCCTGTCAACCATGGGATTAAAACCGGCAACCTTCCAGTTACTGGCATACCACTTAAACCTCTTTAGGTATCAAAAAAGGTTTCTAAACACTCAAGCATGGCTTACAGAACCACCTATGTGACACTCCACCACCTATTTCACCTCCTCACATATATCTATCCAGGTTACCGCACCAATGGGACAAACTGGTTTCTAACCTACAGGTAACTGCCAAATAAAGGAAACACCAACATAAAATGTCTTATTAGGGTGTTGGGCCACCACAAGCAGCCAGAACAGCTTCAATGCACCTTTGCATAGATTCTACAAGTGTCTGGAACTCTATTGGAGGGATGCGATACCATTCTTCCACAAGAAATTCCATTATTTGGTGTTTGGTTGATGGTGGTGGAAAACACTGTCTCAGGTGCCGCTTCAGAATCTCCCATAAGTGTTCAATGGGGTTGAGATCTGGTGACTGAGACGGCCATGGCATATGGTTTACATTGTTTTTATGCTCATCAAACCATTCAGTGACCACTCTTGCCCTGTGGATGCGGGCATTGTCATCTTGGAAGAGACCACTCCCATCAGGATAGAAATGCTTCCTCATAGGCAGAAGGTGATCACTCAGAATGGCTGTGCATTTATTGGTGTTTACCTTGCCCTCTAAGGGGTTGAGTGGACCTAAAACATGCCAGGAAAATGCACCTAACATCATAACAGAGCCACCAGATCCCTAATTTACTCAAGTGTTCCCTTTATTTTGGCAGTTACTGCAGGCCAAGCTAAGCTTAAGTGTAGACATTAGCTCAGGGAGCTTACACAAATCTTTAGGTCTCAGAAAAGTTTAACCACACCTACATCACTTTTCAGGTGCTATTTCCTACTGCCTTGGTGACCATGAGTAAGGTACTTTGCCCCTAAACTGCTACAAGGGCAATGCTGACCCTGTTCTGCTCCAAGCCTGTTCTGTGTTTGGTGTCATGGGGTTGGGTATGGTGACAACAAAAATACATGTTTCCATTATACAATAGACTTTAATTTTGAAATAAATGTATGTGTGTGTGTTATTTTGTCACATGCCTATGTGTTCCTGTAAGTGTATATACATGTGTGTTTGTAATACATATTGATTGTGTATGTGTGGGCAGTGTTGGGAAAGCTACTCTGAAAATATAGTTTACCAAGCGACCAATCACTTCACACTGGAAGAAGTGAAGTTACACTAAAGCTACTGTTAAGAAGAGTATAGTTTACTTAACTAAAGTTACTTTGAAAAAGTAGTTCACTACATACAAACTACTTTGTGAAAAATTGTCATATTTTAATCTGAAATGTCATAGACTATAAATTGCAAGAATAGGTCACTCTGTACTCAGATCTTAACAGAATGTGTAATGTATCCTATTAAACACAAAAAACGTTTCAAGTGAGAATTAGGCAGGTCTGATGCCGAAAAAGAAACGAACGTCTGGCCTACTTCATCCATATTTGATTGTATTTTTGCAAAAAAAGTAGTTTGTAGTTCCAGTAGTTAGCTACACCTCTCATGGCAAAATAAGTAATTACCTACTGAAAACCAAGATTTAAATTTAGTTCAACTACCACCAAGCTACAGCAAAATGTACTTAAATTACTAATTGAACTACGTGTAGTTCACTACTCAGTATGTGTGATTTGGCAACACCAAAAGGGGTAAACATAATGCATAACACCTTTATGAAGTCATTCATGAATGTTGCAGTATCATTCATAATAGCCTTCATACCACATTAAAACAACATCAATCATGTGTAATCTTTGAAAATAAAGTCCTGTTTTCATTACAGTATTACAAGTTATTTGATAGTAGAAATATCTGGTGCGATTGAGCTGGATGGTTGCTGGTGTTACTGACTGGGTTAGTTCTGCAGCACAATACTTTGATAGACCCTGCTGAGTTTAAGCCAAGGTGTTAGCTTGTGGAGCTAATGCAAGTCTTCATGTTTCAGGCAAGGTTACTCAACATGTTAAAATGACACCAATTGCCCTATAACGAAATAACCACGGGATAACTTAATAATAAGCAGAAAAAGTTATTACGTTAATCGTTTAAAATTGTATTACGTTATCAGATTGAATCCCGGCCTAAGTAAAGTTGTGTTCTATTGTGACTTTTATTTCGAAAATCACATTCCACTGATGGTTTCATAAAGGTGTTATTATTATGATTGCCAATCTATAATCAAGTAAAGTGTTACCCAGGTGTGTATGTGTGTGTGTATACATTTCAATGTGTTACTTTGGTGTGTGTGTGTGTGTGTGTCTATGTATGAGTATTCCTGTATGATGTGCATGAGTTTGTTTGTGTTGTAATTGGCTGTGGGTGGTGGCATGTGCATCAAATTGAGGGAAGTAGTACATCAAAACATTGATTTTGGTATGTTATTATACTGTTTGATCGGTTAAAGTTATTACATTATTCATCCAAAACGTTATTACACATAGGTTAATGTAATAACTTATTACATTTAGTGGGAAAAGGTTATTACGTTAACCATTCAAAATTTTATTACATTAAAGCGGCAATCTGCAGTTGCTACATCAATCTTTTTACTTTTAAATTAATTATATATACCTATTGTTTCTTCAAGACTATAACTTATATATGCCTCAGGAGTTAGTTCAACTGTCATACCTCATCAGAACCCCAAATATGCACTGTTTTACTCAAATTTTTTGTAAACACAGTAAATGGCAACAAACACTGTATAGCCTCAAAACATAGTTAAGACTATAATTTTATATTATGGATGATCAGTCCTTGCATCCATAGCTCTGTCTATGCATTTGAGAGTGGTTACATTTCTTTAGCCCCATCCCTGAGTTTTTTTACCAAAAAAGGGGTGAACAGTAAGCTTTGTAATTGTTTCAACTGCTGATTGCCCCTTTAACCGGCAAGTTATTACATTATCAATTCAAATTACATTTTATTTGTCAAATGCTTCATAAACAGCAAGTGTGGACTAACAGTGAAATGCTTACTTACAGGCCCTTCCCAACAGTGCAGAGAGAGATAAAATAGAGAAATAATAGAAAAGTAAAACACATAATAATAAAAGTAATAATAGATGCACAATGACTCACTATTTAGCAGTCTTATGGCTTGGGGTAGAAGCTGTTTAGCGTCCTGTTGGTTCCAGAATTGGTGCATCGGTGCTGCTTGCCGTGCGGTAGCAGAGAGAACAGGGCGGCAGGTAGCTTAGTGGTTAAGAGCGTTGTGCCAGTAACCGAAAGGTCGCTGCTTCTAATCCCAGAGCCGACTAGGTGAGAAATCTGTCGATGTGCCCTTGAGCAAGGCACTTAACCCTAATTGCTTCTGTAAGTCGCTCTGGATAAGAGTGTCTGCTAATTGACTAAAATGTAAACAGTCTATGAATTGGGTGGTTGGAGTTTTTTACACTTTTTAGGACCTTCCTCTGACACCGCCTGGTATAGAGGTCCTGGATGGCAGGGAGCTCGGTCAAAATGATGTACTGGGCCCTACGCATTACCTTCTGTAGTGCCTTGCGGTCAGATGCCAAGCAGTTGCCATACCAAGCGGTGATGCAGCCAGTCAAGATGCTCTCAATGGTGCAGCTATATAACTTTTTGAGGATCTGAGGGCTCATGACAAATCTTTTCAGCCTCCTGAGGGGGAGAGGTGTTGTCGTGCCCTCTTCACGACTGTGTTGGTGTGTTTGGACCATGATAGATACTTAGTGATGTGGACACTGAGGAACTTGAAGCTCTCGACTCGCTCCACTACAGCTCTGTCAATGTGAATGGGGGCGTGCTCGGCCCTCCGTTTCCTGTAGTCCACGATCAGCTCCTTCGTCTTGCTGATGTTGAGGGAGAAGTTGTTGTCCTGCCACCACACTGCCAGGTCTCTGACCTCCTCCCTATAGGCTCTCTCATCGTCGTCGGTGATCAGGCTTACCACCGTTAGTGATGGTGTTGGAGTCGTGCACGGACAAATTAGGTAAAACAGATTTCAGTTTTCCTGCATTGAAATCACCGGCCACTAGGAGCGCCACCTCTGGATGAGGATTTCCTTCTTTGCTTATGGCCCTATACAGCTCGTTGAGTGCAGTCTTAGTGCCAGCATCGGTTAGTGGTTGTAAATAGACAGCTAAAAAAAATATAGATGAAAAAACTATCTTGGTAAATAGTATGGTCTACAGCTTATCATGAGGTATTCTAACTCAGGCGAGCAGAACCTTAAGACTTCCTTAACATTAGGGATCGCGCACCAGCTGTTGTTAACAAAGAGATACACACCACCCCTCTCGAGCTTATCCAGTGCTGCCGTTCTGTCCTGCCGATGCATAGAAAAACCAGCTAGATTTATATTATCCATGTTCTTGTTCAGCCACGACTCTGAGAAGCATAGGATATTACTGTTCTTCAGGTTCCATTGATAGGATAGTCTCAAATAGAGCTTGTCCAGTTTGTTCTCCAGTGATTGTACATAAGCCAATAGAACAGAGGGTAGAGGGGCTTTATCTACTCACCAGTGTAGTTTCATCAGGGTGCCCAACTGTGTTTTTACGTAGAAAATATGGTGTTTCTATGTCAAACAGTTTTGTTATATTTCAGTCTATATTTCAGTCTTCTGTGATGTATATAAAGTGTAATATTGGGATGCAAACTCAAAATGGAATACTTGTCAACTCTATATCTGACATGGTACAGGTGTCTTATTTTTATTACGCCCATAACCATGTGTGTGAGGTGTATACTTTTGTTTCAAAGTAGATTTGTTTAAGACTACCAAGAAACACTCTGTGGACCCTAATTTAGCCCACTGCAGTAAAAAGTTAATGGGTGTTTCATTTATGTTACAATACCTGCTTCTACCCGCTTCAGTTTTGGATCTCACAAATTGACATTATTGGAGACCAAGCACTGAATAGATTGCTTTCCTGTGTATTCTAATTAAGGCACCATGACAAGGGAACATGGAAATCATACTGATAAACCTCACCTATTACACCTTCAACAGTCTGTGTGTAGTCTCTGATTGGACCTGTTCTCATTATTTAATGGTGATGTAATCATAATTACTTTATTGTTTGTGCTATTATTTGCTTGGCAAACATCTTGGTCTAGTATAACCTCCAACTCTCACTACAGTTGACGGTTTATAGGTGAGGTGGTTAAATCACACACACCTGTTGAAACAGTCTCACAACCGTAAACTGGGTTCAAATACAATGAAGAGCACATTCTATATCGACAGAGAGCAGTCAGAACCTCCTGAGTTCTCCTCACAATACTATTCCAATGCAATGCAGAAGAGGGGAAATATTCTGAATGAATAGTCTTCCCCTTTTTGGGTTCACACATTGTTCTTTACTCATCTCGTATCTTTGTCCTACTTCATTTATCATAGACACTCTGTATCCGTCCCAAGTTGCACCCTATTCCCTATTTAGTGCAATATATAGGGAGTAGGGTGCAATTTGGAACAAAGCCTTTATTAATTTAGTTTTGGTAGTAACTACGGCTGTCACAGTTCATTAGTTAACTCAAGTTAACTTTTTTAAATTTAGTGCACACATTTCTTTTCCCGTTATTAATCGCATTATACACTACCGGTCAAAAGTTTTAGAACACCTACTCATTCCAGTGTTTTTCTTAAATTTTTACTATTTTTTACATTGTAGAATAATAGTGAAGACATCAAAACTATGAAATAACACATATGGAATCATGAAGTAAACAAAAAAGTGTTAAACAAATCAAAATATATTTTATATTTGAGATTCTTCAAATAGCCACCCTTTCCCTTGATGACAGCTTTGCACACTCTTGGCATTCTCTCAACCAGCTTCATGAGGTATTCACCTGGAATGCATTTCAATTAACAGGTGTGCCTTCTTAAAAGTTAATTTGTGGAATTTATTCCCTTCTTAATGCATTCGAGCCAATCAATTGTTGTGAAGAAGATAGCCTTATTTGGTAAAATACCAAGTCCATATTATGGCAAGAACACCTCAAATAAGCAAAGAGAAACAACAGTCCATCATTACTTTAAGACATGAAGTTCAGTCAATACGGAACATCAAGCGCTATGATGAAACTGGATCGCATGAGAACCGCCACAGGAATGGAAGACCCAGAGTTACCTCTGCTATAGAGGATAAGTTCATTAGAGTTACCAGCCTCAGAAATTGCAGCCCAAATAAATGCTTCACAGAGTTCAAGTAACAGACACATCTCAACATCAGCTGTTTAGAGGAGACTGTGTGAATCAGGCCTTCATGCTCGAATTACTGCAAAGAAACCACTACTAAAGGACACCAATAATAAGAAGAGACCTGCTTGGGCCAAGAAACATGAGCAATGGACATTAGACTGGTGGAAATTTGTCCTTTGGTCTGGAGTCCAAATTAGAGATTTTTGGTTCCAACCGCCATGTCTTTGTGAGACGCGTTGTGGGGGAACGGATGATCTCTGCATGTGTATTTCCCACCGTAAAGCATGGAGGAAGACGTGTTATGGTGTGGGGGTGCTTTGGTGGTGACACTGTCTGTGATTTAACCAGCATGGCTACCACAGCATTCTGCAACGATATGCCATCCCATCTGGTTTGGGCTTAGTGGGACTATCATTTGTTTTTCAACAGGACAATGACCCAACACACCTCCAGGCTGTGTAAGGGCTATTCTACCAAGAAGGAGAGTGGTGGAGTGCTGCATCAGATGACCTGGCCTCCACAATCCCCCGACCTCAACCAAATTGAGATGGTTTGGGATGAGTTGGACCGCAGAGTGAAGGAAAAGCAGCCAACAAGTGCTCAGAATATGTGGGAACTCAATCAAGACTGTTGGAAAAGCATTCCAGGTGAAGCTGGTTGAGAGAATGCCAAGAGTTTGCGAAGCCGTCATCAAGGCAAACGGTGGCTATTTGAAGAATCTCAAATATAAAATATATTTTGATTTGTTTAACACTTTTTTGGTTACTACATAATTCCATATGTGTTATTTCATAGTTTTGATGTCTTCAGTATTATTCTACAATGTAGAAAATAGTAAAAAATAAAGAAAAACCCTTGAATGAGAAGGTGTTCTAAAACTTTTGACCGGTAGTGTATATTGAAAACTTCCAAAATACATAACCGATACAGCAAAAAAACTTGGGTAACCCAGATGTGGAGATCACGGGGGCCACGCGGTGAACGTCACGTTGGACTTATTTAATCTTCAGGGGCATCCTTCCCACAATGCACATTGTTTCTCCCTGATGGTCCCTACTGAGCCATTGTCTTGTTACACTGCACCCTTCACAATCTTGACAGCCTTCACATTATGTCAGAGAGGCATACACACCTGTGTGTGTGTGTGTGTGTGTGTGTGTGTGTGTGTGTGTGTGTGTGTGTGTGTGTGTGTGTGTATCTGTGTCTGTGTGTGCACATGTGCATGCAAGTGCATGTGTGTGTGTGCCTTCCCTGTCCTGGGTGACACACTAAAACAGGGGTTCCCAAACTTTTTGGGGCCAGGGACCTCTTTCGTGATAGCAAATTAATCAAAGTCCCCCTTAAAATCAGAGGACAACTCTGATTTTAGAGTGCATTAAAGTAGCATACAAGGAGTTTTACTATAACTGCTGCAGCGCATGGTCGGACTAACCAAGTCTCGGGCCCTGGAAAATATCATTTTAAATCCCCCCCTCTTCACATCGGAGATAACATTTAGCAGTTTTCAAGGTAATTTCCTGCAATTCTACACATTTAGCCAAGGGACAGGGACAACATTTTGCTGTTCTAAAGCTAATTTCCTGCAAATATACACATTTTCCCATGGGGCAGAGAGCCACTTTTGCAGTTTTGAAACTTAAATTACAGTGCAAAACAACATTTTTAGGTAATACAAGAAGTATTGAGTTGAAAATCGGATCATTGATAGAGTACTGTGGATCCCTGTGAGCCTCCCAGGCAATGTTGTGCATCTAAGGGTAGCTTATATTGTAGATTAATAATATTACATTGTATTGTAATGCACCCTCTAAACTTGTTTAACAGACACCTTAGCCAAATTAATTTAATCTGTTGTTACTAGCATTTTTAAAATACTTTTTTAAAGAAAAACTAATTTTGGGACAGTACCTCCGTGGACCTCTAGGGGTCCGCAGACCCCAGTTTGAGAACTCCTGCACTAGAAGACAATCCCCCGATGCCCTCACGACCAAACAAGGGCTGGGCCGGGGCAGGTTCACACAGAGGCTTCTCGCTGATCCCATTAAAAGCAATTAGCAGTGTGTTGACTCAGTTGTAAAAGCCACAGTGTACCCCTCCCCAAGTGTCCCTCCCCCAGCCTCTCTCAGAACCAGGTGTACACAAACAGCCCTCTCTCAAACACTAGGATGCGCCGGTGGTCTCGGCAGGGGGGAAACTTCCATCATCAGGTGATAATATGAACAGCAACTGACTGTTGAATGTACCCTACATTCTTAGAGAAAAGGGTTCCAAAAGGGTTCTTCGCTGTTCCCATAGGATAACCCTTTTTGGTTCCAGGTAGAACCCTTTTTGGTTCCAAGTAGAACTCTTCTGGGTTACATGGAACCCAAAAGGGTTCTTCAAAGGGTTCTCCTATGGGGACAGCCGAAGAACCATTTTAGGTTCTAGATAGCACCTTTTTTTCTAAGAGTGTAGACCTGTTGAAACTTGTAGGTTAATTCTCAAAGTTATCAAGTGTAACTGATGCTGTTAAATGGGCAAATCCATTGTGAATGGATACATCTAAAACTGGTACAGGGAAGCATCTAAAACTGATTTTGAGAACATCTTATCACTGAACTGTACCATAACACCCCACACAGAATATAAAGAGTGTGCCATTAATAGTATATTCAATAAATTCCATATATTCCCTATTATTCCTACCCTTCAATAAACCTTTCCATCTCCTAACCCTATGCATCCTAACCCTGCTGCTGCCTAATCCCTGAGCCGGGCATTGTGAGTGGGCTGAAACCCTCATCCCAGCCATCCATTCACAGATAGAGCTATCTGCCAGGTGAGTAAATGAGCAAATAGTGGACACAATACCAGCCAACCCGATCATCCACTCTCCTCTCACTCAGGCATTGTTTTGGCCCCGGCTCTGGATGTGAGTGATCTACCTGAGCTTGTCCCCCTGCTGCCCCCCACCCCCGCCCCCTGCCCCCTTAACCCTCACCCAGGTGGTTTAATTATCTGCAGAGTCTCCCACTGGCTATCTGGAGCTATGGACCCGCCCCCTCACAGAGGTGATAACACAAGGGAGGGCTAGGCTCACTCAGACCAGAGGCTAATTCCTCTCTTAGCAGCCAGCCGACTATTAACTATTATCGAGCCGTTTTATGTAGGAAATATGTCTGAGAACACCCGGCTTCATGTACTGTGTTGAGGGAGTGAGAGGAAGCTTCTCCTTATGGCAGATGGGTATTTTGAGGGCCAGCTGTTGGCTTGTTTTACATGCACCGCCTCAATAAGAGTCATAAAGACCTTATCTAGGCCCAAGAGAAAATGTACGCTCTTTGAAATATTGAATTAAAATATGCTTCAATGTGAATCATACGCCAATATTGTATGAACTGTCATTTAGTGAATATAATGTAAGTTTGCGCATTGTTTACTGTAGATTTACATACAATGTTGATGTACTGTACATCCCTAAATGGCAAAATTCTATAATAGATACAAACGTCCAGCTGACATTACTATGACTATTCTATTACCAAATGTTATCTGTCTACAACCATTCAATAATCTATCAACTTGTGCCTAACAATCTCTGTTATTGTGGAAATTATCAGTTAACTTAACCTGCTGCACTGCTGTTTTTTAAAGTTTATCCCTGGAGACTTTTCTAACACTGTCTCAGGCTGTCTCCCCTCTCTCTCCCCAACCAGTGGTCGCCCCATCCCCAGCCCCATGGCCCTGCTGCCCAACCACCATATTGAGCAAACAGGACGATCAAACAACGGGGAGTGCCTCAGATACAGTACGTCCCCCTGCCTCCGCCCAGCGCCCGGGCTGTGAGCAAACACTCCAGCCTGCAGAACAAAGGGGGATGAATAATCGGAGGGAAATGTCAACGTTTCATCATGGCTGCCCTGGCCCGGTGAGTTATCCATTAACCACAGACTGAGTGCTCTATCGCAGGGACACCTGAATGTACCTGCAACAATGGAGAGAGAGAGGGAGGGAGGGAGGGAGGGAGGGAGGGAGGGAGGGAGGGAGGGAGGGAGGGAGGGAGGGAGGGAGAAGGAAATGGAGAGAGAAGGAAATGGAGAGAGAGGAAAAAGGAGAAGGCTGAAACATTCCACACTGAGAGAGACAGAAAGAGTGAGAGAGCGAGAAAGAGTGACAGAGAGATTGAGGTAGAGGTGAAGAGGAAAGACAAAAAGTGTGTAATAGAAGAAGTGAGAGACAACATGGGCTGAGAGACAGAGGGAAAAACAAGATTCTCATTAGTATTATTGTAGACACATTACATCACATTACTAATCACCCTGCACCTGTTGGGGGAGTAGTATGACTGAACCAAAGCTATTATTTCGAAGTCAAGTCACATAACAGTAAGTCATGCTTACCAACAATGTTACCAAGTGCTTATTCAATTCTAAAGGGATATTGGACTATTTTGTGGCAAAACCAAGTAATGACTTTGAATCTGATGCTTGTATTTATGACGATATATGAAAGAACCTGCATATTAATTTGCTTTCGTCGCAATGTTCAGATCACAGCCCCGTAAAGGCAGACTGTGGAGGTGCACTGTGATAAGGCCTATACTTATATATACACCCCTAAGTGTTACCGTATCAATGTCCAAAGGACATCTCTCCTGCCCCCCTCCCCATATAAAGCAATATAAGATGCAATTAAAGGAGATAGAATTATAGTTTCATTGCATATGTATAGTGTACAAAGAGCTTAGTCTACCCAGGTTCGAGTAGGGAAACACACCAGGGTATTTATTCCAGAGAGAGAGAGAGAGAGAGAGAGAGGTGGAGGAAAAAAGGAGGTAGTCAAGACGGGGGGGGGGGGGGGGGGGTACTCTGCAAATAAGATGTCTAATTCATGGAGCGGATGTTTTTAAGGAAACTGTCTAAGGACGTTGCTGCACCAACTGTACCTTCCAGTGGCTGTTTCTGTGCCCATCTCCTTCCCAGGTTCCTTAAGTATAACTGTGGTGACACGTGTTATTTCTCCTATTTAAATGGACTAGAAAGCATGGCCTTAAACTGGACACATCATTCTCCCATTGATAGACTTGGGAAGCCTGTGTCCAAAGGCCATCCAGCTGGTATATGTAATTTGCGAGAGATGTAAAATTCACTACCCTCCATTTATTACCTTCAAATAAAGGGTGATTTCCTTCCTGACAATACAAAAAAACTGTTTAAGGTAGAAACATTACATTGGGTTAATTGAGGTGTTTGCGCTTGTCTGACTTGTGGAAGTTCAACCATAACCTTTAAATTGCCACTCTATGTCACTCTATGCCACTCTATGCCACTCTATGTCACTCTATGCCACTCTATGCCACTCATGCTTTCCTATTTATTCTTCTATTTATGTCGAATGTGGGGAAGTTTTTTTTAAACATTTCTTTCAACGCGAACCAGAGGGGAAAAAAACAGTAAATGAAACTGTGTTATTTATTTGGTTTGGAGCCCTGAACTTTTAGCAGTGAAAAATCACCCACCATATCACTAATTCCGTCTCCTCCGGCTGCCTGTGGAATTAAAAGACCCCTGAAAGAAATGCTGAACAGAACCAGCCTATTTGCCCTGCCGGACATGAAGGATTTCGGCAGCCATGTGCAAAACCACAATTTTTGCCCCTGACTACTGCCCTCTTCTGATGGAGTGGCCTGAATCTATGTGGCCACTCATAGTCCATCAGAAAAATACTCTCCTCTTCACCTATTACCTGAAGATCTTTCTCAATGAGTATAAATCTTTCTGAATCTTTGTAAAAAATCCATAGAAAATCCAGAACTATTTTTGTAGTTTTTCAGTCTTACACGTGGACGCCACCATTTGGCCAACGTCCAGTTTCAGGAAGGACAAGTGCCACATTGAAGGACAGGTCATAATACAGTCCTTTACACAGGGGAAACAAATAACACTAGCCAGCCTCAAACAGCATTGAAATGGGCCCCATATTGACAGAGTAAAGCCAAGGAACACAAGTGAACAACAGCATCACCTGATTCATGCATGTAACATCAAAGAATCATCTGGAGTTCATTTTGACAGTATGATTATGTTACACCATGAGCACACCTTCATAAAGAGATATAATGGTGGTGCACATCATAGAGGTCTTTTTAACAGCACACATTACTGTGGTAGAAAGAGAGAGAGAGAGAGAGAGAGAGAGAGAGAGAGAGAGAGAGAGAGAGAGAGAGAATGAGAGGGAGAGAGAGAGAGAGAGAGAGAGAGAGAGAGAGAGAGAGAGAGAGAGAGAGAGAGATGAGAGAGAGAGAGAGAGAGAGAGAGAGGAGAGAGAGAGAGAGAGAGAGAAGAGAGAGGAGAGAGAGAGAGAGAGAGAGAGAGAGAGAGAGAGAGAAGCCAGTGGGTTGTGTGAGGGATAAGTGACGGTGACTCATGAATGAGTACACATTGTTAGAGCAGTGAAAATCCCTCGCAGGTTCCTGGAAGAAAAAAGTCTTACGTGACACCAGGATGCAAGACAGCTCCTGAGAACAGGATCACCCCACCCCTCCCTGCAGCCAGGCCTCCAGCTAGCTGCCCCAGGCCTTCTGCCTCCTCTACTGTCTACAGAGGGATTCTCATTTGCCTAAAGACTGGCCCCTAGACTGCTTTTTGTATTTGACATTTGTTTTTCAATGTCAAAGTCTTTGATTCAATGTTTTGATCAGTTGTTTGAGATGTCATTTGTAATGTTGAGAATGACAGCTACCAAAAAGGTAGTAGCACAAAGATCAGACTGGGCTCATAGACTAGACGTAACATAGTAAACGTAAATCCAGGACACTCAAATTAGTATGATATGTTACGTTTGGTGTGGTTACATAAGACAGAAGGTTATTTAGGCAAAACCAAAAGGAGGGTGGGTGGATGGGGTGGATGGGTGGTTGTATAAAGTGAATATCTACAACCCACAAGGTTGCGTGTTCGAATCTCATCACGGACAACTTAGCATTTTAGCTAATTAGCTACTTTGCAACTGCTTAGCATGTTAGCTAACCCTCCCTAACCCTAACCCTAACCTTAACCCTTTATCCTAACGCCTAACTCAAACCTTAACCCTAACCTTAACAGAATAATATGAAATGCTCTGAGACCACATGGCAAAGATAGCTATTCTTAATGATAAACAATATTGTATGGAATTAATTGTATACTGTGGTTTATTCCTAAGTGAATCCTGCATTGCTTATCATTGACGTGATAGGTCTTGTCCTACCCATGTGAAGATATGGGAAGCACTAATCACTTTCTTACCTACAGCATGTCTTTCATTCAGGATGAGAAGTAATGATGTATGTTTTTGATGATCAATGATTATGTTTACCGTTTCCAGTCTGAATTGGCACGTGTAGGTTGTCCTCAGCTATACTGAATCCCTACACTCATCTCGAATCCTCTGAATCTGAGCGTCCTTTGTTGATCTAATCTTTATTTGGCGTTTACCGCAACTCTTTGAATAAGGTACACAGCTCATTTACTGGAAAACACAGGGCACCATCACACCTGGTCCCTGCATGCTTCCAAACCTTTTCCAAATTGGTTTGCACGAAGCAAGCCATTTAGAGACTTCTTTTTAAAAATCCTACTCCACGACAACCCCAGTAGCTAAAAAATGGTCAGCGGTGAAAATAAGTGGTTCTAAATATAAACCTGTAAAAGGTAGCTTTGTAAACCAAGGTGGCTTGAGAGAGTGAAAGTGAGAGTTAGAGAACTTCTCCCTGCGGCCTAACTGCTAGGATGGAGCCAGGGTCCGAATTTTTATGCCCACTTTGAATGGATTGATTGTCCCGGGTCCCACGGAGCCCAGGAAAGTTCCCCCAGCAGCGGTTAGGATCCTATCTGCCAGGAACGCAGAGCTAGAGAGAGGATGCAGAGAGAGAACCAGCACTAGTTATGTCAGATACTTTCAAGAAAAATACCTTTTGAGGTGTTTATAAATGCCTGCTGCAAAGTGAGCAGCACGCAACGTGTGTTCGGACCATCTAAATAAAAAAGAGCTGTCAATCTGTTTGTTTTGACAGAGAGGAGTGAGAGAGGGTGGGGGGATTGAGAAGGAGAGAAAATAAGCAATGAAGGGATAGATATTTCGGGGTTGGACATTCCATTAAAAAAAAAAAAGAACATTCCATTAAGTGTCTGTTGAGACGGACAACACAGCAGACATGTTTTCAGGCACTTCGTAGCTGTTACAATGCAAATATCAGAGCCTGAGGGAATGTGGAGGGTGGACTGGGAGCCAAGGTGTCTCCATATAATGAGAGCCTGGGACCCTTCTCTTCCACTAACTCAGAAGGCCCTGTAAGGTTTATAACACTGTACCAGTCCACGTCCCTATTAGATCAAGCCAGTTCAGTGAGAATTGGCCAAAGTTCAGTACATTTCATATAGAAATGTCAATCTTATTTGATAGAAATCCCATTTTAAGAAAAAAACATACAGAACACAGTATAGAGAATCATGGCAGTTCCAGAAAGGAACGGTACTGAACATTGTGTCCCAGCTACAGATTCCAGACTCAGCAGTACTCCTGTAAATGGTGGTGTGTGGAACAGGTGCTTTAAGCAAATCTTACTGACACTTGATGTTGTTGATGTGAGAATAGACCCTTTCCACCAGTGCTGTGGAGAAAACCTTGAGTTTGTCTATGTTGCGTGAGACGTTCTGGGCTTTGGTGAAGTCCTGTTTGTGAGAGAGCCGTCGACTCAGGAGCCTGTGGACATAGGTTCTCATTCATCCCTTTGCGGCCCAGCTCCCTCCCCTCCTCTTCCTCCCCCTCGTCCCGACCACTGCCGTTTATGGTGCCCGACAGCACGAAAACAGACTGGAGGGAGAGGTGTGCAGGACGGGACAGAGCAGGGGATGCGTGGTGGATACATCTGTGACAAACACAATGTGTTCAAACCAGTAGTGGTATCCAACATAAACTGCTGCTCTACTGTTAAAGCTGTATCCTGCCATGTCAAAGGGAATACCGTATGTGTCGGTGGGATGACGTTGTGTACGATAGTAAGGCAAATGTGAGTCAACATGTATGTGAGAGAGAGAGAGAGAGAGAGAGAGATCAGAGAGAGAGAGAGAGAGAGAGAGAGAGAGAGAGAGAGAGAGAGAGAGAGAGAGAGAGAGAGAGAGAGAGAGAGAGAGAGAGAGAGAGAGAGAAAGAAACTCAGAAGGAGTAGGAGTGTGTCTGCATAGGTCCAATGAGAGTGAGTGTGAATGATTGTGTATGCTCGGGACATATGTGTATGAAGTTGCGACACTCGGAGTGTGTGTCTGAGAGAGTGTGATAGGCATGCTGGATTCCATGGTAACGGGGTCCTGTGCTCCTCCGGTGAATGATGTGATTGTTGCTGGCAGCCCTCTCTCCCGTCTCTCTCGCACCCTCATGTTGTTTTTAGCCCCTCGCACCGGTAACCCGAGAGGCGGGCGACACGCCGGTAATCTGGCCCAGCTGGGTTCCTGTCGTTGCTAATTGGTGCAAACGAGGGGGACCTGTGATTGCAGGGCCATGAAAACAAAACCCCCCATTAACAGGCTCGTGACAGGGCAGGGACCCAGGCCACAGGGGCTGCTTCCACCAAACTGTGACCTCTCACTCAGCCAAGACCCAGGTGTGGGGGGCGAACAGGGACTCCAACCAGGGACTCCAACCAAGGACTCCAACCAGGGACTCGACAGGGTCTTATAGATGTACATACACAGGGAGAGGCTTTTTGTGGACTGACTCAATTTAGGGTAATCATTCTGCCTTTAGGTCTTGACATGTCTAACATCATTATATAGCCATAACTGTCACCTAATGTAATAACCAAGGGTGATAGATGAAGTGTCAGTACTTTTAGCTAGACTTTTGCCAGGTATGTGAGGATAATGCTAATGATGATCATAATGATGATGATTGTGATGAGTAAATACAGCTAATGTTATTGATCATAAGTCGATTCAGGAGGAATGCCATTTCCAGGGTAATATAGTCACCACACAGAACAACTGATAGAGCTACAGTATTATCCATTTGTACAGCTGAATACACACTGAGGTCATTCACTTTAAGTGTCTGGCTCAAGTTCTCACACCCGTGTGACGACCTTTAACCCTCTGGTCAAAAGTCCAGGTCTGTTATAATAGCTATAATACTCCTTTACTACATATGTCAGTGGGTCAGGAAAACTAGTGTGTATCAGATATGGGACAAGACAGAGAAAAGCTTATCTGATTGGACTGAGTAATGAGGTCACATGCAGTAACGGCAAATGGGCGGGGCGTATGTCACTCACACAACTGTGACGCAAACGGCTCATAAGCACTGATAATAACTGCTTGGAGGCGTTGGGTAGGTTTGGTGTGTCAAAAGTCCAGAAGTCCTTGTTGGGTTCCTGAAGTGTTGTTACCTACATTCGTTATCTACCAGTGATCTCTAGCAACATGCTTGAAGAACAGGAAGAGGATCTCTAGATTTCATCATCTAGATTTCATCAGATCCTAGCTAGATCCTATCTTGTCTACATTTGAGCACATTCAGATTCTCAGAATGCATCAGTGTCAGTGATTGAGCAGATGCCCTGATGTTCTCTGTCATCTATTCAAATCCACCCTTCCATCCTTTTTGTAAGGATGATAAAACCCCTTGCAAAACGACCATGTATTGTGCTATCAAAAGGTGTGTTGTGTTGTGGCTGCTCAGGTCCTAACTCTCCAGGACCTCCAGAGACAGAAGCTTAAGTGTGGTGGTGGAGGTGGTGGCTTCACCCAGGGGCAGCAGGGTGGGTGATGAACGTCTCTGGAATGTCCGCCGCCATCTGGGGTCCATGTGGACGAGGGGGCCGGCCCCGGACCTGGCCCGGCGGGAGCAGAGGAAGAGCGTGTCAGTCCCGGCTAGACCTTAAGACAACACGGCCAGGTCTGACAGCCACTGTCCACTGCCTCGTAAATCACCGGCCACACTGTCACACACTGTCTCTCTTACCCTGCAGTGAGACACTGCTCTGTTTGGACTCGGAGAGTGGAGTTTTTATGGAAATTAAGAAATAAGTATTGCTCCCTCTCTCTGAATGTCCTCGTCAAAATATGTCAGCTCGTCTGTCGCAGTGTTAGTACCCAGAGGCAAATGAGGGACGTGTGAGCGACAAAAACTGTATCAGACGTACAGAGGGCAACTATTACAGGCCATACCAACAGTATGTGGTAGTTGGACATCAGCCAAGACATAAGCGCAGACATAAACTCCTACGTGCCGAGTTAAAGCCAGAGATGTGACTGACACCAGGCTGGCCATGGAGCTTTTCTCTCTGCGTCTGTTGACTCAACACTCAGGCCCTGATCAATCCAATGGCCTTCATTCTTTCTTTCTCCCAGGGAAATGTATTCAGCCCCTTCTCTGTCTCGTCGTCTCCCAGTCCTGCTTTATCAGGAGCCACTTTAACAACACCCACAACCCAAAGAGCAAAGTCCAGCGTATTATCTCTGCCTCTGTCTCTACCGTGTGCACTCGTTGACTGGCCTCCTCCGCACAGCACAACATAAAACAGGCTGGAGAGAGCTAAAGCAGGATATGAAGTAGTCAGTGACAACAAGCATAGTCTAAAATAAAATATCTATATCTGTGTCGTTACTACACTCTTAGAAAAAAAGGTGCTATCTAGAACCTAAAAGGGTTCTTCAGCTGTCCCCATAGGAGAACCCTTTGAAGAAACCTTTTTTGTTCCAGGTAGAACCCTTTTTGGTTCCAGGTAGAACCCCTTTTGGGTTCCATGTAGAACCCTTTCCACGGAGGGTTCTACCTGGAACCAAAAAGGGTGCTCCTATGGGGACAGCCGGAGAACCCTTTTGGAACCCGATTTTCTAAGAGTGCATAAAGATAGAAGCACAATACCTAATGTACACTATCTACATTAAATATATAACCAGGCATGTTTTTGTAGTCTCATATCTAATGTAATTATTATATAAGAGATTCAATTATGAATGTATACTATCTATTATAACTGTAAAAACATGCAATATCGCAATTTTATATTTCACAGGGCTCAAACTTGTAATATTTCAGTATATGCTTCAAAGGGCAGTTACGTTTAAAAGTGCAGTCATCCCACTTGCGCAAAACAAGTCTTCCATTATTCCACAAATGTTTTCTTCCAACAATCCAACATGAGAGTATAGCCTGAGGGTTGAACTGTAAGCCTCAGCTTTTTCTTTCTTTTCTTTCCCTGCTTGGGAAATGTCAACACAGGATCCAACAGGATGCAGTGTTGCATCCAGGATACGGCTCTCATTTACATAGTACATCTTAAAGGGATGAGCCAGGAGCCACCCTTCCCTCTAGTTTTATCTGTCACATCTACAGGTAACAGCCAAAATAAAGGAAACACTTGAGTAAATGAGGGAAACAAAGTATATTGAAAGCAGGTGATTCCACACAGGTGTAGCTCCTTGTTTAATTAAGCAATTAACATCCCATCATGCTTAGGGTTATGTATCATAATGCTGGACAGGCCATTATTTTGGCTACAATGGCTTTGCCCCATTGGGATGATAATGCCCCTATCCACAGGGCACGAGTGGTCACTGAATGGTTTGATGAGCATGAAAACTATGTAAACCATATGCCATGGCCATCTCAGTCACCAGATCTCAACCCAATTGAACAATTATGGGAGATTCTGGAGTGGTGCCTGAGACAGCGTTTTCCACCACCATCAACAAAACACCAACTTATGTAATTTCTCTGGGTAGAATGGTGTCGCATCCCTCCAAAAGAGTTCCAGACACTTGTAGAATATATGCCAAGCTGCATTGAAGCTGTTCTGGCCCAACGCCCTATTAAGAGACTCTATGTTGGTGTTTCCTTTATTTTGGCGGTTACCTGTACATACGACTAGAAAAACACAGCCAGGTTATAAGTATCCAACATCAACCGCCTGCTATGACAGCTTTTAACTTCCCAAATTATGAATGAGGGCTGACAAGCCAGGAAATCCAAAGTGCATTGAATTAACTGAGGGGGCAAATAATACTTCATTAAATACATGGTCTGGATAAACAATAAATCTTTCCTATCAGTGACCGTGTCATATATCCACCCATATTCCCTAACAATCAACCAGCTCGCCGGGAAGCCATTATTCACTTGTTCTTTCTGTCAGCGTACAGAACATACGAAAGTGTTAAAGTATGTTTTTCCCGTGTGCTCCTGACAAGAGCACAAATTACTGTCACCTGTTCCTGTGCCTCAGGTGAAATGTTAAACAACAGAAACTACGGTGGAGTTTCTCTTGAGGAGGACACTTTGAGATACTATGCAAAACTATACCCTCTGGGTAAAACTGGATTGAGTCAAAATAGTTGACTTGCTATTTCATCTTACTTCAGCGACATGACTGTAGTTGGTCGAATTGGCAAAAAAGTATCAAATTGTAGCTAACATTTTTGTCTCATTATGCTATTCTCAAAAGTGAACCGATTCTGATCATCAATAGTGTTATGTTCATATAACTATTTGAGAAGTGTTTGAATGTGTTTATCATGGTTCACAACAGAGTACAAAACAAATCACAGCTAATATATGGGGGTGACATTTTGTTGCAGGTTAGTCATAACTGGGCAGGGCTTTGTCCCTTGTTCCCAATGCACCTTTGTGTAGCTGTGGCTACCATATCAGCTAAATACTGGCCTATCTTATCGAACCAACTGCACCATTTTATGTGGAAGGTGACAAAGATTCAGGCCAGTGTGTGTGTGTGTGTGTGTGTGTGTGTGTGTGTGTGTGTGTGTGTGTGTGTGTGTGTGTGTGTGTGTGTGTGTGTGTGTGTGTGTGTGTGTGTGTGTGGGCGTGCGTGCGTGATCTACGGTCAGCTTCAAAAGCTCCCTCAGTGCGACGTGACACTGGAGAATGGTTTTGCACCCCTACGTGACAACTCCAGAAACACAGAGTAGTGTTGAGCAAGAAGGCTGTGGAGGGCTGTCCTACGGTCAATGGAATGCTGGTCTCTACTGAAATTCAACTTAAAGCTCTCCTCTCCCTAGTTGACTCCTTCTTGTAAAAAGTGAATAACATTTAGTTATAACCCCTCCATGAACAACACAGACAATGACAAAGCGTTCAGTTGACTGATACAGAAATTAAATGATACTTTTTAGAGAACTAAACTGCTATATCACAAAGACAATAACTGAGCACTTTAAGCAATGTTGTTTCTAAGCAAAACATGTATTTATGCTGCACTGATGTATGTGATGTATTCTCAATTCCATCCTTTCTGGAAGTTGTCCAACCATAACATTGATTGGATTTATTGTCCCATTGGACATGTGATCATGTCCCTATGCCAGCTACAGTGCCTTGCACAAGTATTCATCCCCCTTGGCGTTTTTCCTATTTTGTTGCATTACAACCTGTAATTTAAATTGATTTTTATTTGGATTTCATGTAATGGACATACACAAAATAGTTAAAAGTGGTGAAGTGAAATGAAAGAAATAACCTGTTTCATAAAATTCAAAAAAATAAATAACGGAAAAGTGGTGCGTGCATATGTATTCACCCCCTTTGCTATGAAGCCCCTAAATAAGATCTGGTGCAACCAATTAACTTCAGAAGTCACATAATTAGTTAAATAAAGTCCACCTGTATGCAATCTAAGTGTCACATGATCTGTCACATGATCTCAGTATATATACACCTGTTCTGAAAGGCCCCAGAGTCTGCAACACCACTAAGCAAGGGGCACCACCAAGCAAGCGGCACCATGAAGACCAAGGAGCTCTCCAAACAGGTCAGGGACAAAGTTGTGGAGAAGTACAGATCAGGGTTGGGTTATAAAAAAATATCAGAAACTTTGAACATCCCACGGAGCACCATTAAATCCATTATAAAAAAATTGAAAGAATATGGCACCACAACAAACCTGCCAAGAGAGGGCCGCCCGACAAAACTCACGGACCAGGCAAGGAGGGCATTAAAGAGACAACAAAGAGACCAGAGATAAACCTGAAGGAGCTGCAAAGATTGGAGTATCTGTCCATAGGACCACTTTAAGCCGTACACTCCACAGAGCTAGGATTTACGGAAGAGTGGCCAGAAAAATGCCATTGCTTAAAGAAAAAAATAAGCAAACATGTTTTGTGTTCGCCAAAAGGCATGTGGGAGACTCCCCAAACATATGGAAGAAGGTACTCTGGTCAGATGAGACTAAAATTGAGCGTTTTGGCCATCAAGGAAAACGCAATGTCTGGCGCAAACCCAACACCTCTCATCACCCCGAGAACACCATCCCCACAGTGAAGCATGGTGGTGGCAGCATCATGCTGTGGGGATGATTTTTCATCGGCAGGGACTGGGAAACTGGTCAGAATTGAAGGAATGATGGATGGCGCTAAATACAGGGAAATTATTGAGGGAAACCTGTTTCAGTCTTCCAGAGATTTGAGACTGGGACGGAAGTTCACCTTCCAGCAGGACAATGACCCTAAGCATACTGCTAAAGCAACACTTGAGTGGTTTAAGGAGAAACATTTAAATGTCTTGGAATGGCCTAGTCAAAGCCCAGACCTCAATCCAATTGAGAATCTGTGGTATGACTTAAAGATTGCTGTACACCAGCGGAATCCATCCAACTTGAAGGAGCTGTAGCAGTTTTGCCTTGAAGAATTGGCAAAAATCCCAGTGGCTAGATGTGCCAAAATTATAGAGACATACCCCAAGAGACTTGCAGCTGTAATTGTGGCAAAATGTGGCTCTACAAAGTATTGACTTTGGGTGGGTGAATAGTTATGCACGCTCAAGTTTTCAGTTTTTTTGTCTTATTTCTTGTATGTTTCACAGGAAAAAATATTTTGCATCTTCAAAATGGTAGGCATGTTGTGGAAATCAAATGATACAAACCCCCCCAAAATCAATTTAAATTCCAGGTTGTAAGGTAACAAAATAGGAAAAATGCCAAGGGGGGGGGGGGGGTAATCTGTGTCAGGGAAACCATTACATGTCACAAAGTATATGTAACAATATAAATTAGGGTTGCCTGAACACTTTAAATTATTTTTATAACTTTAATAGTTATAAAGTTGCAGCGTTTACTCTAATATGCAAACTCATGCGAATTAAAATAATCTAATAAAGTCTAGGTTTATTGTAAATCGGAATAGTCTATTCTGTTAAGTTGGATTGGTGTTATATCTTACAGTACATTTCCTATAGTCAGTATCATTATAAGTAGGCTATCTGTCATTTTAATATGGTGTGATCTGTAATCATTGTAAAATACTTTCCATGTATGCAAATGCATGCAAATGTTGAAGTTTACAGTAATTAAGTTATATCATAGTGTTTCCCATCATCCTGAAGTTGGTTTGGTGTTTCTAGCTTGAATGGTTAAGAAAGCAGTGGCACTTTGAATATCTAGCTCTCATGGTCACCCTTGACTCCCATGTTAATTATGCAAATGTTTAATGGTTGTAATTTCTAAATTATAAATAATATTACAAATCTGAACAGAAGCAACGTAATTTACACTAGACTGGACGTTTTGAAGTTGCAAATCTTAAATATCATTTTAATTAAGTTAATTAATATGAATCCATGAAGTGTTTCTCTCTTCCTGAAGTTGTTTTGGTGTTTCTAGCTTGAATGATTAGTAGCATTTTGAATGTCTACATCTCATTGACTCGCATGTTATTATGTGGGCAAACATAATCCAAAAGACAACCAAAACAAACTGCAAATGCATCCAACAAGTTTGTAGAGTCGCAAGCTTGATGTAGTCATTGCGTGCAATGAATATGGGACCAAATACTAAACGTACACTAAAGTGCTTTCATTTCTAACTTGTAAAACAGATATGTATGAAAATACCCTAAAATAAAAGCTGACATTCTGTACTGTCGCCTAATATGAAACATTTTATCTCAAATCTAAAATGCTGGAATATAGAGCCAAAGTTTGCTTCACTGTCCAAATACATGCGGAGGGGAGTGTATGAGTTAGGATTATTTACAGTAAAAGTAGGATATCCTGAAACAGCATGACAAAGGAAAACTGCAGTTAAGAGCTTTTTTAATGACTAGAATTATACTTTTTGTTAAAATGTGAAGGCACCCAATCGAAACACTGTTGTACGATGATTAATTGGCCAATCACAGTACGGTAGTATCTAGAAGCCTGGCCCAGTTTATGTTGGGGCCAGAGGGCCAGCTTGAATTCCACACTGTTTAGTCAAACCCACCCAAAAGTCACATACAAGAGTCATTTGGTAGGGAGCTCTTTCAACAACCCTATACAATTCAGCTGGACCTGTCCATCCTGCAGCAAGACCTACATCACAGAGCCTCTGTGTTACCACCCAACTGTAAATATAAACAAAATGAACATGACTTATATGAGATGTTTTTTTAATAATTTTAAAGGATTTTGTAAGATAACATATACACCCATTTCATCAAGTCTATAGATAATTTCACATATATATTTATTTCAACGGAACAGGCAACAATCGTGTTTCTCCCCAAAGTTTTGCTTTTTAATGAGAAAAACATGAATCGTTCAAATCACAACATTCAAGCCATAAACAACAACCTGACAATATATACAATATATAAGTCTGAAAAGCAACATAGTTTAAATAGTACTTTTAAAACTAAAATACAAGAAATAAAAACAGTATTTCTGACCTGAAACTCATGGTTTATCTTTGAAAAAGTGTTCCTTCAGTGAATATTCAGTTATTGGTCCTCCATTATCAAAGCATCTTGAAAGGCACTTTGAGGATGAGGGTTGCAACATAAAGCTCAATGTTGCATTGACATTGTTACAGTGATCCAATTCTAGTTTGCCATTTGCAGTAAAAAAGGTCATTACATCGCATTGTTGTAACACACTCTATCAGGGTCACCCCAGCTGTGCAAAATGGTGGGAACTCTCGTGCAAAGTACTGTATGTAAATGGTCCTCTTAGTGCATTTCCATTCAACTCCTATCTTAGTAACTGACATGCCATAGCTCCTCTCCCTCCTAACCCTTGGTATGTTGTGTAATATAATGTGAAGCAATTCCAAAATATCCTCTGACATAAAGAGCTGGGGAACAGCAGGCTATCATTATTGATAATAAAAGGGCCCTATGAAAAAGCATGTTTTAAAACAGACAAACAAAGCTGAAATTAGATTTACCACAGTTTCATCCCTTTTTAAACAGACTTCATATTTTTCTTTGAATGGATACCTGGTAAAAGAATACAAGAAATGTCTCTCTTATCAGTAAAAACAACAGCCTTCCACCTCTTGTAAAAATGAACCATGGCAGCTACATTTGTGTTTATGGATGGGTATTTGAAGAGATTAAAACAGCATATTAAAAATAGGAATGAAGCAACATGTTGTCAAACACAACAAGAATTCCCTGTAATGCAGTAACAACTGCTCGAAGCAGTAACCTGAACCTTTTCTCAATTCAACAATCCCTCAAATTGTTTCATCTCACATTTGTTTTTTGTAACTTGTCAATACAGCACTGTACAAGATATATTAATTTTCTTCCCTTCATAAATAAATGCACATCTCCTTTCCCCCACTCCACCTATTTACAATGTGTACAACCCAAGTAGTCCTGCTTGTCTGTTGAACAAACCAAAACCCAGTTTGAAGTAGTCTAAAAAGAGATAAGCAACAAAATGTCAAAGGGGGGGACATGACTTCTGTGTGAATGTATGAATGGATCAGTTTAAAGACCTGATGAATGGGTGTCTATCCAGCGCTGGGTTTTACCTTTTTCTTCTACTTCATGTAACTGCAGGGTTTCCCTGATCAACTGTGTATTCAGCGCTGCTAAATGTTCTTTGGCCCCTTTGGTCCCTCGTGAGTATCCCTTCAATGGCAGCCATCTTACATTTGGGGATTTCAAGGCTGCTAAAAGTCCTTGTCAGCACCACTTGGCTGTGGTCCAGAGGGCCTCCATGTTAGGAGGCATTGAGGACCGAGCGGCTGTAGAGGGTTTGGTAGTAGGCCCCAGAGTCCATGGCCGAGGGTCCCGCGCTGTCGTAGATCTGCTTGGCTGCTATCGGAGAGGAAGCGTAACCGTTGTAGGCCATCACCTGGTCCTGGTAGGTCTTCAGATCCATCTTCTGCTCGTTGGACATGAGGTTGGTGATGGAGAAGGGGTGGTTGAAGTTGTAGTGGGGATCCATGGCCTTGAGAGGGTCGTGCTGCAGGTCCAGATTATGCATGGCGCTGGGAAGGAGGTGGGGGCTGCCTCCCATGGCCTGGGAGTGGAGGAGAGGGGCGGAGGAGGAGATGGAGGAGGGTACGGAGGAGGGGATTGCCACCGGGGTGCTCTGAATGTGGGACTGGGGCTGTGGGGGGCAGTCCAGCTGGACCATGCTCCTCTGCTGCTGCTCCTCTGAGGAGGAACCAGGGTGGGAGTTGTCAGAGTGGGTCGAGTCGGCCCCCTCCGAGCCCCCCGCTGGGCTGTGCTCCTCCAGCAGGCTGTCTCCATGGCCCCCTTTCCCCGAGCCTCCCTCCTGGGACTTCCCAGACCTCTTCGCAGCCTTCTCTTGATCGATCTTGAAGCGCTTCTGGCGGCGCAGGTAGCAGCCATTCTCAAACATGTTGCCTGAGTTGGGGTGCAGGGCCCAGTAGGAGCCCTTGCCGGGCTTGTCGGGCGAGCGGGCCACCTTGACGAAGCAGTCGTTGAAGGACAGCGAGTGGCGGATGGAGTTCTGCCAGCGCTGCTGGTTCTCGCGGTAGTAGGGGAACAGGTCCATGATCCACTGGTAGATCTCGTTGAGGGTGAGCATCTTGCTGCCGGACTGCTGGATGGCCATGGTGATGAGGGAGATGTAGGAGTAAGGCGGCTTGGCATGGGTCAGCGAGCGGCGGTAGGGCTTGGGCACCTCCTTGGCCCGGTTGAGGGAGGTGGGAGAGGGGTAGCTCAGCTGGCTCATGGGCTGGCCCATGTTCTGGTAGTGGGAGAGGGAGCCCAGGGAAGGGGCTGGGGAGCCCAGTTGGGAGAGAGAGCTGGGGTTGAGGGATGAATTCACCGGGGACAGGTTCATATGGTTGGGCCCTCCACCCATGGAGGCCAGTTGACTGTTGAGCCCAGAGCTGCCATAGCCCATGTTCATGGTGGCTGGAGAACCAGCTGGGTTCAGGTTGATGTAGCTGTTGATGGTGCTCATTGAGCTCATTGAATTCATGGCACTGGGAGAGGAATACATCTGAAAACAAAACAAAAAAGAGTTGATTTAGTCATTTAGAAACAAAAATATATACACTACCGGTCAAAAGTTTTAGAACACCTACTCATTCAAGGGTTTGTCTTTATTTGTACTATTTTCTACATTGTAGAATAATAGTGAAGACATCAAAACTATGAAATAACACATATGGAATCATGTAGTAACCAAAAAAGTGTTAAACAAATCAAATAGCCACCCTTTGCCTTGATGACAGCTTTGCACACTCTCGGCATTCTCTCAACCAGCTTCATGAGGTAGTCATCTGGAATGCATTTCAATTAACAGGTTTACCTTCTTACAAGTTAATTTGTGGAATTTCTTTCCTTCTTAATGTGTTTGAGCCAATCCTTTGGTCTGGAGTCCAAATTTGAGATTTTTGGTTCCAACCGCCATGTCTTTGTGCGATACAGTGTGGGTGAATGGATGATCTCTGCATGTGTATTTCCCACCGTAAAGCATGGAGGAGGAGGTGTTATGGTGTGGGGGTGCTTTGCTGGTGACACTGTCTGTGATTTATTTAGAATTCACGGCACACTTAACCAGCATGGCTACCACAGCATTCTGCAGCGATACGCCATCCCATCTGGTTTGGGCTTAGTGGGACTATCATTTGTTTTTCAACAGGACAATGACCCAACACACCTCCAGGCTGTGTAAGGGCTATTTTACCAAGAAGGAGAGTGATGGAGTGCTGCATCAGATGACCTGGCCTCCACAATCCCCCAACCTCAACCAAATTGAGATGGTTTGGGATGAGTCAGAACGCAGAGTGAAGGAAAAGCAGCCAACAAGTGCTCAGCATATGTGGGAACTCCTTCAAGACTGTTGGAAAAGCATTCTAGGTGAAGCTGGTTGAGAGAATGCCAAGAGTGTGCAAAGCTGTCATCAAGGCGAAGGCTGGCTGTTTAAAGAATCTCAAATATAACATATATTTTGATTTGTTTAACACTTTTTTGGTTACTACATGATTCCACATGTGTTATTTCATAGTTTTGACATCTTCACTATTATTCTACAATGTAGAAAATAGTAAAAATAAAGAAAAACCCTGGAATGAGTAGGTGTGTCCAAACTTTTGACTGGTACTGTAGGTTTAGACAATAAATAATGTAATTGTATTTCTGTGTCCAAAAGCCTGTACTAATGGAAAGCATCAGTGGACCCAGCGTCTGCTAAATGATGTAAATGTAAATGTGAATGACAATGATACCATTGGTGAGAAAGGGACATGGATTTCACATCGCATTGTTAAACCTGAAAATGCGTAACAAGCGCGTCATGGATTCGTTCCCTTTCATTTGGTAGTTCTCCTTCCGCACTACTAAGTGCTACAAAACCACGGAAAATAAAACAAACTTTTAAACGAAATGTTCCAAAATATCTGACCATAGGCTATCCCTGTTATAATATGCTTATAAAAAGGATCACAGAGCCGTAAACGACACAATCATTAAAGTAGCCTAATATTTATTTGAGAGCATATCATGTTGATTAAAATACAGGATTTCAGTTGCCTTTCATTTAATCACGAATTTCTTGTGGAAATGTATAGCTTATTTAAACTTTCGGAGGTAGCCTACGTTAATCAAATTAACTGCTAATTTAATTTCCGAGATGCTTTATCATTCACATAAATGGCATATTTAAATGGATAGTCCATAAGTGTTAGTATAAAGAGACTAGGGAATTCCTCAAAAAAATAAGATAGATTTGATGAAAACAGGCTTCTAAATGTCACATATACAATTTCAACAGGTCACACAATAGACAAATTGAGCCAAATCATATCACATCAGTGTTATTATATGTTGAATTGTAAAATTCTAACATTACTATATTAAAGCTAAGAAATTGCAGCCACAAGTGAAACATTTAGTGAAAAATATCAAAATCAAGCCAATGTGTTAGTAAAATACTGAGCTTTCGATTCAATAACTTCGTTTTAAAAAACTCTAGAATAAACTTTAAAGAAACATATATCCAGCATCCACACACACATTGCCCATACGGTAAACGTATATAGAAAAGTGTTTTTACCTCACTGGCTTCGCTGTAGAAGGCATTCCACTCTGGCAGTTCATGAGACTCCATCTTCACTGAGCTCAACATCCCAAATACAACTTTTTATAGTAAGAAAATATATTTGAGCGAATGAGACTGCAAATCCTTGTTTTAGTTTATAATAGCTTTGAGTCTCTGCTCAAAATTCAGGACGCCAGCAAAAATAGTAAAATTAAAATCCAAGATAACGAAAGAGTTCCACTGACTAGATCGAAGACTGGAATAAAAATAAACAAGAACTAACAAAAATAAAAACAATGCTTCCTCGGGCTATGAGTAGGTCTTCAGTGAAATGTCAATATTTATTCGTTGATTTATCAATCATCCATCGTTTCATAATCAAGAGTAACAGCTAATTTATCTAAAGCAGACGTACTCTTTGGGGAACGCTAGATCCGTATGAAGTCCGCAGAATGCTCCCGTGCAAGCCCTGATCCGTGTGAGTCAATGTTCTATGGGCAAGTACAGTAAAAGTTGGACGTGCCTTCTTAACAACGCAGGTAAGGTTCCCGCCCCATAAGGGCATTTGAATATCGTCCAAGGCAATTTGAATATCGTAAAAAGACCTCTCTTGCCCCCTGGTGAGGGTGTATATTGGCCCGGGACAGACACATCCATCTCAATTGCAGCATGCATCCTCCACTTCTTGTCTACAAACTGCTGCTTAAACGTCACTGGATGCAGACACGCTACTGACTGTAGGCTATTTTCATCATTTATTTTACACCACAATTATAAAATCAAAACTAAATTTATGGCTTTCAATTATTAGAATATGAATTTATAAAGTATTGTTTCAAACTGTGTCGCCTTCTGACTGACTTCAATTCGTAGTTAAACTGATAGTCCCGTGTAGCTCAGTTGGTAGAGCATGGCGTTTGCAACACCAGGGTTGTGGGTTCGATTCCCACGGTGGGCCAGTATGAAAATGTATGCACTCACTAACTGTAAGTCACTCTGGATAAGAGCGTCTGCTAAATGACTAAACATGTTAAAAAATTAAAATCTGTAACTCAATGGAAATACCTTTATTTGTCTCTCATTTTAATACACTTGACCAAAGAAAATATCAGCTCAATAGGTCAAGATCTGAAATGATGGGGTCAGGGAAATAACCTTCTCACGGGTTAAACTCATCGGTCTTGATGTGGTCAGGGATATAACCTTCTCACGGGTTAAACTCATCAGTAGGAGGTCTGATTGGCGAGCCTGAGGTGACTGAACAGTGGGAGAGCTGTTAATTCCGCCGACTAACACTTCTCTGGAGCTCTAACCCCTATATGGAGGATGATTAGTTGCTGGGGAACTTGACTTCTCAGAAGCACTTTGGTCCCCAACTCCCATAGCCTATGCTCTTCCTCGTTATAGGCCTGCACAGTTTAAGTCCAATTGAACACTACATGAACGAAACATTGCATTTTTCGTGTGCAATACAGGCTGTTGTCTGTCACCAGATCTCAAGGGTTACATTAAGGTAAATTAAGTGATGAATATATTGGAAAACCAAAATAATGAAAAACAATAAATAATGTAGACCTAATCCAATGTGTCATGTAGGCCTATCCTTGGCCTGATTCAGAATACACATCTCGTTGTCAAGCGCAGACGGTACAATCTGAATGTCAATGCATTTCCTAATTGCCAATGAATGGAGCTGTAATTGATGCGCATAGGTGGTCGACAGGATTAGCTGAGAAAAGCGCTAAGGAAATACGCAGGAAGGAGACGTCGTGTTCAGCGCAATACGCAGAAATAGCTTACTCCGGGTCACTTTGGTTTAAAAAAAATAATAGAATGTATGAAAAACAATTAATCAAAAGTGTAAATACAACCGAATTCGTTTATTTAGTCATCTTTTTGATTTCACATTAATATCATGAGGACTATAGGAAAGCATGATCTCTATTAGGCGTATTGGTCTTAACACTTACAACGATTTGCGCCCGTTTGCAAAAGGTTGTCAGGTCGATTAACACATTCAATGGGATAACACATGGCTGTCTGTAATGATAGTAATTAAGCTTTATAGAACAACGCTTTCCCAACCAAGTATATGCCTACATGGTTCAAGTAGGCTATAAGCAACACATTTGAGCACTGCTTTGAACAATTATATTCAGGCATGGGCCAACATTTGATTGAATTGTTTCCCTAGGCCAAATAAAAAATAGCTAGGCTATATTGTTTTGAATCGAAGGCCAGCTATTTCGATAGATATAGATAATCCGCCCAATGATTCTACAATACGGAGAGCTCTGGAGGAAGATGCTGTGCGGGCTGTAACGCATTTGAGTAATGAGTAGACAGAACTACTTCCTCATTAATCCTTTGACTTTAAATGGTATATTCCCCCAACACACATCCCTACATCCTCCTGCAGGTCGGCCGCTTCTAATGCCAATGTGACAGTAGATCGTTCATTAACACCTCAATAATTAGTTAACAATAGCTTTAATGAGTTGACATTAATAGAGGAAGCCAGAGATTTCAATATGCTTTCTAGTGGGGGGATTCGCCCTCTACAATATCTTGGTAGGCGGCGTTGTTCAATTAGGCTAACCTTTATACAGGTTTTAAGAAGTGTAGGCCTACAGTAAAACACATTGAGAAACAAATGTCTCCATCATCACATAACAGAAACCATTATCTAAGTGAAATTATGGCCGATGTCAAATACGACGCCATCTAATTGATGAACCGGTAACTGTGCAATTTCCCTCCAATATAGACGACCACCTACAAAAAAAAATCAAAACATTGAAAATGAAGTGCCCTCCTGGTAGGCTACAAGAAAACAGTGGGCAGTAGTTCACAACACATCTCTAAAGTTAAGATCTGCACAGGTTAAAGTCCGCCATCTACTGGACAGAGCAAGACAATGACCACCGAGCGTTTCATTGCAACACAGCATAAGACCGTGGTAGTATTTTTTTTATTATATATATTTAATTTATTTATGCTTCAAATTTTTTGTCAATTACGTAGAAGCCTCATGAAAAATAACAAATATAAACTTCCATTTACATCCAATGAACAAAAAAATATATATGAAACGAAACTGAAAGTTGCATGAACAATTAAAAAGGGACATCCAATCCTATAGCTGACATTCAGAGTAGGTTTCTATTCCAGGAAAATGTAAAAAACAACAATTTCACAGAAATAGGCTAGTGTCAAGTAGAAATAGAGTTGGAATACAAGCTTTAACCTTAAACTGTGTTGAAAGAAGCAACTACAAAAACAACTCAACAGGAGTCCATGGTAGACAGACCATATAGGATCAGAATGATAGAGACCGGCACAAAACAATCCAAAAACAATCCTTCCTAATTTAGGGGCGAAATACAAAAGTCCACAGACTTCTACTTTTATATGGATTTTTTTACAAGTACTTTCAGACAGAGGACGCCATTAAAGGCACTTGAGGAAAGTTGCATGAACATATCAGTGCTTTTGTAGGAAATTCCTTTTTGTTGTAAGGGCTACATTTGACTTACCGTATTTTAGATAAGTCCTAGGGGTATTTTTAGTACTACATACACTTTCAGATACAGCTACTAGTGTACCTTATGCATATTTGTACAGTTCATGCCCATGTGATCAGCAATGGCTTGATGTATTGTCCTCATTCAATTTCATATTAACACATGCACATGGTAAGGTATTGATTGGCACCAGCTTTGCAAATTGATAATTAAATTAATATATTAATTTTGGTGACGAACATAAAAGGTTAAGGAAAACCTGACAGAAGTATTTTGATATACATGTATTATCTTTTAAACAATTCAAAGAGATAAGTTCATAGGTAAAACAGAGCATAAAACAGGGATATTATAGAACTTTAAAACATATATATTCATGAGGATCACCTGAAACAAAACTTTAATCTCAGTTAATATAGAAAAAACCTTTGACTTTACATAAAGAGTAAATTCCTTTAAATTAAACATAATAAAGTATACAATATTAGTTTAATCTCTACACCCTCTACAACTTCAGTAACAGATAACCTATAACTATCCTAACAAGGACCATTTCACCCACTATTTCCCTGGCACATATTGAAATAATAGCCATTTAACACATAAATAATAAGATTACAGTGCCTATTGAAAGTCTACACCCCCTTGACCTTTATATATATATATATATTTTTTTAAAAACATTTTGCTGCATTACAAAGTGGGATTAAAATGTATTTAATTGTCAGACGCCTCACAGGTCCTCAACTGGCAGCTTCATTAAATAGTACCCGCAAAACACCAGTTTCAACATCAACAGTGAAGAGGCGACTCCGGGATGCCGACCTTCTAGGCAGAGTTGCAAAGAAAAAGCCATATCTCAGACTGGCCAATAAAAATAAAATATTAAGATGGGCAAAAGAACACAGACACTGGACAGAGGAAGATCAGAAAAAAGTGTTATGGACAGACAAATCGAAGTTTGTGGTGTTCAGATCACAAAGAAGAACATTTGCGAGACGCAGACCAAATGAAAAGATGCTGGAGGAGTGCTTGATGCCATCTGTCAAGCATGGTGGAGGCAATGTGATGGTCTGGTGGTGCTTTGGTGGTGGTAAAGTGGGAGATTTGTACGGGGTAAAAGGGATCTTGAAGAACGAAGGCTATCACTCCATTTTGCAATGCCATACCCTATGGACAGTGCTTGATTGGAGCCAATTTCCTCCTACAACAGGACAATGACCCAAAGCACAGCTCCAACCTATGCAAGAACTATTTAGGGAAGAAGCAGTCAGCTGGTATTCTGTCTATAATGGAGTGGCCAGCACAGTCACCAGATCTCAACCCTATTGAGCTGTTGTGGGAGCAGCTTGACCGTAAGAAGTACCCATCAAGCCAATCCAACTTGTGGGAGGTGCTTCAGGAAGCATGGGTTGAAATCTCTTCAGATTACCTCAACAAATTGACAACTAGAATGCCAAAGGTCTGTAAGGCTCTAATTGCTGCAAATGGAGGATTCTTTGACGAAAGCAAAGTTTGAAGGACACAATTATTATTTATATTAAAAATCATTATTTCTAACCTTGTCAATGACTACATTTCCTATGCATTTTGCTATATTTCCTATTCAAACTAATTTCATGTATGTTTTCATGGAAAACAAGGACATTTCTAAGTGACCCCAAACTTTTGAACGGTAGTGTAAGTATTCACCCCCCTGAGTCAATACATGTTAGAAACACCTTTGGCAGCGATTGAGTCTTCTTGGGTAAGTCTCATAAGAGCTTTGCACACCTGTATTGTGGAATATTTGCCCATTATTCTTTTCAAAATTCTTCAAGCTCTGTCAAGGTGTTGGGGATCATGGCTAGATAGCAATTTTCAAGTCTTGACATAGATTTTCAAGCAGATTTAAGTCAAAACTGCAACTTGGCCACTCAGGAACATTCACTGTCTTCTTGGTAAGCAACTCCAGTGTAGATTTGGCTTTGTGTTGTAGGTTATTGTCCTTCTGAAAGGTGAATTACACACCCAGTGTCTGGAGTACAAGCAGACTGAAGCAGGTTTTCATCAAGGATTTTGCCTGTGCTTTGCTCCATTCCATTTCTTTTCTTGAAAACCTCCCCAGTCTTTGCCTTTGTCAAGATTCTGAACAAATTTAGGCTTGCCTAAACAAAGGGGGTGAATACTTATGCAACAACTATATTTTTGTTATTTAATTTGTAAAACATTTTAGAATTTTCTTTTCACTTTGACATTATGGAGTATTTTGTGTAGATCAATGACAAAAAAAGTACAATTGAATCTATTTCAATCCTACTTTGTAACACAACAAAATGTGAAAAAAGTTCAAGGGGGTATAGACTTCTATAGGCACTATACATCTACTTTAGCATGAATCTATATTTGGTTTATATGCACGTGTATAGGCTACTCAGTGATACACACAAGCTGTATTGTATCAGAACTGTAGATTGCACATCTATTACCATCGAGAGAGATTGTCTTACATTCTACATTCAGTATAAAATAGAGAGGTATCCATCCCATTTCATACATGCTGGATAAAGCATCTTTGTTGGGCACTGTGAAAGCCATGTTATTGTATCGTGTAGCACTGAAAGTCCCTGTTTCTGTCTTATAAAAAGATGGCATGACATACATTAACTGCTGGTTTGAGGTTTCAGCAAAGAGCAAACAATTCGCTCCGTAATAGTCAAAGTCAGTTTTATGTAAAGCGCAAATGTGATGCAAAACAAACAAAAAAATATGTCACAAGAGGAACAGTACAAGTCTGTACATTGCTGTAACATTTAGTGACGTCATCAGTCTTTCACAATGCCACTCATATCTTTTAGAAAGATGTTCCATGAAACAGAAAACAACAGACCTAAAATCACCTATAACGGGCTAGATGAAGTTCATACTTCCCAACCATGGTCCACTGGTTTATAAATACTAATACTAGTGACCAATACCAATGTAGATAAGTTGATCTTTGAGGGACAAAGGGGTGAATTAGGTATTAGAGGTGAGTTGGGGCTGGGGGTATGGTCACCCCCTAACCAACCAGACAGTGGTGTGGTAGTGTAAGGCCCACCCCATGGAGGTAGAAGTGTATAATGATTGGCTGCGAGGTGGGGAGAACCTGGTGGATTTTCGTGGTGATTAGCTGTGAGGTGGGGAGAACCTGGCGGATTGTCGTGATGGTTGGCTGTGAGGTGGGGAGAACCTGGTGGATTGGCGTGGTGGTTGGCTGTGAGGTGGGGAGAACCTGGCGGATTGGCGTGGTGCTTGGCTGTGAGGTGGGGAGAACCTGGTGGATTGGCGTGGTGCTTGGCTGTGAGGTGGGGAGAACCTGGTGGATTGTCGTGGTGCTTAGCTGTGAGGTGGGGAGAACCTGGTGGATTGGCGTTTACTGTCTGCAAGCACCAGGCTGCAGCTCCTCTCAGGCATCAACAGCCTTCTGTCCAGACAGACATCACATAAACAAACAGATTAATAAAAAGGAGGCTGACCATATTCGGTGACAATTTAGGCTACATATCATATATTATACTGTATCATAAAGCATAGGATACATTACACACCTATAAGCACGTCACAAACACTAAATTAGCCTATGGCCTAGCTACATAGAGAATACTTTGGCCCAAAGACTGACTCCAAGGCAACAAACTCAAAGGAAACCAAGATGTAGTGAAATTGCATCTTACAGGCAGGTGTCCCAGAGGATTTAGGGGTCACGCTCCTTCTTCACCTTGACATCTCCAGCCAGGATGGTAGAGATCTCTCCCTGCATGAAGGCCCAGGGCACGTTGGAGCCCACCAGGGGACACCTCTCTCCACTGGGGCAGAACATCTCGCTGCCGGCCCCCTGGCTCCGGATGAAGTCTCTGGTGCAAGGGAAGCAGAACTTATGGGCCGCAACTGACGGGCACTGAACAAAGTGAGTGTCCTCCAACCGCTCGTGGCAGATGGTGCAGCAGAGAGGGGGACCAGAGGTGCCGGAGGGGTCCCCTGCTCCCTGGTCTGAGGCCCCAGCCAGGGGGAGAGCTGCCATGGTGCCCCCTGCAGAGTTGCTGGCTCCCTGGGGTTCCCCGTTCCTGGAGGCCAGGTGGCGCTGCTGCCCCGCAGGGCAGGCTGCCATGGGGCTGCTGCTGCTCTGTCTCACTGCCAAGGAGGAGTGGTCCAGGCCTCCACCACCACTACTGCTGCTAGGGGCCTCTCTGGGTGACTGGCCAGAGGCTGCACCCGCGTTGTCTGCCACGCTCATCAGGGCTGTGATGGGGGAGGGGTCGCTGCTGTGGGAGTGGGAGGCCGAGCCCTCCTGGTGAGGAGGTGGCTGGCTAGCGCTGGGGAGGGGGGAGGAAGCTAGGTGGATAGCCATGCCCGGGTACATCCCCATGGGCCAGTGCTGCCGGAGCTGCTCCTCTGTGGTCACTACCTCTCCACCCTGGGGCTCCGGGGAAGCCTTCCTCCGGCGCCCGCGGGCTGGCGGTGCTGAGCGGGCCATGTGACACAGCGCTGTGGGTAGCATGGAGCAGCTGGTGTCCAGGTAGGGCTGGGGGAGAACGTCAGGGCCGGGGGTGTCCTTAAAGGCCCGTACCGCATCACTCAGCAGCTCAGAGAGCAGCCGCCAGTCCCCTGCGCCATGTCTTTTCTCATACTCCACATACTTCAGGCCCGAGTTGATCATCTTGTTCCCAGAGTCTTTCTGGCTGTCATGGAACATCTGCTTGACCATTGCCGCCTGGCTGGAGAACATATACCCCGAGCCGCACGGGTACTCCGCAAAGATCTTCAGCTCAAAGTCCAGTGTCAGCTTGGCGTCGAAGGCAAAGATCCGCCCCACCAGGCTGTGGTCCTTCTTGAAGCGCACGTTGAAGGGGGTGCAGCCGGAGAGGGTGAGCAGGGCCCCTCGTACAGCCTTGGGTCTGCCGGCCCAGTCGTCTGCTCGGTTCCGTACGCTCTCCGACAGCTCGGCCAGAGCCTCTGCGTTCCTCTGCTTCTCCCTCAGCTCCTTCTCAAACTCCGGGCTCAGGAAGGAGGCCACACCCATGCCCATGCTCAGCTGCCTCTTGGTGATCTCATTCAGCATGGGGGCAGAGAGGGTGAGGGGGGTTCCCCCGACTCTGGCATTTAAACCAGGCACAGCTGCTAGCAACCCGTGCGGAGCCCCCACAAGGCCTTGTGTCATTAAATTGGGCGGAACGGTACCCACCATGGGTCTTCTGGCGTTGTTAGGGCTCTGTCCACTGACGTCTTGTTGTGGGCACCCGTCATCTATTCTGTTCAGACCGTTGGGGAGCCGTGCTGGGGCTCCGTAGTCCCCTCTTCCCCTTTCAAAGAGTTCAGGAGGTGGCCTGCCACCCTCCATGGGTCCATCTCTCCCACCTGGGCCATGTTTAGTGGGCTGGGGACCCGGGGACCTGTCATCCTGCATAACATGAGTTCTTTTCAACTGCCTGGCCGTCTCTATGAGGAATTCAATACGGTCCGCCCCTTCATAATTCACACAGCCTCGGCAGACAGTCTCGCTAAAGTCCCAGATCATAGCCCATGGCATCTTAGGCAAATCGCAAAGGTAACAACACCACTGCCGCCTTGAAGATGACTGGGAGGAGGAGGACATATTTGATAGGCCCTTTTATATCTTTCTCGCTTTCTGAGGTCCTGATTAAACAGATGTAGCTTTCAATACTTCAGAAACAATCACCGCTTCTGTTACTTCTCAAATACCTAAAACAAATATGATAAACTTTTTGCAATTAACACAAAAAAAGCGTGTTTACCCCCTTTCGGTCGTCTGTGCACATTTAGTGTTTCTACTAGAAGACTGTCTGCTGGAACTTACACTACGCCGTGATAATGATGCATTCTGGGATTGATTGTTTTCGTTCGCGAGGGCCTTCGTGAGTACGTGCCTCGGATACAGCATTAGTTGCGTCTAAAAAGCGAATATAGACTGCACACAGACCATTGTTTACGAAAAGTTATCATATGGATATTAATGAACACTGTCTGTAAAATAAGATATGTGTACAAAGGAACCGATATGCGCATCTCGCGCAGCCCAGATCCTCGTGAACCGAGCTAGCTAGTGTATCCAGGTCAAAGGTGATTTTTTTTGTAACAACACATGCTGTTGCACCCATGCGCATTTAGTTAGACTAAGTTAAATTTAGCAATTTAGCAATACTCAGAGGTCATGCCAAAAGATGTATCTTCAAGTGATGAGGCAAGTGACACCGAGGAGGTTCCGCAAAAACGGAGAAAGCAGGGTAAGTTTTTGCTAGCTTAATTAGCTAGCAAACTAGCTAATGTTAGCCACTCCAATCAACCCCATCAAAGCTGGCTGCCAGGTATCTAACGTTAGTAAATCCTGTTAGGAATCTAAAATGGGGATGCTGCAATTGGCAGACAACATTGTGTAGTCTATGGTGATTTCCAAAACACACACACACAGAGTACGTTCACTTCGCTAGCTAGCGGTCTAGCTAATACAATAACTATGTCTCTCCCTTCAGCTTCAAGGTATCAGTGTCCAGCTGATTATGTGGCATTTGCCCACAAACCCTGTGCCAGTACCCTCATAGAAAGGGTTCGTGATGACAACACAGAATTATGGCTCATCAAAGCTCCCAGCAGTTTCAACCCGGACAGGTAGGCAACCCCTCTTTCCATTTAACGATATTTTAATGATCATAGAAGCGTTATGATTCACTTCTAATAATAGACAGCGAAATATCTAACAAAGTCCTCAGCATTTCTCAGTCTGTTATTAGAAGTGAGTCTATATTTGGTGTGCAGTAACCTTTTAACACACTGTCTGACTGTCCGCTCTCTTGCTACCCCACAGTTTCAGCAGTCTGAAGATGCCTCTGTCTGGGCTGCAGACCATGCAGGCCCCTGCCCAGCAGGCGCGTGGTGGGAATGCCGGGCAGATCTACAGCGTGCTGGGTGGGCCCTCTGGTGCTGCAGACCTCCGCCTCCTCACCAGTCACCCCCAGAGTCTCGACTCGGTGGTCTGTGCCCCGGCCTTCAGCGGCCTCCTCAACATCTGTGAGAGCTACGGCGACTGCAGCACCAACCAGACCCCCATAGCCATCCCAGCCACCCCGGCCCCAACCGTGCCCCCAGGGCTCCGCCAGCGCTTCCAGCCTTTCGGAAGCAGGACCCCCACCCTCTCCAGACTGATGGAGGATACACCCGATACTCTGCTGCCATCTTCACCAGAGACGCCTCTCAGGGTCACGCTGGACCCGGGGGAGGAGAGGAAGAGCAAGAAGAAAAAGAAGAAAGAGAAACTTATAAAGACTGAGGAGGAGGTGGAGGAGGTGATGAGGGTGGTCAGGGTGAAGCAGGAGCTGCTAGACATGACTGTCAGCCCAGAGGAGGCCTATGAACTCCCTGGGCAGGAAGCTGAGCTCTTAGAAGAGAAGAGGAGGAAGAAGAAGAAGAAGAAGGATAAGGACAGAGGAGAGGCGGAGGACACTGTAGGTTCATCTTTTAATGTGATTAAAGAAGAGGTGGAAGTTAAAGTTGAACCAATGGATAGTTTCTATGGTGACGTTGAAGATTCTGGAAAAAAGAAGAGAAAGATTAAGAAAAACAAGCATGATGATGACTAGTCTGTTGTTTTTTATGGTCATCTGGCTTTGTGAAGTTATGCTATGATATAATTGTATCATTCAATTAAGCAGTTCAACAAATAATTATTATGCTACTGAACTGTCGTTTGGATTTTGGGGGGGAAATTTGATAGTCTAATAAAACCTAGACAATAACACATCGGAGTGTTCAGACTTGTGCCTCTTTATTCACACTGAACAAAAATATAAACGCAACATGTAAAGTGTTGGTCCCATGTTTATGAGCTGAAATAAAAGATCCCTGAAATTTTCCATACACACAAAAAGCTGGTTTTTCTCATTTTGTGCACAAATTTGTTTACATCCCTGTTAGTGAGCATTTCTCCTTTGCCAAGATAAGCCATCCACCTGACAGGTGTGGCATATCAAGAAGCTGATTAAACAGCATGATCATTACACAGGTGCACCTTGTGCTGGGGCCAGTAAAAGGCCACTCTAAAATGTGCAGTTTTGTCACACAACACAATGCCACAGATGTCTCAAGATGGCAGACAGCGTGTGTGAGATAGCGGTTTGCTGATGTCAACGTTGTGAACAGTGCCCCATCGTGGTGGTGGAGTTATGGTATGGGCAGGCGTAAGCTACGGACAACGAACACAATTGCCTTTTATCGATGGCAGTTGAATGCACAGAGATACTGTGACGAGATCCTGAGGCCCATTGTGGCATTCATCCGCCGCCATCACCTCATGTTTCAGCATGATAATGCACGGCCCCATGTCACAAGGATCTGTACACAATTCCTGAAAGCTGAAAATGTCCCAGTTCTTCCATGGCCTGCATACTCACCAGACATGTTTGGGATGCTCTGGATCGACGTGTGCGACAGCGTGTTCCAGTTCCTGCCAATATCCAGCAACTTCGCACAGCCATTGAAGAGGAGTGGGACAACATTCCACAGGCCACAAGTAACAGCCTGATCAACTCTATGCTGACTGGTTTTCTGATCCACACCCCCTACCTTTTTGTTTTAAGGTATCTGTGACAAACAGATATTTGTATTCCCAGTCATGTGAAATCCATAGATTAGGGCCTAATTTATTTATTTCAATTGACTGATTTCTTAATATGAACTGTAACTCAGTAAAATCTTTGAAATTGTTGCGTTTATATTTTTGTTCAGCGTAGTTAATTTACCCTCAACGTTAACATTAACTATTTATTCTGCTGCAGTCCTGCAGTACTCTTGCGTCACAGGCAGATGGTGCTATGGTACAGGGGTTCTTCCATGGTTGTGGGACACAGATGCAGTGGGTTGCCTCTCAGCCTGCTCTCACTCTGCACTGGAGTATGGTCCTGTTTTCTAATGAGTTCAGAGACACCTCTAGTGCTATCCAACTCAATGTCTGTACTTTCCTCCCACTACACCACCCCCTGCATGCATACATCACTTACTCACTGCAAGGCTGTGGTAGAGCCACATTTCCCTCTCTTTTCATTTTTTACATTTTAGTCATTTAGCAGACGCTCTTATCCAGAGCGACGTACAGTTAGTGAGTGCATACATTTTCATACTGGCCCCCCGTGGGAAACAAACCCACAACCCTGGCGTTGCAAGCGCCATGCTCTACCAACTGAGCTACAGGGTTACTGTATTTTTGAAGGTTGCATTTGGTTGGTTTGGTTTTGTGAGTGAATTATGTGTCGTGAACAAAATAATGTTGAATAGGCTACATATCCATTTATAAATTAAGAATAAATTATTGGTCTAAAGGTCATACACTGCTCAAAAAAATAAAGGGAACACTTAAACAACACATCCTAGATCTGAATGAATGAAATAATCTTATTAAATACTTTTTTCTTTACATAGTTGAATGTGCTGACAACAAAATCACACAAACATTATCAATGGAAATCAAATTTATCAACCCATGGAGGTCTGGATTTGGAGTCACCCTCAAAATTAAAGTGGAAAACCACACTACAGGCTGATCCAACTTTGATGTAATGTCCTTAAAACAAGTCAAAATGAGGCTCAGTAGTGTGTGTGTGGCCTCCACGTGCCTGTTTGACCTCCCTACAACACCTGGGCATGCTCCTGATGAGGTGGCGGATGGTCTCCTGAGGGATCTCCTCCCAGACCTGGACTAAAGCATCCGCCAACTCCTGGACAGTCTGTGGTGCAACGTGGCGTTGGTGGATGGAGCGAGACATGATGTCCCAGATGTGCTCAATTGGATTCAGGTCTGGGGAACGGGCGGGCCAATCCATAGCATCAATGCCTTCCTCTTGCAGGAACTGCTGACACACTCAAGCCACATGAGGTCTAGCATTGTCTTGCATTAGGAGGAACCCAGGGCCAACCGCACCAGCATATGGTCTCACAAGGGGTCTGAGGATCTCATCTCCGTACCTAATGGCAGTCAGGCTACCTCTGGCGAGCACATGGAGGGCTGTGCGGCCCCCCAAAGAAATGCCACCCCACACCATGACTGACCCACCGCCAAACCGGTCATGCTGGAGGATGTTGCAGGCAACAGAACGTTCTCCACGGCGTCTCCAGACTCTGTCACGTCTGTCACATGTGCTCAGTGTGAACCTGCATTCATCTGTGAAGAGCACAGGGCGCCAGTGGTGAATTTGCCAATCTTGGTGTTCTCTGGCAAATGCCAAACGTCCTGCACGGTGTTGGGCTGTAAGCACAACCCCCACCTGTGGGCGTCGGGCCCTCATACCACCTTCATGGAGTCTGTTTCTGACCGTTTGAGCAGACACATGCACATTTGTGGCCTGCTGGAGGTCATTTTGCAGGGCTCTGGCAGTGGTCCTCCTGCTCCTCCTTGCACAAAGGCGGAGGTAGCGGTCCTGCTGCTGGGTTGTTGCCCTCCTACGGCCTCCTCCACGTCTCCTGATGTACTGGCCTGTCTCCTGGTAGCGCCTCCATGCTCTGGACACTACGCTGACAGACACAGCAAACCTTCTTGCCACAGCTCGCATTGATGTGCCATCCTGGATGAGCTGCACTACCTGAGCCACTTGTGTGGGTTGTAGACTCCGTCTCATGCTACCACTAGAGTGAAAGCACCGCCAGCATTCAAAAGTGACCAAAACATCAGCCAGGAAGCATAGGAACTGAGAAGTGGTCTGTGGTCACCACCTGCAGAACCACTTCTTTATTGGGGGTGTCTTGCTAATTGCCTATAATTTCCACCTGTTGTCTATTCCATTTGCACAACAGCATGTGAAATGTATTGTCAATCAGTGTTGCTTCCTAAGTGGACAGTTTGATTTCACAGAAGTGTGATTGACTTGGAGTTACATTGTGTTGTTTAAGTGTTCCCTTAATTTTTTTGAGCAGTGTATATTGTTTAAAAAAATCATTGATTTTGTTCATGAATAAAAATAAAAAGCTTGCATGCAAATTCTAATCATAATTCTTTCTTCGTTCTTGCTGCTCAGAAAGTATCTAAAAGACAACAGCTGCTATTTTATAGCCCTGGTATGGAGGGTATAGAACTTTGATGTTGGATCAAACCTTATGCAAGATTTCTATGTATTCTCACAGATACGTGCAATATGTGTGTGTGTTTGGGATCTGCTTCAGGTATGGTGCTGCAGATAACTTGGCTCCTAGCTAGTGGGTTACACAACAGGTAAACAGCAGAACATTAACTCCTGTTCTGTGGATGTCTCCTACACCACCACTACGCCACCTTTGTTGTCTCACGGGCTAACAGATTTCACCATGACTGGTTCTTTGTCCATTTCCATTTGATCCACTTGAGGAGAGCAGTCGTTGTCCTCCAGCAACAAACCAAGATGGACACTATCATTCTGGATCTTCCTCCACATTGTGCACACGGTCATTAGTGTTCAGTGGATTAGCCATAGGGTCACCAGGTCAAGTCACAGCTGGGACAATGAGGCCCTCAAGTGAAGCACCTGGATGGGAAACAGAAATCTTGTAGAATTCTTAGTATGTTCCCCTCTATCTCTACGCGTTGATGTATTGTTTCATGGGGATAGTTTTGCTATAGGCGCTGGAGGTTGCTTGAACAGTAATTGCTGTCTGGCGAAGCAGATGAATAATTGAATGCAGTCTGAAGTTAAGACACAACGTGTCCAGACTGCAGAGCAGGATTGGGCCCTGCGCACCCCAACAGATGCAAATGATAAGATTTGAGGGGAGGGAGAGGGGAGCGACTAGTGGGGGTAATGCATTGGAGAACCAATATCCCCTGCTGTATCCACCCCCTCCTTCTCTTCCCCCCTCTTCCCTCCTTCCTCCCTATCACTGCAGCGATTCCCTCTCCCCCTCTCCCTCCCCCCTCTCCCACTGCTCTCCTTTTCAACCAGCGCGCTCCAGCCAGCCTGCTGCAATGTGAGGGTTTCCATGGCAACGCAGACCTGCCAAGGACCATGGTGCTCTGCTCTATGGCGATGGAGAGAGAGAGAGAGAGAGAGAGAGAGAGAGAGAGAGAGAGAGAGAGAGAGAGAGAGAGAGAGAGAGAGAGAGAGAGAGAGAGAGAGAGAGAGAGAGGGGGGGGGATTCGGCTCATCAATGTATTATACGTGAGCTCCACCACTTTGGGCATGCTAAGATTGGTGTCTCGGAAAGCTGCAGTCCCCCTCTGCTTTTCTCTCTGTCCTTTTCTTTCCAAAGCTATAACAGAGATTAAAGTGCATGGATCGATGCAGAGAGAAATGGTCCATTGGTTTAAGAATGACAGTGAAATTGGTCTGTGTTGTTAAATGCAATGAGAATTGGTCTTGCATTCTGGCGTTGTTTGCCCTTTGATGAATAAGTGCCTCCCTGACATTGCTTTGGCTGCAGCAGAGCGCCTCTAAAACAAGACTTACCACACCAGCAACTTCATTGCATACTAATGCCGTAACATGACGCACACTCAGCCCTCCCATTCACAGAGCAGAAATATGTAATTGAACTGAATACGCTAAGGCCGCCTCTGCAGTATAGAAGAAACTCAATACAGAAGTACTGATACGTAATCTTTAAAAGTGTTGAATACACATTGTGCTCAGAATGAAAAGACGTACAGTCAATGGAAACTAACCTTGTACCATTGATTAGGTGGACGAGGGTTTGGGAATCTGTCGCTGATGATGTTTGGGGTCTTTTCTTCTCCTGTGCTTTATATTGATTTGAATGGGCTCCTCTTGTCTGCTTCTTTTCTGTTGAATGTTACTTGAAGAACTGAATAACATGAAAATACTGTACCTATTCATGCTTGAGGGAAAAGCATTCAGCATAAATGGCTATCTAATATTTACATTTACATTTACATTTTATATAGATAAACGTGTAGATAATTGATCATTGTAGATAAAGTGATTGAAAAACAATGTATTAACTTTTGATATTAGCCATTCAAATGAACAAAACTTCAATGGGGGATGGTCTGCATTGAGGAAAATCTGTTGCTATGCACTTACAGACAAGTCAAGTCAGACATATGCTATGAAAGCAGCCCGAGCTGTCTTTGCAGCCAGTCTCCATGACAACCTCAATGCTATTTCCCTCATTGTTGTCTTGGACCAGCGTTCGATATCCTAAAAGCGTTTCTTGGACCCTAGTTAGTAAAAGCCTGGAAGTCCTTCTATGGGCTTGCATGTATTCTTAGTCGTCGTTCCCAGGTGGCAGTTTAGACTTTTGGAGGAACAAGACAGTAGAGAGAGACAGCAGTCCCTCGGGGAGAAAAGTCCTTGCTTTGACCTTCACAGTGGAAGAGAAGTAGGAGCAGTGAGTGCAAACAGCCCTCTAGTCCATACACTGGAGACTAAGACTAAAAATGAACCTTGGTGGTACTACATTGTCTGCATGCTGTAGAGTGCCACTACACACTGTGACATTAGCCATATAATACTGCAGAACATTCACTCCTTCACTCCAACATTTGAACTTCAACTATTTCCATATCAGTGGCATCTAAACATTTGTCACTTTAATTATGGTATGGAATTGAATGTGTATATGTACTGTACACCTTAAGACACATTATGGCATAGAATATACATAATATTGGTGGGATGTTAAAACATTTTGTAAATATTGAATATGGACAGTAATGTGGGTTACTTTTGTTTGAGAATGACCCCATTGACTTCAATTCAGTGAAATATATCACATAACTACAGTCAATTGTAACCGTAATTCCTGCTTTATTCAGAATGGACTGCTCAGCTGATCTGTCTGTACAGCTGGACAAGCTGTGCAGGTTAAGTGCTTTGCTCAAGGGCAGACCAGCACTATCTCCTCCTGGGACTTCACATGGACCAGATGACACCATACCTTAGTCCTTAAAAATGCATCAACTCACTGTCTCTAATGCAGTCTGACATTGGCATCATTTGCGATCTTTCAAGACTTCATAGTATCTCATTTAACAGAAGGAATCAAACCTACATAGTTAGCAGAAATGTGTACTATACTATTTAATGTATCACTTCATAAATAGCCCTAAAAAAGGTTTGTTATATTATATCACAACATCCTTATTTTTAGCAGTGTAGCTAATTAAACCTTGTATAAATGATCATACCAACTCAATGTGTTTTAGTAGTGGATGAGATTTGTTTGTGTGTGTTGTGGACAGTTTTGTCTCTCCGTGTGGCCTGGGGGACCGTCGTTTAGTCAGAAGCCAGGTTTCAGGGGCCAGGGCGCTGGATGAGGAGCACGTAACCTGTCGAGGAGGGCCACCGCTGCCCCTGCCAACCCTGCTGTGCACCCATCTGCCGCTGGGCAGCAATATGCCCACACGGCTCCGTCTGTCCAGTAGCTCACCCCCCACACACACACGTACATGTCTTCGCCCACCGTCTCCATCTTTTTTTTAGGGGTGAACTAGATAAATGGGGAAGCGGTGGAGGAAAATGGGTCACGGGTGCTTTATATACTTCCTCCATGTGTATGGTTTAACCTTCAAGTGCTTGCTGCTGTCGCTGGAACCGTGGACGGGCATTTTATATGACTCAAAGTGGAAACCCTGGCGTGTGATCCACTGACAAATATGGCAGATGCTTTTTCCTCCTGCCATTTTCAGTACTACAGTATGCATGACGCTTGAACCAGAGGATTTGGTTCAGAATAGTATCAAATTAGAATTAAGTGGGTCAAGATTGCAGTAGGCTAATTTCCTTCCTTAAATAATCACTGATTAGTTGTGGATATTAACACATTAGTGGTCCTACCATTAGAGAGTACTCCATACATTAGTATGATAGTAGCAGAAATGTATCTAGGCTGAAACTGGACTTCCTCACATTATGAGTTCTCAGAAAGCAGGCTCCATAATCTGAGTTATGTAAAACAGGATTATGTCTACTGCAAATATTGCATAAATACCCCTGTCATTCTAAATTCTCTGTGTGGTGTTCATCCGTTATTTTGTATCCCTGGGCAATACACAGGTGACCCTTCAATCCTCAGCCTTAAAAGTCAGTTCAGTTTACAATTTATCTATTTTTTTATAAGCCATTTTTCTGACAGATGTCGATTGTCTAACCGTTATGTGTTCTCTTAGTCTTCGGGGGGAATAAATAGCAGCAGTTTCATTTTCCTGCCCACTTTATCTGATTTGATTAGTCTGACTTATTGAATGGCCATAAAGCCTATAATAACTTGGAGGGGTTCAATCTGAAGGGACAGTATCAAGGTCATTACTCTGCTATTCTTTGTGTCCTACTTACTGTATTTGTTCTATGACCTACCCCAGTTGAATAATGTCTTACCTTTTGCACTTTCTTCAACCTTTACCTTCTTGTCCCTTGTGTTCCTCTGTATAACCATTCTCTGACTCCTAACCCCTGTTCTTCCCCTGTGTGCCTGCTCAAGGCTATAGTAGCAGCTCCTTACCCATCAGCCCAAGGGGTAAAATCCACACAACTGCCCTGGCTTCTCCCTTATGATTCATTGGCATGCTGCAGAATCTTCCATCTACTTCTAAGTGTCAGGCCAGGGCTCCTTAGAAAGGTCAAATATGTTTGTGTTTCCGGGGGCCTGAAAAAGACTAATGTGTCCCTTTAGGGTTAAAGCAATCCTTGGAGTGGCAGGTGTACAGGATAAGTCTGTAGCAGGACAGGAAGCCAAACTTCAGGTGATGAGTGGTCGGTTGGTGTCAAAGGAGTTTGAATTTCACCATGCAGTCTGTATTGACCGGTGTAGAGTACCTAAGAGTACCCTGCTGTCTCCTTAAGGAAATCACGGTGTTGCTCCTCTGTGATCGATTAGCAAGCCCTGGCTGGAACTCATTATCCTAAGCAAATGTATGTTTAATATTTCTGACTGCCTTGTTTTGTAATTGTTCAAATTAGCTGTATAACACAAATTGTTGGGACAGTAACTATACATGGTACAGCTATGGTTGATAATCATAGCTGTAATGCCGTTGACTTGGGGTAATTTAAAGAAACAAAGTATTATTTACAAAAACAGTTTAGGACCATACAAACATTAAGCTACCAAAGCTATTGAAAGGACAGAAATGAATGATGGCATTATCGCTTCCCTCTAACAAATGAAAACGTTTTAGTTGCCACTCAATTGGGCTAATTATCTGATGTCATTACAGAGCATTCCTTTGTCCATTGGTATCATAGTTGTTCAGATTTCCTGCAGGAACTACATGCCAAATAATTTCAGCTGGGCTCATTATTAAAACACACACGCACGCACAGTATCATTGGCAAATTATATGCACCCAAAAACCATTCTCATTATGCAAATCCACTTTCAACCCACCCAGGCTCAGAATTCAATTGGTATGCTGTACTGTCACCCACTCTATTTCCCTGTAGGATCATGCTGATACTAACCACACAGAGACAGTTCACATATATGATAGTGGAATAATACAGCAGGCACTGCTTAGGCTTCCCTTGTATACCGTAGAAAATGTATTTATTAAAGCATATGCTCAAGAACTGAAAAACAACAACTGCAAGATTGCAGAACATATCATGTACCATAAAATTGATAAAGGAATCACTGTACACGCTACAGTGTTTTAAAATCACAGCTTTTGCATCGCAATTTAAACGTATTTATTCTCATTTGTATTCATACTCATAATAATCAAACATTCATTACATTTAAAATACGTTTTGGAATAGTTAAGAATGAAATATGTTTCTTATTTTAAACTTAATCTGTAATGTTGGTTAGAAATATGACAACAGCAACAACAAAAAAGAAACATACAAAAACGTACAATCATTGTTCAGTATTTTGCTTATCTGACTGGCATAAATTATTAAATCAATTTGATTTAAAGAAAATGATAAACCAGATGGAATAAATACAGATTTTGGTCTGTGGAATAAATGCTCTGAAATATAATCTATAAACTGGCCGTGAAGCAAAGTACCATAATTATAAGATCATTAGCTACACCTGTCATTACATAGGCCCCGCCTCATACCAATGTAACTACCTGTGGAAAGGTCTATTACACTGTAACAGGCTAGTTCAATGCCTATGTAATGTAAAGTGTTGCCAAAGGACAATAGGCAGTTTCCACTTTAGTTACTTAGTTACTTCATTTTTGTGTTGTTGCTAGTCAAAGATGGACAGCTCTTGTACCAGTACAGATGGCAAGTTTTAGTGAGAGAGGTCCATTGAGGTTTTCTCCAACCTTGGGGTTTGTTGTAGCTCAGTGGTTTTAAGTTTATTTCCAGGCCCAGGAATTTGATATCACTTTCTTAATGATGGATACTTGTTAAATGCATAGAAGGTACATGCAAATGTCGGACAGCAACAACTGAATGCTGAAAGACAAGTGTTGATTTAGTTTCAAGATTTCGGTCTTATGACAGTCTACAAATGTGTATCGTCCTTCAATCAAAGACAAAGTATTAGTTTCCTAGACAAACATGCAATAAATAGATGAAAACATTCAAGAAGTAACCCAAACATTGACCTGAGTCAAAATTCTGGTATAACTGTTAGAACACAAACTTGGTCTTCCACAGGCAGTCGAAATACAAATGGCATTCTGTTTGTCAAAAATATACATTCCAATTTCAGATTTAATTAAATCTTCTTTATCAGCCACCACTTTAAAATATGATGTAGTCTATAATTGAAAAATTGTCTTCCCTAATTTTGATACAAAATATTGCATTAAAAATACATTTATCTATTGATTCAAGCAGAGGGAAGGGTGAAATTGTCATTAACATAAACACAGGATAAAAGTATTAATTAACTAATTTAAGTCAATCAAATGTCGCTGTACCCATGCTAATAGCCAAGCACGAGAAAATAGAAATTAGCTTCCATGGAATTCAATTAGGCAGTAAAGCACTGTTATTTGCCAAGGATTAAGTGCTTGTGTATTTTTCAAATTCCAAAACATCTGTTGTTTATTCTGGCAAATGCACAGCCCCCCTACCAGCAACCTAGGTAACAGAGCAGTAGGGTGTGGGTGGACATGGGTGTGCTGTTGCAGACAGAAATCTGAAAAGTTACATACAGTAGGTCTGGTGATGTGACTAATGCTACTGTACCATAGGCAAAGCAGGTCCGGTTTATAATAATAATAATAATAATATGCCATTTAGCAGACGCTTTTACCCAAAGCGACTTACAGTCATGTGTGCATACATTTTTACGTATGGGTGGTCCCGGTGGTCGAACCCACTACCCTGGCGTTACAAGCGCCATGCTCTACCAATTGAGCTACAAAGAGCTAATCTGATTGTGCAAAACGCAGGTAAAAAATAATTATTAGCAACACATTTTTGTACATATCAATTAGTATATGTGTAATGTACCCCCCCCCCCCCCCCCCACCCCTGCCTTTGTATCTATGGCACATTATAAATTGCTGTCATCTTATCTATGAGGGGGATAATGTGGACATTTATTCCATCATCTATATTTTATCCTGTGGACCCCATAGGGTCAAGTCCTGACTTGGCTGTTATTATGACATTATCAATGGGAGTTGTCTTTGATGTCCTTGTTCTTAGGTGAGGGAGCAAGTAGAAGAACTAGGTGCACAATCTAGTCGCTCCAGACTCAAGCATACTGTATTAGGACAAACTCTTTGTCTCTCACTCTCTGTCCTCTAGAACTGAGTAGGATGTTAGCCAACACTAGCATCAGCTGAGAAGCAGTGAGGAGAAGCACAGAGATCTCAGCAACAAGATGCTATACAAAAGCAACAAGGCATTATGTCGATCCTACCTCTCCTATCTAACTTGCGAACGGGACGAGGGAATTCCATGGAACAGCTGGTCTGGGATTTACAGGGATTCTTGGGCTTCGGATGAACAAGGGAATGGAAAAAGAGTAGCGAGGAGAAGGAAAATCAATGCTGCCTCAGGCAGGAGAGATGCACAATTAGCAGGATTGGCAGCATTGGCAAAGATGAAGCACAAGCGGTCCTACCGCCACTCCAGTCCCAATGGCAGGAGAGATAGATGGGAGGTATATGGAGGGGCCTAATCTGTCATTGTAGCGGCTTCACCAGATGCCCAGAGGTTTTCACGGAAAACACAAGCCACAAATGGGGCTTACAGAGATCGACTGGTATTCCGTAGAGTGAACAATACAGTGCAAACACACCCTTTAAAGGGATAGTTCACCCAAATGACATATTGGTTTCCTTCACCTGTAAGCAGTCTATTGACAAGGTATGACAGCAATCCATGCTTTGCTTTAGTTTCCCTAGCACTGTTTCGACATGATAACGTTTTAGAATTTGTAGCACAAATCCCATTCAAGTCATGCGACCAATATTACAATTTTTTGCTCATCATTTTCATAACATATATGTGACTTTGTTGAGCTTCACAATCAATTTTAGATACTTTGGATGATTTGGACATAATGCGTGAAAAATGCTAATATTGGTCCCATGACTGGAATGGGATTTGTGCCACGAATGCTAAAATGTAAAGCATGGATTGCTGTCATACTTTATCCATAGACTGCTTACAGGGTGAGGAAACCAATATGTCGTTTTGTAATTTGGGTGAACTATCCCTGTAACGTTCAGTTATTCTCCATTAATCTCATAACTTACCTGCTTTCAGTTCATTGAAGTTCTGGAATGACTACAAAGCTATCAAGGAGACAAAACAAACACATCTACTGTAGCGCCTAACAAAAGGCACATCAAAGTTCTGACATTGCTCTATTACTTAACTCAGGGGCTCATTACAAATGTTGGTCTCAATTGTGCCGTAACATTATTTTAGCGGCCTTACAAATCCCCTTGATTTAATGACTTGGGAGGTGTGTGCAGTAAACCATAAACTCTGCTTCATTCTGAACCTTGGAGGTACTTCTTTAGTGCATGGAAGGTTTGTGAGAGAGGTTTGGTTTTCAGACAATGCTGTGAATGTTGATAACCCTGGGGACTCAGCTGTGCTGCAGGTCAATAAACCAATAGCCAAAGCATGGAGAGGTCTAAGCCCATTGGCCAGAAGTTGCTTGGATCTGCCTAAATCCGCAGGTCCTAATAGGTTGGCTGTGGAGACATGGTGAATGCAGGGGTGGTGTTTGCTGGTTGGATGAACTGGTTGGTGCATAGTGGGAGGATGAGAATGTCAACGAGCAACATAGCCCCCATCTTGATTGTGTAATTTCTAATGTATTGGGTTGTATTGTGGATGAGGTGAGAGGAGTCCCAACCCTTCAGATTGTCTCATGACCTCTGATTGCTATGCTGCAACACTCCTGATTTCCTGATGCTCGTTCAGCAAAAACATGGTCATGTCCAACATTGTCATTCATGTCCTCCTTATATACCTAAACCCTCTTGAAATATACTTTCTGACTCGGGTAAACGTGTGTTTGTGAAACACCACAATATCAGGTGCAACATTGTATTACAGGACAAGGGGTGTTTAACTTACCTCTTTTGGGGTTTGGTTATAGTAATATCTGTATTCTGTCCAATATCAACTGTTTTCCAAGCACCTCTTTGAGTATTAAGATCGTAAACCAATGTGTGGGCCTTAATTAATTAATTAGTAAGACTAATGATGTCTACCTGACAATTAGCTTCAATGGTTTATTTTACCCATTAATACCATGTACAAATGAAGAAAACCGTTACAACATTTTTGCATTCATTGGTCCAAACCTCTCCTCATGGTGACATTAACACTGACACCAACGTTTGTTTTATTATTAGCGTCTAAATGTTGCACTAATTTGACAATGTACCATCCATTCTAACAGTTCAAAAAAAGATATTTTCATTGCAAAAAATAGTAACATGCAATGACTCATAATTACATTAACTCATGTCACAAAAATTGTTGTTGAAATGTCATCATTTAGCAATACGTAATAATTGTTGTGTCCTACACATTCTTTTTCAACAGCGTTGGTCTCATTTAGGATGTAAACAATACAGCATTTGCTTGCTCCTTTAAGTGGGTGGTTATCATCCCTCAGAATAATTGGTAAGCAACCATTACATGAAAATCACCATCGTCTTTGGGCTCCATAGAAATCATTAGGGCAGAATAAAGTGGGATAACCGCAGGTAGATATAAAGGTACATCCAGAAAACACCCTGAGAATCACTATTTCTCTTCCTCTCTATTCTCTTGTTTTTAGACAAATCGTTTTCTGATGGGCCTGGCCCCGGCAGCTAGAGAGGATGGCTGAGTATCATGTGGGAAGCAGGTTGACTGGCTCCTTTTGGAAACATGGAGGAGACATGTTAATATGGATCTGGTCGAGTAGTATGTTATCGATGGAGAACATCACATGGTGCTGGCGTGTGGTGGGGGATGACTCAGGGATAGGGTAGTGGTGGAGACTGGTTGGGTGGGAGGGTTATGAACGATAGAGTCGACTCAGGTCACATGATGAAGTTCCAGCTATAACGTCAGGGGATTCCATTGGTGAATGGAAGCCCTCCAGGTTTTAGCTTTGGTGGACATTGGACAGAACACCCACCCACCGAGGCTCACAGAAGCCTTTCCATTCACACACTCTCTCTCTCATACACACACGCACGCACACGCACACGCCACTCATACCATATGGCCCCGCCCCCAGACCGAGCACATGGTTTCAGGCACAAACTTGCAATGTGTTACTTGGATGAGACTGAGTGTAGTGGGAGGTGAAGAATAAGACAACAGAAGACAGGTGATGCTAAAATGAACATTTATAATGACTGTTGTTGCTGTCGGAAAAGAATAATCCTTAAAAAAAGATGTTATATATATTAGCACTAGATTGCCGACTTCACTGGTAATCCACAAGTCAATAAACACAACTCACTACTTTTTTTTACTTTTTTTTTTACAAACACAATGCTACAATTACATTAAATATTCAATACTCTTTAAGTCAGTTAATGAATGGTGTTAAAAGCAACCACTAAAATATTAAAAACAAAACAATAATTCACCTTCCAGTCATTCCCTTTTTCTAGTTGTGTTGTCATTTATTAATAGTATATAATAGGTTGAAAATAAATAGCTCATGAAGTGTTATCAGAAAATGAGGCTGGCAGCATAAAACATTGTGAGTGGAGCACAAAGCTAAGCAATGATATGGTCAGTCCAGTCTAGCTGTGTCAAATTAATACTTTCAGTCTCCTTCGATCTACTAAACTCACTGACTGAGATATGTCTCATTTGGCACTACGGCCACCTTTGTCATGTTGGCATTTACATTCACCAACGCCCACCTACAATATGCCTAATTAACATAACCGTAGTTATAAACTATATCACTTTTATCATGTAAACCACAGTGACTCTATTGCACCAAAGAGGGCTCAACTTCCTTTTTGTGGTTTGAGAGCGACACGGTTTTCCCTAGTCTTGTGTGTCCCACATTTAGTGTAAGGTGCTGAGTCTAGCAAGTTCTCCACATTGATATGTTCTTAACACTACCAAGCATTACAATAACTACGACTCACTCTACACGAAACAAAACCACCAACGAATACAACTATGGTAGCAAATGTAAACAATTCTATCATGAGGATGATTTTCAGCTCCAGAACTTAATTATCTTTTGCGTTTTTTACATCCTTTTATCTAAGTTGAACTAGCATGGCAATAAACAACAACAAATACAGCAGGTCACACCAATGTCAACACCACAAGCTACTGTAGCAGAATAAACGAGTAGATTTATGGGGTGCACCTTTCTTTTTCTCTTTCCACTAAGTGGATTTTATGCTGCCGGCCCCATTCTGTTGAACACGCCTCTCTTTACAGCTCAACAAAATCTGACAAAAATATTTACAATGAGAGAAAAATGAAATTGTGGAGAAACAGTTGTTTAGCTTTTTTTGTTTGTCTGTATTTTTTTTTGTGGATGATTTTTCATTCTTTATCTCTGAGAATTGCCCCAATGATGAGAAACTAGAATTGCACAGTCTCAAATAGTTTTGGTGATGGAATGGAGATTTAAGTCCAAACAGTTTGATGAACATAGAAGGGGAGGAAGAAGGTCAATAAAGTTCATGAGGGGTGAAAAGTTCAAAGTTCAGAAGACAGAGGATGGCTGCGCAGCTGACGATTACACTCCTCACACCATTCTGAGTGTTGTTTAATGTTAAAGAAAAAAATCATCATTAGAAATTGATTTTATTATTTTTCCCATCGAAATCAAATGGAGAGACTTGGGGGTGAGGAGAGTGACAAGTGCCCCCAACACTATGGCACACAATCAATGATGTCCTGGAGGTTGACGAGATGATAGAGAATTAGGAAAAAGCAGTTTATGAGAGGTAACCAGCCTTTACCGGGTTAATCCAGGTCTGCTTTTAGCTCGGGGGTTTTGATCTGTTTCTTTTGGGTAATGTTGAGGCGTCATGACTGACATCATGTTATGGAGGAACATGCTGGCTTCATGGGTGCGTCCAATGGATGTCCAACATACAAGAAAACTCAAAAAAGTTTGGAATGGTACTGTTTTTGTTTGGCACTCGGGAGAAACTCGAGGAGGAGGAGGAGGAGGTGGGGGGCAGGGTTTGGTGGTGTGGCGGGATTTGAGCAGAAGTGTGGGGGAGTGGTTGGAAAAGGGGGCAGTGAAAGTGCAAAAAGGAGAAAAGTGGAGTCAACAGGATACACATGAATGGCATTTTGTTATAATTGGTCGAGGTTAGAGAGCGTAGTACAAATAAAAAACAGAAAAACCAAAAAGAGGGACTGAACAGTGATATGACAAATGCAGTCTAAAATTGCTGGTGCTTAGATGGGGTACAAGCTCAAGAGTGTGACCCTGGGTTCCGTGAATGTCTGGCTAAGGGTGGTGGGTGTGGGTGAGAGCGAGGAGGGTGGGGGTTGGGGCATTGTGAGATTTTGGAGTTGAGCACTAATAGCCACACACCCACTGAAAAGCAATGATGTCACCTACAGCAGGTGAACCATAAGTTTGCATTCCTCTGCACATCACAAAACAGATCTGTTCACCTGGCAACATGGAGACGACACCATGATGCTGACCTACTGCAGACACACAGACACAAGAGAGAGCCAGACAATAGCACATGCACAGCTGTACAGTAAGGTACTACACCAGGGTTGCCCAACACTGTTCCTGGAGAGCTACCCTCCTGTAGGTTTTCGCTCCAACCCCAGGTGTTACTAACCTGATTCATCTTATCAACCTGCTAATTATTAGAATCAGGTGTGCTAGATTAGGGTTGGAGCAAAAACCTACAGGACGGTAGCACTCCAGGAACAGGGTTGGGCAGTCCTGTACTAGACTAATGCACAAACCCCCATCTCAGCTTACTCTACAGGGCTATACAGTCGACCTCATACTGACATTGTATTGCAACTGAGGCATCGCTAGGAACAGGGATGTCAATTTGGTTCTAGTTTAGACTGTGTCCCTTTTTGACACTATTATTAAAAGCTTCAGAAATATACAAAACTCAAAATCCTCTGTTAAGTGAGGAAAAGCTATGTTTCCTTGTCGCTGACCAGCTTTTGTCATTTACAATCCCCTTTTTGAGCATGCCAACACCATTCAGTTGTCTAATGGTGAAACTGAATGACAGTTGGGCAATGGACACAATGGGGAATATTGGCAATATGTTTTCTTTTGTCGTAGAAAGTGTAATTATGTAATGAGACCAAATTCAGTGAATAGAGAGTCAAACACACCTTGTCCCAAATTCTGGAGAGAGACCCAGGGGATTGAGAAATGCAAAGCTGAACAGCAACAGAGCGTGAAAAAACATACTGCCTACACACGGCCTAGTTTGACACATCAAAATCCTTTGCCTAGTTTCCTTTCAGGAGATGGGTGCTTAAATGAGAAATCTGTCTAAATGAGAAATATAAAGTGCATATTTACATCAAGACAAGAGATCAAGCTCAGAGGGAGCCGAAAGGGGAAACAGATGGTTAGAATGACACTAGGGCCAGATCTGGCCTACCTGATGTTAGTTATTCACACAAAACACATGGACACTCGAGCCCTAAAGTCATGATCGAAGAGTGATATGCAAACTTATGCAGAGGTGAGTACATTCATGGACAATATCTCCATATCTATGGTAAAAAGCATAAAAATGTATCCAGAATTAAATGATGCAGTTTTAGAGTTTTAGTAAAAGAAGCACAACCAGCAAAAAACGAATTGTTTCATGTTTGATTAAAAGTTTGTTCCTATCTCTCTAAGAATGTTTTAATGCCTAGACAACGTTCTCACAAAATACTCATCCAGTTATACAATCTAATTACACTGTGGCCTTGCTTTAATGGACTATGTCCCTGCATGTTCTTAGTGAAAACAACACACGTTTGAAAATGTGTCAAGGAAAATTAAAATGCATTTCCATTGTTGGCATGCAAAGATTTGTCTTCAAAATGAACAATACACACTGCCTAATCATTTTTGTACGTTTTTTTTTGTCTTACATTTTTTGTCCACACTTCACTTTGATATCATGCAATATAGACGTGCAAAAAAGATAACATCTATCTCCACAAAATACATTTTCATAACTATAAAAGGCTGTATTAAGAATGTTAATATCATGTGTATCATTAACCATGCTAATCTATCTATACGTTGATTCTTCTGGCCCCGGAGTCTAAGTACTGTAGTATTCAAGGAATTCTGGATTACTGGCTAACGAGATGGCTCCCTTCCTTCACAATCCCTTCTTTCATGTAAAGGGGGCATTAAAAGTTGAACTAAAAAGTTGTTTTTTTTAATCGATTTTACTCACCAAAAAAGTCACCTGTACCATTCCCTTCTATTTACAATTATAAATATGGTTTGTTTGGCACTTTTCACATTTTTTTCTTATAAAAGTATGTTTCCTTTCATGTAATGTTTTTTAAATCACGCGTATTTTCAGTTTCAGTCTTTAAAGATCTATTTTGGCACAGGTTTATTTGTTGAGTTTGTTTTTACAGTAATTGTTATCTTATCAGCATGTATAGCATGTATTATACCTCTTGGAACTACAACATCCTGCTAAACGACAAATCAGATATGTTTTAACTTTATTTTTAGTACATCCCTTACTAAATAGCAGCAATTTCACAAATTAAAAAAAATCATAATTATGTAAATCTATTCAACATCTAGGTAAAACCTAAGCTTTTACAACAGACAGAATAAAAAGACAATACAAGGACAACATGCTACTTCGTATATTGCTTCCAGTACTCATCACATTTTATCTAGATCCCCTAAATTACAAACCAAACAAAAATGGACGCCCTAAAACCCCATCATCATGGGGTAATTTTGTTCAGTTAGATAAAAAGATAACAAAGTTAACAAACTTTGTTGGCACCTTCTCGTGATCTCCAACTACAGGTATTTCATATTGTTCTATTTGATATCGTTCACATTGATTTGTCACAGTTGTGGTATCGCTTATATCCAGTAATCTCTGTCATTTCGTCATGACTTCAACGAGCAGTATTTCCCTTATTCTACTCGCAATCTATGTGCATGTGTTTATGTATCTGTGCATGTATTCCAAATGTAGCATCATGCTTTCACTCCTATCCCTAACATAAAGTATAAAATATGGTTACAAGCCACTGGCCAGGGGATTGACAGAATGAAGTCAGTTGGTAGCTCTCTCTCTCTTAGTTGCCTGGTTGCAGGATCTCTTCTTCCACTGTTACCTACTAATTTGTTCTCACTGCTGCTGGCAAAAATGGTCACTAACTAGACTCTAATGCTCAGCTCTACAATCAAGGGGACGCTGTCCTCTCTACCCTCAAAGCATTAGGAGACTCAGACAGTCATTGTTTTGGAGTAGTTGTGGTCTGGAAGGGCAAGCAGACATGCATCGTAACACCAGAAATTATCACCCATGGAGAGATGTGAGAGGGGGGCTCTGGGTTGATGTGTAAGAATGGGGTGCACGGAGGTACAAGGGTTGGGGGGTGAGGAAAGTGGATGGTATTAGATGGGAATAAAGAAGCCTCCTTACCAATCTGTCGAGATATGCGCTCACTGTCGCTCCAATAGACATGGAGAGAAAACATTCCAATCCTGAATAATAGTGAGAGAGCCCACCATTGGATAGATTTCCTTTACATTACAGTGTCTAAATGTCCAATTGGGGAGATTGTTAGATTGTTTAGGATCGAGCAAAATGTGCCACCCCTCCTCCTTTGGCATTTTAGAAGTCATCACATTTTGGGTTAGCCAGCCATTTTCGGTTGGCTAACAGAATATATCAATTTCAACTGTTTGTGAAAACAGCAAATATAAAAAGGGAAGTTGGACGATTAGAGTATCTTAAAAAAAAGAGCAACCCTGTCAAAATTGGGATAAAACTCCACATACCTCCAACTATTGTTGTCTTTGAATAGCAAAAGCTGAACATGGACACCTGCCACTCCTCCCCAATCCCGTCCTCCAAACAGAGACCGTTTCTACAACTACAGTACTTTCATTGCCAAACTGAGTCGAAGCACATCCAATGCCTCAATCCAGGATCATGGTTTCATTGTAGTGTTTAGAAATATTAATACTCTTTCCTTGTCTTGCATATCTAACTGAGAACTGATATTGTATGCAAATAGAGTTTTGTTTGTGAGATATGATTAGTTGCCTGGTATTTCATGTGTACATGTCCCTGACATAATAACTGTGACAGTGCTCCTACAGCACACAGCCCAGACCTCATAGGCAGAGAAAACGATACCCACACTTCTCAGTGCATTAAGATGAACTTCAGTGTACTCCGATTGCAAAAAACAACAACAAGATAAAACAAACAAAAACATATTTAGCAGCTTATAGGTTAGTGGGCAGTATCCATTGCATGGAACGTGTAGTGGGAGGTCCCTGCAGTTTGCCAAAAGCAGAATAATCCACAACCATTAGACTTGTAGTTTACGCCCAACAGACCGTAGTATGTTACATTCCCCCCGTTCATCGTGGACAGAAGAACACTGCTTGATAAGAGCAAGTATTAGGGAAAACAACTTCTAAATATGCACTGCCTTCAATAGCTCTGCTCGCAACAAGCTGGCCTGGCAATCAGCATGGACCCTAGTGAGATCGTTTCAACTAACAACTTTCTCATCTTCAGTGTTTGTATTTTTCAGTAGTATGTACGTATCCTGGCGGGGTCACCACCTCTAGGTTCTAAGTGCTCTTGTTCCTGGTCTCTCGCCTGGCCTGTCTAGACAGAGTGTTGTTAGAGTGCCACAGGCAGAAGAGCAGCGCTCGCTGGATATCTCAGTGGAGACGGCTATGGCCCTACAGTCCCAACAACACTGTGGCTTTTCACAATGTTGAGGGACACAGGCTAAATTGGAGGAGAGAAATCTGAGCTCAGACAACATTGAAACAACTTTGGGTTGACGTTATTAGAGCACTTTGTTCCAGCCAGAATGTGAACGCTGCTCTTGGGCCTGTTGTGCAAGTGGCATTTTCATTTTGCAGCTATGTATGTATATAGAGACTAGTCTGCTTGATTTCACCGTAATCTGAAATGTCGATATGTTATAATCCCGTTTTAGCACTGAAATGGCATCAGAGGGTGTGTGTGTGTGTTTTAATGTGAATATTTACTGTCCTGCTCTTTACTGGATATCAAAGCTGACCGGTACTCTTCATCATCACTGCAGTGGTGCCTATGGTGCAGTTCTTACTGAACTTAAATAAGACATACTGTATATTACACTATGTGACATACTATTAAATCCACTTAAATTAAAAAAATCTAATCAAAAATAGTCTTTACATTCATGTCAACCTGAATTCACAGATTTCAAATACCTAACTTTATGGGTGAAATCATATTAATAAATAATGATGATGATATCTATAATAATCATAATAATAGTCATAATATCAGACTGCAAACCTTGTTGAGAAAAATGCCACAACCTCTATATGTACTCTCGCGCTTCGCTAAAATTCTGACCCAATGAGATGCACCATGCGTCTCTGCCTTCGCCCTACATAAGAAACACGAGCATCCCATTTATAAATACGGAGCGTGGCATTGCATGCACCTGGTTAAATCAGAACCTAAGGCGCGAGGCAATAGGGATAGGAGAATAAAGCATGTGTGGAATCCTTGGGCACATCTTGTCCCCTCCCCTCCTTTGCCCAAAACAGAGGGGGGGGGGCGGCTGGGAGAGGGGCGAGGGATCGGGGCATGGAGGGGGATGTCATCGACTACAGGGATTTTCCTTAGATCTCTAACCAAGCACTTGTTTGCAGTCTTATCAGACCCTTGTAGTGCGGGGCAGGGTAAGGGGCAAATTGATACTGAAGGCAAATCTGAAGAAAAAGATCAGTGAGCTACACAGGAATGGGGGTGGGGGTGGGGAAGGGGCTGATTCCATGGGGGTCGACCCCCAATACCCCCACCGCCCCCCTTTTCCAAACTGCAGCGCGGCAGCATGCCAGTTTAAAATCGCATTCACCACTGTCCGGAGAATACACAAAAAAACAAAAAACAAAAGAACAAAAAAACGAAACAATAAAAAATCCCGAAAGATCACGACTTAAGTAATAAAACCGTATTTACATTTTACACCTTATTTTCCTTTGTTTTCCACGTTACACTTTCTCCTCTCTCCGAGCCAATTTTTGCGTCACATCATTTTTAGAATACTGAAACACGACAAAACGTGTGGACAATTCCTTCCAACATTCTTGCTCTTCTCTCCCTTTCTCTCTCACTTTGCGTTCCTCCCCCACTCATTTTCCTCCATTCCATTCCCTTTTTCTAGCCCACCTTCTGTGGGTTGGTGGCGCGCACACCCTGCTCATACGTGATCCGTTGGCTGATCAGATACTGAGCTGCCTGCGTTGACGCCTGAGATCCGGTTATGGTAACTTTACGGTTCCGGGTGCCGGGAATGAACTCTCCCTTTTTGGAGATCTGGATCCGGGCTCCGGTCAGCTCCTGGTACTCCACTAGCGTTTTCCCTCCTTTCCCCAAGATGGCTCCTACCAGGTTTTCGGGAACAGCGATCTCCACCACGTCCTTGGCCCCCTCCTGCATCTGCTTCTCAGTGACCATCAGGGATTGTGCCATCAGCGGGGACGAGGCGCTCAGGTAGCCGTTGGTGGCCCCCGTAGCCGCGGCCAGCGAGCCCAGGGTGAAGCCTCCCATGGAGGCGGCCTGGTGGCTTGCGCTGGTGGAGGCATCGCTGGCGTAGGATGCCAGGAGGTTAGCAGCAGCAGCCGCGGCGGGGTTAGCGCTAGCCGCTACGGCGGCCAGGACTCCCGAGGCTGCGGCGGGGTTGAGCCCCAGGCCCAGGGAGTTGGTGTTGTAGCCATAGCTGGCTAATGTGTTGAGGGCCGAGGTAATGGTCAGGAGGTCGTTGCCAGAGAAGCTAGGACCCATGCTGGTGGGGAAGCCGCCCATACTCTGCATGGTGGCCTGACCCAGGAGGCTGGAAGCTGTGGCAGCGGCGGCAGCAGCAGCAGCGGGGTTCACCTCGGCTGAGTTGGCGTAGGGGGAGCCGGTGGGGTTGGAGTTGGCCACAGGGCCAGAGATGTTGGAGTAGCTGATGTTGAGGCAGCTGCTGCTCTGGGGGTCCTCCTGGATCTTCTGAACGATGATCTCCACGGCTTTACGGTTCTGCTCGGGCTCTCCGCTAATGGTGACCACGCGCTCCTGCAGGTTGATGCCCTCAGGTTTTTGAGAGAGCTGCACCCAGGCGCCCGACTGCTCCATGACGGCCTTGACTGTGGCTCCACCTTTACCAATGATCAGACCTGCTGTGCTGTTTGGTACTATCAGCTTGGCCTGGGGAGAGGAGCAGAGAGAGAGGACATAGAGATGGTTACTGCACTGATTTCACACTGCTTTAACATTGTATCTCTACATGACAAAAGTGTGACATCAATTGAATAGAGGAAGGGACTAGGGAATGGAAGAAAATAGATAACCCAGATAATACCTTGAAATAACCCAGAACAATGGAGAAGGACATAAGATAATAAACAAAGAGTGAAAATAGGGAGTATGTTAGAAATACAGACAGAGGAAAAGAGAGAATCGAGCTTGAAATAGAGGAGGCTAGCAAAAGGGAATAGAAGCATAAAAAGGGTGATATACTCAATAATTGTTTTAATGCTGTGGCATAGGGGAGAAATAAGAGTGAGTTGTTTTTACTCCTTCGACCAAACATTATAACATTGACAGAGAGAGTAGGTTCTGAAAGGGAAAAAAAGGGAGAGAGAAAGAGTGTATTTTTTCTCTTTGTTTCTGAGCTGTGAATCCGTGGTTATAAAGAGGCTCCTGCTGAAAAGCATCTACTCCCAGGGGTCAGTGTTACCATGGAAACAGCTCCAGCATTCAAGGGGTACTGAAAGGGAGTCGAAGCGACGCGTAGCAACTAGACCCACCCCCCCACCTCCATCCAAATCCACACACACATACACACACACAAACACACGAAACAATTCTCCATACAACTATGTGTATACTATGTATACAGTATACACACTCACATAAACACCCATATTAAAACATATGCACGCCTTCACTGTCCTTTGTCATACAACTTTAGAGAAAAGCTGCCAGCTGGGGAGAGAGTGAGGAGGTGGGAAAATTAATTTTCTTAATAAGTACAGTCCTTAATATGTACTTGATAAGGACCACAAACGATTTATGACACATTAAATGTACTGTAGTGGTATTTTGAACAAGGGTAGTTTTGCACCAAAGCCAATCACACAATGTTACGAATAAACCTACTACGTGAGGATGATAAATGAGAGGAGTTTATGTTAGAAAGTGGAAACAGTTATAAAACTCTTCTTTGAATATTTGAAAATCCATCTAGAATGGTAAAATAAGAAAAGCAAGTGAGTGTTGGTAGGAGGACAAGGCAAAGAAAGGAAGGAACAAAGAGAGAGAGAGAGAGAGAGAGAGAGAGAGAGAGAGAGAGAGAGAGAGAGAGAGAGAGAGAGAGAGAGAGAGAGAGAGAGAGAGAGAGAGAGAGAGAGAGAGACTGTGTGTGTGTGTACAGGGGAAGTATGGGGCTAGTAATTAGCATGGCCTCCATGTTTCTGCTATTGAGTGGCTGGATTTGATCACTTTCTCAATGTTTGCTGCAGTCCTTCTAAAGCCATCAACATTTCTTTACAGAGGCGCTGCTGTAACCTTGATTCTGTAGCCTTGCTGGCTGTGGTACACTGCAGTGAATTTACATAGAAATTGGAAATTAACAGAAGGCAGGGACAGAGGGAGATAAAGACTTGACTTCAAACTATTAAATATAAAATATTATTTTTGAGTGTTTGTGGTCAAATATTTTATTCACATATTTATTGGTGACAGTGATGAAGAATAATCATGCATTGGAATTGAGGGATTATTATGGTTCAGGAAAAATACAATATAAAAAGGCATTGATCGGTCCCCATATGGTTAAGTGCCATCTAAATTGGTCTTGGCTCAGTGCAATTTCTCATCCAGTTTCTCACAACCAATTTTTCACGACATTCCCCCTAATTTTCATTGAAATGTGTGTGGTTCAGTGTTGAGGCAAAAATATTTCCCTCTTTTTCGTTCAAGCACACATTAGAGATGGGTTTGAGGATCAAAACAACTGAGTGGGGGAGAAAGAGGTGAAGATTCTCCTAAGAATCCTTTTCATCTTCTGCATTGCACATATACACACACACACACACACACACACAGGTTTTGCATGTTGTTGGATTGGATGTATAATGATTCAGATGGGACTTGCCTCCTAAAGATTAGAAGAAGCAGTGGAATACATAGCTGAATGCTGCGATGTATAAAACCCATTCCTGCTAATGATGAGTCTCGAGGACCACATTCAGCTCTTCAATATTTAATAGATGTTCAAAATTGTAATTGTCTTTCTCTCATAAGTCCTTTACCCCACACACACTAAAGGATTCATTCTTTTTTTCTTGGTCGCCGTCGAGTTTCCCTCACCATGTCATTGGTGGCCATTTTAATCTGAAATAATCGTCCTCATCCCCGAGAGTTATAGCTGACGTTCAGTTTCTCGGTGTGTGTTTTTTTTTATATGAAGGGGAGAACATTTGGCCTGTGCGTCGGAGCAAAGCTGCTGATTAAAATGTAGACTCTTTAGAGTGGGGTAAGAATAGAGCAACGTCGACAGATACACTCAGCTAATTTTGCTGAATGTGTCTAATACTCAGGTAGACTGAGAATGAAGCCTCCTTCCTCTTCCTTCAAAGACAGAGTGAGAGAGAGGGAGAGGGGGGAGTTGTGAAGGAGGAGAGGGAGAGGGTAGGGGGAGAGGAAGAGGGTAGGGGGAGAGGGAGAGGGTAGAGGGTAGAGGGAGAGGGTAGGGGAGAGGGTAGGGGGAGAGGGAGAGGGTAGGGGCGAGGGTAGGGAGAGAGGGTAGGGGCAGAGGAAGAGGGTAGGGGGAGAGGGTAGAGGGAGAGGGTAGGGGAGAGGGTAGAGGGAGAGGGTGGGGGAGAGCGAGAGGGTAGGGAAGAGGGTAGGGGGAGAGGGAGAGGGTAGAGGGAGAGGGTAGGGGAGAGGGTAGAGGGAGAGGGAGAGGGAGAGGGGAGAGGGTAGGGGGAGAGCGTAGGGGGAGAGGGTAGGGGAAGAGGGTAGGGGGAGAGGGAGAGGGTAGAGGGAGAGGGTAGGGGAGAGGGAGAGGGTAGAGGAGAGGGTATGGAGAGAGGGTAGGGGAGAGGGAGAGGGTAGAGGGAGAGGGTAGGGGGAGAGGGTAGAGGGAGAGGGTAGGGGGAGAGGTTAGGGGGAGAGGGAGAGGGTAGAGGGAGAGAGTAGGGGAGAGGGGAGAGGGTAGAGGGAGAGGATAGGGGGAGAGGGAGAGGGTAGGGGGAGAGGGTAGTGGAGAGGGAGAGGGTAGAGGGAGAGGGAAGGGGGAGAGGGAGAGGGTAGGGGGAGCGGGTAGGAGAGAGGGAGAGGGTAGAGGGAGAGGGTAGGCGGAGAAGTAGAGGGTAGGGTAGAGAGAGATGGGAGAGGGAGAGGGTAGAGGGAGAGGGGAGAGGGATATGGTAGGGGGAGAGGAAGAGGGTAGGGGAGAGGGTAGAGGGAGAGGATAGAGTGTAGGAGGAGAGGGTAGGGAGAGAGGGAGAGGGTAGGGGGAGAGGAGAGGGAGAGGTAGAGGGAGAGGGTAGGGGAGAGGGTAGAGGAGAGGGAGAGGGAGAGGGAGAGGGAGAGGGAGAGGGAGAGGGAGAGGGAGAGGGAGAGGGAGAGGGAGAGGGAGAGGGAGAGGGAGAGGGAGAGGGAGAGGGTAGGGTGGAGGGTAGGGGAGAGGGTAGGAGGAGAGGGTAGGGGGAGAGGGTAGGGGAGAGGGTAGGGGGAGAGGGAGAGGGTAGGGGAGAGGGTAGGGAGAGAGGGTAGGGGGAGAGGGTAGAGGGAGAGGTTAGGGGAGAGGGAGAGGGTAAGGGAGAGGGGAGAGGAGAGGGAGAGGGTAGGGGGAGAGGGTAGGGGGAGAGGGTAGGGGAGAGGGAGAGGGTAGAGGGAGAGGGTAGGGGAGAGGGTAGAGGGAGAGGGTAGAGAGAGAGGGAGAGGGTAGGGGGAGAGGGAGTGGGTAGGGGGAGAGGGAGAGGGTAGGGGAGAGGGTAGGGGGAGAGGGTAGGGGGAGAGGGAGAGGGTAGGGGAGAGGGTAGGGGGAGAGGGTGAGGGTAGGGGGAGAGGGAGAGGGTAGGGGGAGAGGGTAGAGGGAGCGGGAGAGAGAAAGCGAAGATGAGAGCGGCCTGCTGCTGTTCCATCAGCCGTGGCTAGTCGTTCATTATTTACTGTGGGTTGGGGTGTGGGACAGGAATGGGGGAGGAAGGAGGCTGGGGCTGCGCTGATGGGGAGCAGGGATAATAGGCACGGAGGGTGCTGAGGCATGGAAATATGTTTCAGAACCAGCTTTCGGAGATAACAAACATGAAAACAAACAAACCCTAGAAGTTAACAAGACCTACAGCCATCAAAGAGACAAAAAAAAGCGTTATTTGCTAGGCTGCCGCCGTCCCCGATATAGAAACCACTTGTTTTTCGGTTCTGTAGCAGTACTACACACCCACTGTTCCTCTCCTGGTTTCTCTCAGCATGCTCAGGGATACTGAGAGGCTCAGCTCATGTCTTCTCTATGTCAAGGGCTAAGGCTCCCCCTAAACCCCGCATTGCACTGTTTCAGCAAGGAGCCCAAAGGGCGTTATTGTCTGTGGACGGCAGAACCACTCCCCGCCCCCTACCCCACCCTCCCCAGCCCCAGTTGCGTACGTGTGGGGACACGGAGCAACTGTTGCCCCCTGCTCCCTCTGTCCATCTTGTGGACGGGACCTGATCTGCGAGCGGGGGCTATTTGTTCTTTGAAGTCTTAAGCGCCAGACTTTAGGTTAATCGCCTATCTCCTGATCCCCTGGCTTAGCCGCTGCTCTCTGCCTCATCTGCCTTTCAGTGTGTGGCTCTCTCTCCGAGGCTGGAAAAAATCCTGGTTAAAAATAACACTGAAGCATCACACTACAACCGACCAGCCACTCCGCTCCAAAGGTTGACAAGAACGGTCCCGAGTGATGGACCTTCGTCCCCCCCGCCGCTCACGCACAATCCAAATCAAATGATGAAATTAAAAAAGAATGCGTGCCTGGAACGAGCTCTGTGGCACGCACTCTGGGCCGCTAGCCTGACGTAACAATTGTCATTTTTCTTTAAAGAAATTGGTTTTTGTGGCCTTAAGGATTATCCCTGGTTGTCATCTCAACCCTCCCTGTGTCAGTAATGTTAATCCACCCACTCTCCCTCCCTATCACACTAAGAAAGCTGAATTTAGAAATGCTAGTGATATGAAGGGAGTGTGTGACTTTTCTTTCTTTCTAGTGCTATAGGCAAACACAATAGGGTAAACTGATATCTAAACAGAAAGATACAGTATTTGAGGGGAGGACTTAAAGTGGAGCTGACAGCGTTTTAACTACTTTGCAGATATGAAACAAACAGACAATCACAATATCAGTAAAAAATATCAAATTCCCAGTTTATCCTACAAAACCTTTATAAGAGGTTGAGAGAATAGATGGATGCAGTTCAATGCATGATTCATATAATTCACCAATACATTTTTTGGTAGTCCAAAAAATATTGCAATCAGGTTGTAAATCACAGCTACCTCTACCCATTCGGGATGCACTGTTTCAGTTTCAATTAGTCAATATTTTGAACTAATGCAGATGACTGCTATGTCTGGGAATGTCAATACAATCAAACTAGCAAGGGCAATGATCACAAGTCAGTCATAACATGGCTAATAGGCTAGTGCATGTGTGTCAAGGCCCGTGGGCCAAATACGATACACAAGCGAGTATAAATGAGTCAACAGTTAAGTCATCAACTAATTACAGCCTGATGCGCTCGCATCAGTGAATTCAACTTCAATTGCGCTGCTTTCGTGTGTCCCTTTACAGCGCGCAGCGGAGGGAAAGTGTGCAGACACATGCCACAGTCCTAGCTAGGCTACTAAAATGTTGCAGTCTGGCTTCGGTTTTTAAAGCTTTACAATGAATAACCAAAAAACAAAACCTGCAACAAAACACCATGCAATGGATATACATGTAAACCTATTACAGCAACATTTGAGCAGTAGCCTAGGCTGGCTACTCAACTACATAACATTTTGAGTGCACCGGTGATACAAGCAGTGCAAAAATTGTTAAAACATGTTACATGTTTAAATGTTACAACAACCTATAGCTACGTTTTGGTTATTTGAAGTTATTAATTACTTTTTGATTAGTGTCGCAGCATATTATGCACATCTACAAGCATAGCAAAGACTGGACACATATTATTTATCTATTTTGTTTTAATATGTTAAAATGCTATATACAGCATCCTATGTACATAAGTGGACATTATAAAGGGCCATATTTTTTCAAATAAAACAATGGCCCGCGAATTCGTTGTGTTTTTCGCTGATTGAGTTTGACACCCCTGGGCTAGCGTATCTATTTATTTTGCTAGCTATTTTAGTGAGCTAAAAACATGGAGCCTGACGTTTGCTAGCTACCTGCTGGGAGGAGTGGGTGAGTGACTGACTTTTTCCCCTCATATCGTTTTCGGTGGCTACAGCTAAAGATTAAGGTGTCATTTGGTTAGCTAGCAAAGAAATGTGAATCGCTTTGCTAGCTAGCTAGCTATGCTGAACTTGAATGACTGTTATCCACAGTTAGTATATCTCTTAGTTCTATTTGGCATCGATCAAATGGGTGGGAAGGCAGGGAAGTTCCCATTAGTTGTCAAAACGTGGGTTGGGACAAGCATGCATTGGCAGCCAAGCTGCAGAAGGACGAGCAGGCTAGTATTCCCCATCGTTTATCAGTGCAATTTTGACAGCCAACTAGCTAAAAAAGTTTGAGAGGGTTTATCTAATGTTTCTTCGTTAGATTGTTTGCTCATCTCGCTCTGGCTAGCATTAGTTGTTGATCTTGTTGTTGTTGATGTGCATAAGCAACTGAGGGAGAGATAGCCTACCTTTTCATGGTTGTTTGATCAATAGGACTGTGAAGTTCCCAAATGTAAGAGGACTACCTTGGTATTTACATATTAGCAGAAATCCATTCAGGTGTATTTTGTGACTTTTGGTGAATGCGTTCTAATGATCTAATGTCGCGCTGTTGCTACTGCATGTAAACACACAGTTCAGTTCAAAGTGAATGATGGCAGGCCCGTGTGGAAAATGGGTTATTTGCATATAGGCCTACTGTAGTTATGATTGGCTATGGTGCACCGGTCTACATAGACTCCGGTCCTGAACAAGACAGATGTTTTTTGGGGGATTTATTTTTACTGCAGTGTCTATTAATTGTCCAAACGCACGGTCACTCTCCCACGCTATATTACTATGAATTTTCACAAATTCCTTACTATACGTCATTCCCAAACATTCTATGAATTTATGAAACCGCGGAAATGACCATATCTAAGTGCTCGCTTGTCAGAAAATGTAAGAAAAAAAAGGTGTCATATTCTTCCTGGGAGTGTATATGAACGGATTTTAATAAGATTTCATGTTGCTAAAAAGCTGTCAGTTCTACTTGAACTGTATTAAGAAAGCAGTGCATTTGATATGGATTGTGATCTAAAATAGGATCTTAAATTATTTGGGTCAGTATATTCACATATACTATACAATACATGAACATATGCACGTGTGTTGCAAACACACACACGCACACATGCACATACACACTCACACTAACACACCGACTTTGCTCAGAGTCGTGGCTGGCTCTGATCCCAAACCTGGGCCCTTGATCATGCATTAAGTGACCTCATGAGGCCTGCCATCTAACAAGTGCTGATGAGGCCCAAAATAGCCTGTCCTTGTGGGGCTGAGGTGGGGCCACGTCCGTCCGACCGAGGAGCCTCAGTGTGCTGCTGAGCTGGGCCGACGGGCCGCTCCGCCAGGACGTGTTCACTCACAGACCCTAACACGCTGTGACAACATGGAGCGGTGAAGAGAGAGAGAGAGAGAGAGGACTGAGAGGAAGACCTTCTCCTTCCCGCTCCAATGGAAACAGGGCTGATGCTGTGTTCAGGCTTTTAGGCTTGGAAGTACCATTCAGCCTTAAGTAATACAATACCACTGTCCACTTAGCCCCCTCAAGGCTTTAATTAACAGAAGAATTCTGAGCTGCAGCACGGCTGATAGAGGATTTTAAGTCACTAAGGAATGGCAGTGTGTTTTGAGATGTCAAACACTAGCCAACCAGAGGAGGCGATGGATGGCACGCTGAGAAATGTTGCCGACCACAATCTTATCTGATTGTTTGTACAAACATCCCTTGTCACAGTGGATTAAAATAACTCAGAACACTGGGCAGGAAAGTTGCTATTTTCTCACGCAAATTTAATAAAAGGGGATTAGTAATGAATTGTTCTAGTATCCATGGCAACTGCTGACCTCCATCCTCCATATTGGTCCCATTCCTGGTCCAAGCCTTGCAGACAGGTATAGTACATTAAACTGTGGCTACACATATTTTTATTTATTTTTTTTTACAAAACAAAATATACACATACACACAGCATACAGACGCACACAAAGATCAATGACATCACACCTGCCCAGACCCACCTGCTCACATCCCCATCCCCAGCGCCCGCATCACTCTCCGCCACATGGCCTCAAACTGCACCATTTTGTTTCTCTCCGTCGCCCACGCACTTTCAACATTTAGATAATAAATAAAGCATTTGACCTTTCCATTATGTTAACGATGGAGGATTGGTTGATTTCCAGTTTTTAAGTATACGTTTTGGCTACACATTTAAAACGCTGGACATATCACATACACACATACAAATACTAACTTAACACCAGACATGTTAGTTTTGCTTCCACAAAAGCCTGATCTAAACCTGATCTCAGATTCCGCTCCACACATAGTGTAAAGCAGCAAATGGATAAACCTGTAATTCATAAACATGAAACACTCTCCTTCAAAGGACCTCTCCCTCCCAAATACACACCACACGCATGGAAGCCCGCTCGCACACACATCCATACACACAGTGGCAAATGCATCCTTCCTTCCTAAGAGATTTAACCCAACATTAGCGGGTGCACATCCTTGTCAGACAAACAAATATCTTGTAGTGCCTCTCTCCACCGGCTTTCCTACGAATAGGACCGATACTTGGTGGAGAGGTTGCATTGCTCTGTTTAATTTGTTCATACGTTATAGCGCTTTTCCTAATGTAGCTTTTAATTTAGGAGATGAGCGGCCCACTCTGTCTGCGCTAGGCCCGGCTGTATGGATTAGCCGGCGCTGTGTGCTGTTCCAATGAGAACAGTTATTAGATTCAGGTTGCTGGTTAATTAAATAGACTGGGCTTTGTGGTGTTGAGGTGGGAAGGGTGGGCTGAAATGGCGCAGCCACTTAAAGCAATCACTTATATCATTACAATGGAGGAGAACCTCTGTCACTACAGAGTAAGGGAGCATTTTAAGAGTTGAGGTTTATGGTTTACTAGATCTTTTAAGAGATTAGAACAAAGAAAGAGTAAAATCAAAATTTCAATACCTAAAATATATCCCTAAAGCACAATTCCTTGTAATTGACCACAAAACCTCAGTTATATCAAATGATCATAACAGAAACCAGAGAATATTTTACATTATTCAGGAGTTGTTAGGGTCATGCAGTGAGGGAGGGCTCATGTTGTATGGGAAGCGATTGTTTATACTGTACAGTCACTCAACTATGAAACCATTTCTGTACCACAACAAATAGCCATCTACAGGCAATTACACATGGTGAGCTAGCCACAACTACAATGCATTTTGGTGTCCGGGGGTGGAGCAAGACACATTTTGGGAGAAATTCCAATTCCATTTCCCACATTTCCACTTTCGCACTCACTCACATCTAACACGAAGTTAACCTGACTCCCGATTTCCTTTACATTTATGGGCTACTTCCTGTGTGGATAGGGCAATAACAGGAAGTAGGAAGCAGGTGTTCCTGCATGGGGTGAAAGGTCACAGGAAACTGCGGTTGGCCAGAGGAAATCACTGGAGGGAGGATTCTGAAAACATTTGAGACCAAAGGCAACAGGGCGCAGCACAAAGTTGACATATCTCACTGTCATCATGTTATTGTAGACGTCACAGTCTCGCCATAGTGTGCAGTTGTTGCCTTGAAATGTCAGATCAGATCAAAGTTAGCTAGCACAACAGTACTATTTAGCATTTCAGCTAAATTAGTAATGTATTAGCCTAGGTATCAGTTTGAGTATTGAACGTCGCCTGGGTTAGGGGAGGGTTTGGCCGGCTGGGATGTCCTTGTCTCATCACGCTCTAGCAACTCCTGTGGCGGGCCGGGCGCATGCACGCTGACACGGTCGCCAGTTGTACGGTGTTAACTCCGACACATTGGTGCGGCTGGCTTCCGGGGTAAGCAAGCAGTGTGTCAAGAAGCAGTGCGGCTTGGCAGGGTCGTGTTTCGGAGGACGCATGGCTCTCGACCTTCGCCTCTCCCGAGTCCGTACGGGAGTTGCAGCGATGGGACAAGACTGTAACTACCAATTGGGGATAAAAAGGGGTAAAGAAATAAGAGTTAGGTGTTAGCTGCCTGTGCTCCTGCCTGTCCTGTCTCCATGGAGATTAGCGGCTGTAGCTTACAGAGAGCCAGGCTGGCAGCTGTTGCTTAACATGACTTCTCATCTTATCTTACATCTCTCACTCACCCTGCTCCCTGGGGCGACCAATAATGAGACACATGCCATGACAGCCGTGCTCGTGACAACAACCACGTAAAAAAAAGAACCACACACACAACCAAAATAGGCCCTCAATGCGCATGCGTTGTTCCTTTGGGTTGAGAATGGAGTATGCAAGTCCATTCATCAAATGAAACCAGGCAACTGCCCCCTCCCTTCTCACTTGTTGTTTTGGTTACAACCGTCGTCTGAGCAATGTCGACCATGCTCTGCAGAGTCTACAGAGAGTAGTGTATGGACTATTGGAGTTTGGAGAACAGCTTACGTTACTAATAGCCCAGAAACCAACAGGCTACAATGTCTGTCGGTGTGTAACTCAAACACAGAATCATTCCATACAGCACTCTCATTATTATTAATAGTAAAAGAGAGGCACAGGAACTATTTCTGTCTAAAATAACTGCCCTTTATCTGATGCCATAAGATCTGCTCCTTTTTCCGGCCCCTGCCATCAATCCATCGTTCAGTTCACTCAAAAGCTTAAAGGAAAGATTCACCCATTTTGAATGTTCTATTGTTTCTGTGTATCTCTGAGCGATGTTCTATCAATTCCCAGGGTCATTTCATGTTTTCATGTGCATCTGAGCTAATTGCCGTTCAAGCAGGCAGAAATACAGCCGGTATGATGAGTTTTGCATCGAGATGCACAAAAACCATATAACATTCAAAATGAGTGAATATTTCCTTTAGGTACTGGTTTGTGTATAAGAGTGTATTAGTTTCAATATGTACTGTATGTGTGTGTGTGTGTGTTCCTAGGAAATGTGTGTATGTGTGTGTGTGTGTGTGTGTCTGTGTGTGCCTGTATAATGTGTGTGTAAGCGTATATTATGCATAAATTCCTGACTATATCAGAAACGCAAAGTGTTCACTCTTCAGTAACTTTTTCCCAGTGGACTATTCTTTGCCCAGCAGAGAGGTGTGTAACTCATCTGATAACTCCTATAATTACACACATTAATAATCAGGCTGGCCGTGCGGCAGGAGAAGGAGCAGGAACCGCCATCGACAGGCCCTCGTGTTGTGTTCCACGAATTTAGGTTATGGCCTGCCATCACTGAGTCTGCTCAGTAAGCACAAAAGGGACAACGCCATGAGGGATTAGCATGGCTGAAAACACAGCACAGATACCAGAAAAGAACTCAAGTTTTGAATTATGAATACCCAACATGTGCTCTTCGTCCTAAGGGGTAATTTAATGAACGGGACGATAAATAGGTTAGCAGGGTAAATGTTGCAGATGAAAACAATGCAGGTCCTCCCTGAATGATCAATGGAGTGCAATCATCAAGTGACCAGAAGGGATAATCACTTAAAGAGATTAGGAGGGGGAATCAATGGCTTGGCTAATTGAGCCTGTTCTGTGTTGGTGTGAACTGGTGGACTCTGAAAGGACAAACATTAGAGTTCTATATGACAAAATACAGTGACAATTCGTCTTGTCATTTTCATTTGATGGTTGATTCTAAAGGAAGTGGAAGGGGAGCGAGGGTGATGGAAAGAGCAAATCATCTGGATAGAATGCAACAGCACAGATGAGCTGAAAGTCTTAGCCCTGATGTGGGACTATGTGGATTTTGGAGGATGGCCTTTGCCACTTCTAACACCTCATCTATGTGCTTTAGCTGGATGACACTTATGAGCCAGACTTCCTTTGTGGTGCTGGGGGAGCTTCCTTCCAGACTCTGGGCTGTGCGATAGCTGGTGACAGGTTGAGGGTAGTGAGGCTAGCGACCCATGGTTAATGTCACGTGTGGTTTTAAGGGGGCCTATCTGGAAGAGCAAGAAACCCCACACCCCAGGCGCCGTATCCTGTCTGAGGGAAGTATATCAAAGCCGGAGGATGTCTCTTTCTGTCTGTTTACATGGAAGCTGGGAACACTCCCTCCTTGCATCGAGCCTTTTGCAGACACAAAATCACGAGTTTGGCCACAAACTCACACTGAAAACATTTATTAGATTGTGCCTTCTTCAAAAGACAAATAATCATGACTTCCACCCCCACCCCTTGTTGTGAGATGGTAGCTGCCAACACGCAGACAATGGAGTCAAACTAATGACTGGGATTAGAATCATCCATTTTGGTCTGACTAGCTCAGGGGTCAACATTTTGGCTCAGCTACCGCACTGATGTTCCTCCATAATGGTTCAGTCCAGGATTGTCCGTTTGCTAAGTGATATTCATACCTACTTACCCAATACACACCTACAAACACACACGCACATGCACACTCACACAGACACTTTCTTGCCTCAGTTGGGATAAAATAGGTACAAAAACACATGGAAAAATCCCTTTTACATTCACTATACACTCTCAGGTTGAACTCTTATTTGTCCAGGGAGAGAATGTAGTCTTGGTCTCAACACTAGAGGGTCTTGAGAGAAAAGCGGTAGGGGTTGGGATCATGGTAGTGGGCTTCACCTGTTTGATGCGGTCAGGGTTGACGGTGGTCTGTGGCTGCAGTACACTGACCGGCTCTGATTTCTGGGTGCTCTGCGGCATCTCCCGCACCTTGTCAGCGATGAAGTTATGGACTCCATTCAGAGCCTCCACTGTCCCCTGGATCAGACACACCCGCTCTGTCGTGCCTGGAGAACAGACGGAAACACATCAATGTCTCATTCATACATACAGAACATGACTTACTAACTTAAGCCTTTGGCTCCTATAAGGAGCACTGGTTGTTGACAGATACATACAGAACATGTGCAACATTAATTAATGGTAATGTACTCTCATTACCAATAAAGCATCTTGAGAAAATGTCATTTTATGGGTATGTGTAGGCCTAATCAAACATAAAAAAACCCACAATGCAATCAGTATGTGTATTTCTTTAATGTCCAGTGACTCCCTCTTTTCCAGATTTCAAAAGTTTCACTTCTGGTCTTTCCCAAGATCGCGGCCAACATAGGAATTGGTTAATAATATTTGCCATCTCAGAAATTACAGGGTTGTATTTTATAACTACAGTCTCTTCTAATAGGTTCCCTTTAGCGGACGCTCCCTACAGTATCTATGCAATGACCCAATAAATATTTTTTTCTGTGAACATTACATTTAACTATTTTAACTATTGTACAGATTGTTTTCAGTTTTCTGACTTCACATCTCCCATCTGTGAAAGTAATATCCGTAATGCCTGGTCAAATTCCATCAGTAAAGTGATACGGAGTCAGCAGGATGAATACACCCCGTGTCCCAGATCTGTTTTGTACTGTTTTGCCAACTCCTATTGTCATTGCCATACCAAAATGACCATTTAGGAGTTGGGTATATCACAGACAGATCTGGGAACAGGCTAGGATGAATATACTCAAGAGAATAAATCTTACAATTGACTTGAGGCGTGCCTAAATTAAGTCCATGACTGCTATACTATGGTATGTCATATCATTTTAAATGTACACAGTGGTGATATACCTAATGAAGCCTGTTAGGCAGCATGATTACTACTGAGTAATTAACATCACCCCAGGTCAAAGTGCGCTTACAGTAATATAGCAGATTAAGGATCTAAGTCACGCTATATGCACTGGTCCTATATATATACAGTACCAGTCAAAGGTTTGGACACACCTACTCATTCAAGGGGTTTTCTTTATTTTTACTATTTTCTACATTTTAGAATAATAGTGAAGACATCAAAACTATGAAATAACACATATGGAATAATGTAGTAACCAAAAAAGTGTTAAACAAATGAGATTCTTCAAAGTAGCCACCCTTTGCCTTGATGACAGCTTTGCACACTCTTGGCAATCTTTCAACCAGCTTCACGAGGTAGTCACCTGGAATGCTTTTCCAACAGTCTACCATCATCAACCATTTGGCTTCACTATTGCATGTCTAGAACCATGATTAGCAGTGATACAAACGTTTAAAACGTCAACATGGCCACATCTGTTCAGTGTTACACTGTACTGTGATCCCATGACATGATGAAGTTGTGAACGCAGCTGAAAAAACAGCCACACGGCTATGGAGTGTCTTGTTATTCAGAGCATGGGCTACAGTACATAGTGTTGGACAGGGAGTCTACTGAAAGACTCCATATTGGACTAATTCGGTAGTAACACGAGTCATTGACTGGTCTGACATTGGAGTCTCCCTCAGGAGGGGACATGGACAATAAAAGGGTTCATTTACGATGTCGACCTCTGTACTCTACATGAAGCACTTCATTTTTAGGTCCAGATTCTATCAGTCTGGCTACAGACCTCGGTTACTTATCTTCCTCTACTGCCGTTATCGGGTGCATTGGCGCCATGCATCCAAGACAAACACAACTTCTCTCTGTGTAAATATATCATCACCATTCTCTCAGAACATGAGTGTGTTTAGACCATGAAAGGAAAACAACCCTCCTAAAAGCCCTCATAATGTGGCAGAAACTAGGCCAATCCCAAACTGAGCCCTCTCCCTCCCTCTCTCTCTCTCTCCCTCCCTTCAACCCTATTTTTCTCTCCCTCTCCCTCTCTCTTCTGTTAGGGCTGGACTGAAATCTGTCCTTATCGCCTCCAACCAGTCGCAGCTTCCTGCTTCCTCCTTTCCCTCCATTGTTTTCTTGGGCCAATGGGGTTGCGTTTGGCCCTGCGCAGTACCAGTTGTGGCGAGCTATTAATACAGGGAAATTTAGGAATTTCAGACTGTGGGTTGGGGTAAAGAGCCTCTGTGAGTTCCTGACAGCTGGTATCCCAGGGGTAATCTGGGCCCGACCAATCAGCCAGTGGATTATTAGGGCAGAGATGGCCATTGTCTTGGCATGGGGATGTGGGTAAAGGGGGTGTTGAGGGGAGGGCAGACTGGTTACACAGCAGCATAGGCCATCCTATCAAATCCTATCAAATTGTACCTTTTTTTGCAACTCTTTTTCTGTATTTTCAATTGTATAGGTCATTTCTATAGATGGACTGTCTGTCTGCGGTTTGATATTCAGCAGCACAGTTGAACATGACTAGTTACATGAAGGCCTAGGAAAGTGATGACTATTGTAATGTAGCTAAAGGGGAAAAGTGTGTATGGGTGTGTGGGTGTGTGGGTAGGAGGGGGTGAGGTTACATGGGGTAACCCTGCAGGAGAAGTGTCACTGTTTGACAAAGCCTTTCTCTGCTATGTTGACATTTCCCACAGTGCTCACAGAGCACGCTCAGTTAGCAGTCCCATCACCACTACTCGTGTTTGTCTGACTAACCTCTACCTGGTTACTGCTATAGTCACAGTTACTATGGCAGGGAAACCCCTTGTTTCCTCCCAATCAAAAGCACAAAAGACTGCTTAAAAGTGTGTTGTATTTTCTTATTTACAATTTCTACGAGTGAATGATTTCCTTCTACAATAATCTGAACCTGAAATTAATGAAAATATGAATACAACTGAACATTTGATAGGCATTATAGGGAACAGGTAAAATATATTCTTCAAATGTGGCCCGATGAACCACGTTTTGGAGCCTTTGGCCTGACACAAGTCATTGAGAAGCACTTCATGTAGTAGATGGATGGCCTGGCTGGGAGAATTCAGCTCAGCAACAACTGCTATGCTGAGAGCGATGGGCCATTTCAAGAGCAGTTGTTTTTATGGAATCATTAATTGTGTGACTCATTCATTCCCTGCACGAATGGGCAGAGAGGGGAGCAGAGGGGAGCTGCTGAGAGATGATATGTGTCCTGGCCTCCCCTGCTCCCCTGTTCCCCTGCTCCTGAGAGCATGACAAGCCTCACATGCAGCAGCAGTAGGGGGGGAAACCCTCCGCCTCCATGTCCTCCTACACAGCTCTTACATACACACTTCTCCTGGCTAGAGAGTTCTGGTGGACGTCCAATGACAGAGCCCATCTCTGGATCACCAGGAAGTGCTTGAAGATGTATTTAATTCTATCGCTTTCACTGAAATCATCCCAGTATAATCCCTTATTCCAATTCTGAGACTTCTTGAAAACAATCCAGGATTCTATCATGGCTGGATTCACACTTGGATAACCTTAGAGAGGAAAAGCCTTATAAATACCAATCTTATACAGTGAGTTATGGTGGGTAGGTTTAATGTAAGCTCATTAAAGGGAGCTCCTTAGGCCCTGCCAAAACCCGGTAAACTGTGTACCTTTAATCTAATAGCAGGATTATTACATTTTACATTTACATTTTCGTCATTTAGCAGACGCTCTTATCCAGAGCGACTTACAAATTATTATCTGCCTATTATAGGTGAGACTTTCATCCATTTTGTTTCAATGGGTTAAATATCACCAAATAGAGGAAATGTGATGAGGCAGAATCACTCAGCCATGTCACATAGGCTGTGTTTACACAGGTAGCCCAATTCTGATATTTTTCCACTAATCAGATCAGCTCTTTTGCCAATAATTGAGCAAAAGATCAGAATCCCCCTGCCTGTGTAAATGCAGCCTAAGAACAAAAACTAATGCTGATTTTTTAAAAAGCTATCAGACACTCAAAGTGTGTTGTTCTCATGTGTAAACAGAATGCATACTCTCCAGTAACCTTATGGTCATATTATGGTGGTAAAGTATTTATAGATTACAGGTTAACTCTGAGTCAGTCATACCACAACGGTTGAATAGATCAAAAACCCATGTCTCCAAGGGCAGAACTCACTGTCATTTAGAAAGTGCTGACCACAAGCTAATACCAGCCTAGCAGAGAGAGATTGATTGATTCATTGATTGACAGGGCACTGAACCCATAGAAATGACCACGGCCACCTCAATAACCAATTAAATTGGTTTTAACGGCTTAACGACCCGGCCCAGCTCCAGGGACAAAAGATGCAGAGCTATCTGTCTCAGCAGACAGGGGGACACTGTAGCAGAATACTGTCTGCCTGCCTGTCTGTCTGTTCTGACTAGGTTTTGGAACATTAACTCTAACCCATGGAAGGGGTTACAGATGTTTCCTGGCTTGATGACCATCAGAGAGAGAGAGAGACAGAGAGAGAAAGAGATTGTGTGAGACAGAGTCAACGAGGACGACTGAGAGAGGGGGGAGAAGTATAAAAACAGGTTTCACCCTTCCTCCATGACTCGTATTTTCCTGTCCGCCTATCGCGGCTCACTTGATTGCACTTTTGAAACAGATGGGTCCCCTGAGAGTTGGGGGCTCATTGTCTATAGGCTGGGAGCCTGAGCCCTACCCACAAACCAGGAGAGAGAGGTGCTGGGGAACAGGGGACTCCAGGGACCCTATACAGTGTGTTTATGTGTGTTTTGTTGGAGAGAAGGGGGATTGGTTCAGTCCAGAGCCATGACTATTCCTCCTATTCACCCAGGCAACTGGCAGGCCCCCCGAAAATATTGCGGGGCAGCTGTTGCCTGTTGGGTGACGTAATGTGTTATTATTTAAAAAGGAGAGGTTGCATGTGAGGAGACTGCACTGGATGTGGATGTTGCATGTGCTTATGCAATCATGAACAGTAAGGGAGGAGGGGGTTGGGGTCAAGGAAACTTGGCAAATGGTTTCTGTCCAAAATCACTTTATGTCTTTTGAATGTGCTCATGTCAGTCATGTTCCAGGGTGCCTGTGTGTGTGTGTGTGTGTGTGAGAGAGAGAGAGAGAGAGAGAGAGAGAGAGAGAGAGAAGAGAGAGAGAGAGAGAGAGAGAGAGAGAGAGCTCTGCAGCCACTGAGTCTGAGGGCCAGGTTGGGCCGGAGTACAACCAAGGAACGCATTTAGGTCATTTAGGAAACCATATTAAAACTGAGTGTTGGTGTGGACAACTGGCCTGTAGCTTTCAAGAGGAATAAGTACCTGTAACAGCAAATCAGCAAACATGATTCACAGCCTCCTTCTCCTCAGCTTTGCTATGATTGAGAGCACCAGAGGAAGAATAAGAAAGTCTCAAAAGTATAACAAAAGGACTTGGAAGAAACAGTGAATTCCTCTATAGTGATGTCACTCTTTTGAGTGAGTCCTGGGCTTTCTCCCACCCCCTGTCCACCCAGCCACCCCCCCTTTTCCTCAGTTCGACTTCAGCCAGCAAGAATGGTGTTGTCATGGTTACAGGGCCCATGCCGTGCAAACAGCTGAAAGATGCCGTGTCTGCTCTCTCCGCTGGTCTGCGCCTTCATCTCCTCTCCCACTCTGTCCCTCACCCTCCCAAGGCCCTCTTTCACACCCCTCTGAGACCTTCCAGCTAGTAGACAGTACATATGAGAGGAAGAGGGGGGGAGAGGGGGAGAGAGAAGTGGGAAAGAAAGAGAAGTAAAAAGAGAGAGAGAGAGAGCGAGGTGGTGGGAAAGGAGGGGTGTTACCCAGAGAAAAATACATTCTGCCAGGTTGCTGTAAGGACTCTTGGAAGTTGTAATCTATATGGACAGTTGTCACGCTTTCTTCCATTTAAATTTCACAAGGGTCTAACTGTATGTTAACATGGCCATAGAGCCAGAGTAGGGAGAGGTGTCAAACCAGCCTTGTTTGGCTGTGAACCAGGCTGCGTTAGCGAGGAGCAATGTGTTTACTATGGAGATGATTTCAAGTGACTGATACTACTAACTTCCTAAAACATCTGACCCACAATACACAAAGACACAAGGACAAGCTCACACACACACATGCACACACAAGCTGCTAGCCTATCTATGCGGAGAAAACTCACACGTCCAAAAGCATACCCACAGAGGTCTATATATACAGCCATAATCACCAAACATTCACTCCGTTTAATGCACACATACCAGCTTGCAGACACAATAATCACACACCACACACACTGACACACACAGCTCTCTTAGCTCTCTTCCAGCTAAACCATGCACATTGAAAACACACACAGAAACACAGTTACATATACACATTTCAGCAGCTCATTTGAGGTCTCAGGGCTTGTGTGGTAACTGGACCTCGTGTAAATTCCTGGTCAGCCCAGATGAGTCTAACGGTGACTGATTGCCATCCACATTGGGCTCAGATGGAGGGAGGAGGAGATGAGATGAGAGGAGGAGGAGGGAGGGGAGGGAAGAGGGGGTGCTGGAGCGCTCTGAAACCCCTGGGCCGGGCTGTACAGCACAGACGGCCTAATTATGATACACCCACACTCTCCTTCACACACACACACAACCCCCACTATGAATAATGAAGCAGCTACTCTTGGCTAGTGGGTGATGGAGAGGAGCGAGTGGAGGAAGGGATAGAGGAATGAGGTTAGGGGGGAGAGAGGAGAAGAGAGGCTCTTGGCTGAAGGAGCAGGCAGCAGACCTCCCACCCTAGCTATCCCTCTAGTGCCCTGCTAGGGTGTGTGTGTGTGTGTGTGTGTGTGTGTGTGTGTGTGTGTGTGTGTGTGTGTGTGTGTGTGTGTGTGAGGAGGACAGGAATGGAGGTCTGTGTTTAGATTGGCAGCAGTGGCCCGGGGCTTTAAGGAGCATTAAGGTTGGCTGTGACCTTCCCTGCAGTGAGCCCGGACTCCAGGGTCAACCAGACCATGGTGGCTCCTGTCAGTGGAACGAGACGGGGGCCTGGTGAAGCCTTCACTCTCGGGATGGGGTGGGGGCAGCTGAAGGCGGTGGATAAGGGGCCTAAGCCTCTAACCCTCCCACCCCAAATGCTCCCTGTCCTCAACTCTTTGAGCACCCATTAAGTACATCTCCCCTTGGCGGTGTTGGGTATCTCACAACTGCCAGGAAGAGGCCTGGCTACCGCACACCTGTCCCCGCTCGCCCTGCGTCCGTCAAAGTTGTCTAAACATCCCCCTGGTTTGGTCTGGTCTGGTCTGGAGGGTGGCCAGACTGTGTCAGCTGGCATTAACCACCCCACCCTGCCCCCACCCAATCTCTACACCCTAAAACCCCCATCCCTCTAACGGTAACCCCATCACTGCCACACATACTGCCACACACATACTGCCACACACATGCACGCACACACACACACAGAAACACACTCCCTGGGAAGACTGCACTGCCCCTCCCCCGCCCGCCAACAAGATCCCTTCTCCACCTCTTCTTCTCCACCGCACCTTCTCCAGCCATGATGATGGAGTCCAGTGGGAGCCGCAGATTGGAAACAGAGCTATTTTCATTGTTTCCATGGGCACGTGTTGTGAGTAGTGTTGTTCCTTCTCAACTGTACTAATCTGCAGCGCAACGTTTACTCAACCTTTTCCATGGAGACGGGGATGCTTGCCGTTTTACATCATACACAATCTGTTCCTCATTTTATACAGCTGCAAACTGCAATGAGGCAATGGAGCCTGTGAACGGGCCTCAGCCAAATAACAGAGGCTCTGCCGTCTGCATCCAGCCCTACATGGGCTGCTATCTGAAATGCAAAATCACAGGGAAAAACCACATAAAACACAAGCTTGCCGATGTCGGCACATTCTTTATCACAAGCGTGTTTATTCTACACTATGTAAACACTATGAAACAAAAATATATATGAATGCACTCTCGCTCTCTCCTAAACAAACACTGGAGTGTCAAATAGACAGCTACGTGTCAGTCAATATGTTGTGAAATACAGTTGAAGTCGGAGGTTTACATACACTTAGATTGGAGTCATTAAAACTAGTTTTTCAACAACTCCACAAATTTCTTGTTAACTAACTATAGTTTTGGCAAGTCGGTTTCCAACAATTGTTTACAGACAGATTATTTCACTTATAATTCACTGTATCACAATTCCAGTGGGTCAGAAGTTTACATACACTAAGTTGACTGTGCCTTTTAAACAGCTTGGAAAATTCCAGAAAATGATGTCATGGCTTTAGAAGCTTCTGATAGGCTAATTGACATAATTTGAGTCAATTGGAGGTGTACCTGTGGATGTATTTCAAGGCCTACCTTCAAACTCAGTGCCTCTTTGCTTGACATCATGGGAAAATCTAAAGAAATCAGCCAAGACCTCAGAAACCTTCCACAAGTCTGGTTCATCCTTGGGAGCAATTTCCAAACGCCTGAAGGTACCGCGTTCATCTGTACAAACAATAGTACGCAAGTATAAACACCATGGGACCACGCAGCCGTCATACCGCTCAGGAAGGAGACACGTTCTGTCTCTTAGAGAAGAACGTAATTTGGTGCGAAAAGTGCAAATCAATCCCAGAACAGCAGCAAAGGACCTTGTGAAGATGCTGGAGGAAACAGGTACAGTGAGGGAAAAAAGTATTTGATCCCCTGCTGATTTTGTACGTTTGCCCACTGACAAAGACATGATCAGTCTATAATTTTAATGGTAGCTTTATTTGAACAGTGGGGGACAGAATAATAACAAAAAAATCCAGAAAAACTCATGTCAAAAATGTTATAAATTGATTTGCATTTTAATGAGGGAAATAAGTATTTGACCCCTCTGCAAAACATGACTTAGTACTTGGTGGCAAAACCCTTGTTGGCAATCACAGAGGTCAGACGTTTCTTGTAGTTGGCCACCAGGTTTGCACACATCTCAGGAGGGATTTTGTTCCACTCCTCTTTGTAGATCTTCTCCAAGTTATTAAGGTTTCAAGGCTGACGTTTGGCAACTCAAACCTTCAGCTCCCTCCACAGATTTTCTATGGGATTAAGGTCTGGAGACTGGCTAGGCCACTCCAGGACCTTAATGTGCTTCTTCTTGAGCCACTCCTTTGTTGCCTTGGCCGTGTGTTTTGGGTCATTGTCATGCTGGAATACCCATCCACAACCCATTTTCAATGCACTGGCTGAGGGAAGGTTCTCACCCAAGATTTGACGGTACATGGCCCCGTCCATCGTCCCTTTGATGCAGTGAAGTTGTCCTGTCCCCTTAGCAGAAAAACACCTCAATGTTTGATGGTGGGGATGGTGTTCTTGGGGTCATAGGCAGCACTCCTCCAAACACGGCGAGTTGAGTTGATGCCAAAGAGCTTGATTTTGGTCTCATCTGACCACAACACTTTCACTCAGTTCTCCTCTGAATCATTCAGATGTTCATTGGCAAACTTCAGACGGGCATGTATATGTGCTTTCTTGAGCAGGGGGACCTTGCGGGTGCTGCAGGATTTCAGTCCTTCACGACGTAGTGTGTTACCAATTGTTTTCTTGGTGACTATGGTCCCAGCTGCCCTGAGATCATTGACAAGATCCTCCCGCGTAGTTCTGGGCTGATTCCTCACCGTTCTCATGATCATTGCAACTCCATGAGGTAAGATCTTGCATGGAGCCCCAGGCCGAGGGAGATTGACAGTTATTTTGCGTTTCTTCCATTTGCGAATAATCGCACAAACTGTTGTCACCTTCTCACCAAGCTGCTTGGCGATGGTCTTGTAGCCCATTCCAGCCTTGTGTAGGTCTACAATCTTGTCCCTGACATCCTTGGAGAGCTCTTTGGTCTTGGCCATGGTGGAGAGTTTGGAATCTGATTGATTGATTGCTTCTGTGGACAGGTGTCTTTTTTACAGGTAACAAGCTGAGATTAGGAGCACTCCCTTTAAGAGTGTGCTCCTAATCTCAGCTCGTTACCTGTATAAAAGACACCTGGGAGCCAGAAATCTTTCTGATTGAGAGGGGGTCAAATACTTATTTCCCTCATTAAAATGCAAATCAATTTATAACATTTTTGACATGTGTTTTTCTGGATTTTTTTGTTTTTATTCTGTCTCTCACTGTTCAAGTAAACCTACCATTAAAATTATAGACTGATCATTTCTTTGTCAGTGGGCAAACGTACAAAATCAGCAGGGGATCAAATACTTTTTTCCCTCACTGTACAAAAGTATCTATATCCACAGTAAAACAAGTCCTATATCGACATAACCTGAAAGGCTGCTCAGCAAGGAAAAAGCCACTGCTCCAAAACCGCCATAAAAAAGCCAGACTACGGTTTGCAACTGCACATGGGGACAAAGATCGTACTTTTTGGAGAAATGTCCTCTGGTCTGATGAAACAAAAATAGAACTGTTTGGCCATGATGAACATCGTTATGTTTGGAGGAAAAAGGGGGTTTCTTGAAAGCCGAAGAACACCTTCCCAACTGTGAAGCACAGGGGTGGCAGCATCATGCTGTGGGGGTGCTTTGCTGCAGGAGGGTCTGGTGCACTTGACAAAATAGATGGCATCATGAGGAAGGACAATTATGTGGAGCAACATCTCAAGACATCAGTCAGGAAGTTAAAGCTTGGTCGCAAATGGGTCTTCCAAATGGACAATGACCCCAAGCATACTTCCAAAGTTGTGGCAAAATGGCTTAAGGACACCAAGGTCAAGGTATTGGAGTGGCCATCACAAAGCCCTGACCTCAATCCTATAGAACTGAAAAAGCGTGCGCGAGCACGGAGGCCTACAAACCTGACTCAGTTACACCAGCTCTGTCAGGAGTAATGGGCCAAAATTCACCCAACTTATTGTGGGAAGCTTGTGGAAGGATACCCAAAAAATTTACCCAAGTTAAACAATTTAAAGGCAATGCTACCAAATACTAATTGAGTGTACTAAACTTCTGACCCACTGGGAATGTGATGAAAGAAATAAAAGCTGAAATAAATCATTCTCTCTACTATTATTCTGACATTTCACATTCTTAAAATAAAGTGGTGATCCTAACTGACCTAAAACAGGGAATTTTTACTAGGATTAAATGTCAGGAATTGTGAAAAACCGAGTTTAAATGTATTTGGCTAAGGTGTATGTAAACTTCCGACTTCAACTGTAGTTAAACAACCTCATGGTACAGGACTGCATGTGTTCAAGTCTCTGAGAGAACAATAGTAAAGACTCTACAGCTGAATATGTGGATCTGTGGATCAGACGTTTCCCTTCAAATGAGGTTCAGCATGAGAACGCCAAAGGTTTGAGTTTATGGGTCAAGGAGAGTCGTTTGGCTTTTCCCAGGAAGCGTGGGGGTTTGTCAGGGCTAAAATGCTGCCTTCCTACCTCTCTCCCCCTTCTCTCTCCTCCTTTCTCTCTCCCCCCTTCTCTCTCTTTGCCTGTTGGCAGGCGGACTGACGATCCCCTGTCCCCTCGCATCCCGGGTGGAGGTATAAGGCACTATAGCGCACGGCTCCAGAAAGAGCCTCTGAAAAGCAGCCTTCTCCTCTAGCACCTGCCAGGAAGAGGAGGGGTAGGGGGGCCGAAGGCTGGGACATGCGGCCCATTGGACGACCCCAGCCTGGGCTGCCTCTCATAGGTCTCTCTGTGTTTAGACTAAAGACATAATCAGCAGGACTTTAATTATGCAGAGGAGGGGGTCTGACTCAACTAACAAAATGCATTGGAGGACACGATTCCTACTTCGTCCATTCCCCTTCTCTCTCCTTTCAACTCTACCTCTTTCTACGGCTCTATTTTACTCTCTTTCTTTCTCTCTCTCTCTGTCTGATTTATGGGAGCAGTATCCCCTTTCAGTCTGTCTTTTCGGGGGTGTTTGTGTGGTTCCAACAGCGGGGTGAGAAAATAGCAATTAGCTATCAGCAAAACAACAATTAGCAATGTCTTTAGTGAATAGCGGGACCAAGGTTTCACCCGTCTTTACTAATGCAATGGAGCTGAGGCCGCTGCTCTAGAAGTGACATGAAAAACTCACTGATGGTAAAGCATCCTCATCCATCACTGATGTCATTATCATTCATCAAAACCATATGGCGTTGGATGGCTATGATTTCAACTGCCCAAAAATGATGTGTTTTATAAACAGCCTCACCAATTCATGCCGCGCAAACATTAGGTTTATTTACTGTCTCCATATATCTCCCCCAACATTGTAAATCACCATATACTGTATTTCTGGTTAGAGAGTTAATAAAAACTATCTAAAATGATCATCTAGAGTGTGTCATGCAAGAGAAGAACAAGACCCCAGAATGTAGACACCATCCATCATCAGACGCAGGCCAAGGGTTATTAATCCCATCAAGCTCTCATCACAAGTCCTCTCAGGGCTCCAGCAGACATGTGACAATGGGTCCGGCTGCCTCGTGACGTGGCTTGACACCAACTGTACTGACACACCCACAGCCCTGCTCCCATGACCTGTTGCCCCCTAATGAGACCCCTCTGCCAGGTCACAGTTAATTAGCGCTCCCAGATCTGCCGCAATTAAAGCGAGAGTGCAGATTGTGTGTTGAAGGAGCCGTTCCAACAGCTAATGGCTTTGGGGACCGACCGGATGGGAAATTAATCACAAAGAGGGGGTGAGGATATAGGAGGTAGGGGCGGGGCGGTGCGAGGGGGGCGGACCTGGGGTGTGAAAGAGCTTTTCACTGGGGATTAGAGATAATAGAGGGACAGGGGGCGGAGCTAGAGGCAGCTGTGGAACCTGGTCTTTTTTTAGGGAGGAGATGGGGGGTATGGGGGGCGAGTGGGAGAGGGCACGGGGGGGAGCTTTGTCCCCATGTAAGAGATTGGGTCTGTAAAGAAGGGGGGGAAATCTTAGTCAGCGCTCACCTTCCATTTTAAAGGGAATGCAACCACACAAAGCAGGTCTCTATTGTCAGGCAGTAAAAGTGCAGCATGCTCCTTTAAGCCCTTACATTTCTTCCTCCCGAGAGTTGTGGTATACACTCTCTTTTATTCAGACAGAGTCTCCACCCACGGCAAGGACATTAGGAGATTTAGGCCTTTTGCTTCTAACCTCATTCTGCAACGAGGGATATCTCCATGGCAACCATAAACGCTAAGTGTCATTGTTGTGAGTGTGCAATCACAGGAGAGTGTGCTCGGGGCCCACATCCTGCTATTGGGTGTCTGTGCAGCAGAGAAAACAGGCAAATCCAGTTGGAGCACAGATGGCTCGATTTGCATATAAAGATCTTATATTTATCATACGTTCTCCCTTTGAATTCTGTGCTTGTACAGTAGCATAAAGCCAGCAACCATAAGCATGATTAAAAGCTCATTGAATTAGTTATCCCCTATTACTTAACACTTGAAAGTAATGAATCACCTATTACAACCACAATAGCCCCAACCAACGTAAACAGTCAAAACCACAATGTTTTCGAATCCAAAAAGGCATCTAAACAATGCAGTTCTGTTATCAAGGTAGCACGTTAATAAAAGGTCAATGTGACGTTGTTGTGTTTTTTGCTTCCCATCCTTCCTGTGGGCTCACAGGAACGACTGCAGCGCTGTCCGCTACCCATTGGTTCCCTGAATCTGTGCCCCCTCGATGTGAGTCGAACACGGAGAGCTGCAGATGAGCTGCGCAGCCGCAGTCCCACTTCACTTCACTCTCCTCTAGCAGAGACACGAGGCCAGAAGTGACAGACATCTTCCTCTTCCTGCTACACCTGCTGGGGCGGGGAGAGGACAGGAGGGGGAGGGGAGAAGGCTCCGTTGCTTGGGGAGCTGTCACTTTGATTCCGATCACCAAGGCAACAGGGTGTACAGTGCAGTCCCACAAAATCCGCTTTGTTTTGGGAGATGGGGTGGAGTACGCGGGGCGCGTTGTCTCCTGCTTTGTACCTCGAGAACACCGTACACACGTATACACACACAAGCATGCATGCGCACCAGTGGAGGCGGCTCATAATAATGGCTGGAACGGAGCAAACGGAATGGCAACAAACACATGGAAACCATGTGTTTGATGTATTTGATACCATTCCACTAATTCCACTCCAGCTATGACCACGAGCCCGTCCTCCCAAATTAAGTTCCCACCAACCTCCTGTGATGCAAACACAGGCTCTCTCTCTCTCTCTCTCTCTCTCTCTCTCTCTCTCTCTCTCTCTCTCTCTCTCTCTCTCTCTCTCTCTCTCTCTCTCTCTCTCAGCTCTCTCAGCTCTCTAACATGCCATAATTCAGCTCAATTCAGATCACAAAACAAGTCAATTGTGGTGGTGATTCAAACGTGATTCAGTGGGTGGGGCTGAGCTTTGTGACAACAAGTTTCAGGAGAGAACATGTCAACTCCTCTCTCCTCTCCCTAACGTGACTCTGTTATTGAAGCCAGAATGTTTGTTGTCTCCTACACTGTCACTCACGGTGTGTTCCACAATAACATTTTCCCCCCTCTTTTTGTCTGAAGAGGCAAGCCTTGTTGCTTAGCTAAGCAAGCCTAAATAAAGAACACTGACTTTTCTGATGAGCTCACAGAAAATATGCAGCTGATGACAAGATGAGAAGAGAGAGGAAGGCGGTTGTCTGATATCCATCAACTATACTCTGCTGACTTCAGCAGGGTGGTACACAACAACAAGAAATATTCTGATTATATCAAATGATATTCATGGCATTAACAAGACATGGAGAGTGAGTTGCATTATTTAATTAACTGCTTGGATAGTACAATAAGTTAGAAAGCCTGGATTTTTAGCTCCTTAAATAGTAGAATTCAGTGGAGGCTGGTGGGAGGAGCTATAGGAGGCCATGCTCATTGTTATGGCTGGAATGGAATCAATGGAATGTGGTTTCCATATGTTTGATCTGTTTGATACCATTCCATTAATTCCATTCCAGCCATTACAATGAGCCTGGCCTCCTATAGCTCCTCCCACCAGCCTCCACTGGTAGAATTACTGTAGCTATCAAACTTATACAACACAACCAAACATGTCCTCAAGCTAGCAACCAAACAAATGCATTACATACAAAAACTGATAAAACTATAGGCCAGTTCCAAAGGCCTGTCTACACACACACCACAAACAGTGTGACATGACCCTCTTGAGGCAGATGGGAGTCCAACTCGCTCCCCCCTTCCCCCACCCTTGAGGGGCTGAGCGGTCATAATGTCAAAGACTATTGTCATTAATAGTGACCCACCACTCCCTATTGTCCCTGACAGTTTGGGGCCATCATTGACCATTCAAACCACTGGATATTCAGTCCACCGGATATTGCTTTCCTTCATCCCATTCTCTCTGTTCCCCAAATCTGTCACATACACATTCCCACCTCTAATGAACGCACACCTCTCTCCTTCCACTTTCACCTCATCCATTCATACAGCTTCTCTCTCAGAAACCTCATCCATTCATACAGCTTCTCTCTCAGAAACCTCATCCATTCATACAGCTTCTCTCTCAGAAACAAAAGACCCATAATATCTTTACTTGTGCCTTCAACCATAGAAATGAATATGCCTGCATCAACCCCCTCCAACAAACAGGCTCTAGTGCAGATCAGTCCTATGTAGGTCTGGGCCTCTTTAGGCCAGGCAGTAGCAGTTGTCGCATAGTCCCAGAGAGGAGACAGCACAGCTGGGGCAGGGCTTTGTCATGCCAGCACAAAGGAAGGATTGAGGCGGGCTATTTTCGACTCCCCTCGTACATAATCGGCCTGTAACAAAAGCCCTCGTCCCTCTTTGTCAGCCAGCCCGGCTACAGCCAATCCCAGGACAACTCTGGCGTGTCTGCATTGCTGGCAACCACAGAGGTGTATTCTGATTGGTTGCCAGGTCTGATGATGTTTTGATTGGCAGGTGCCTTGTGGAATGAGATTCACAGGGTCAGATATCCCCCATTTAGACACAGAAAAGGAACCTGTTCAAAGATTCTTAAAAGAAAGTAAGATAATGACTGGATTCACTGTCCCCTGCATTCTTTCACTGGAGAGAATATTTTAAAAAATGAGCTTTAAACAAGCCTTGTTGTAATACTTTTTATTTGATTTATAATACCATGTTTCATGACATACAATTTCAGCTGGAAATGATGCACCCGTTTGGTTTTTATTCAAGCACTTTTAAGAAAACTTTGCTCTTGTTTTACTCTAACTAAGGTGTGAGTTATCAGACTGACTGTCTGTGGTGGCGCAGGGGGAGTCTGGGGGGGGGATATGAGTAACCGTGTGATAAAACTCAGTGGGTGGAAAAAGATTACTGCCTCTCTTCCCTTAACCTTTCCCTGCACACAATTCTCATTTCCAGAAGTAAACACAGACTTAAGCCTGTTAGATCAATGGAGGTTATGCAGGGATTTGGATTATTGAGGGGTGTTTGATAGTGAGAGTGTAGGGGGTTGATGACAATCATATTTCACCATGCAGGCAGCAGGCGGGCATGGTGGAGCGCACTGCAGACCCTACTCCCACTCCCGGCACAATTGATCTGTGGGATATATATTGATGGAGGTATATTTATGGACGGTCCCAGTGGGCTCTTTTAATATATCTGATTAAAAAGCTGGAGCACATGGAGCCAGCAAAGGTACAGAACCCAAGAGACTGAAGAGATCAGGGAGAAAGAGAGCAAAGGATACAGGATGAGAGATCAAAACAGTGAGGAGACTTAGAAGAAGAAAGAGGTAGAGGTAGCTAATGAGAGAGAGAGCGAGAGAGAGCGAGAGAGAGAGAGAGAGAGAGAGAGATGAAAAATTGGATAGCTGCAAAGGGTAGTAGGGAAGAAGAGAGATTGGGGTGAATGCATCTGGGTATATACGTCTGCAGGTAGCTACAATGTCCTGCACTCCGCTGTGGATGTGGCTCTTAGATTGATTAGCCATGCCTTTGTGGCTCTTAGGTTGATTAGCCATGCCTTTCTTGACTGGGCAGGGTGATTGATGTGGCCTGATGCAGGCTGTGACAGAGGTGAGTGAAGCCTCTGGGTTAGATACACAAAGCAGCTGGGTGATGGAGTGGACCAGGAAGCATACAAAATGTGCAGGAAACTGAATACATCACAAAAATAGCTGTCATACAGTCAAGCAAGGCCATCTTGATAATGCCAGAAAACCATTCAAATCAAAACAATAACATGGTGAAGATAATGTGGATGATGAGGCTGATAAGTAGTAGTTTAATCATCATCGTTATAATCCTCCCAGTGCTCCTGTGTGCTCCTGTGTGCTCCTGTGTGTGCTGCCTGCCTGTGACGTGACAGCCCCATGCTGGCATGGTAGACTGTGCAGTGATCGCTCAGGCACTGACTGGCACCGAGGCATTATTCAGCCAGTGGGCCGTTCGTTGGCTTGACGGTGACGTCACACATGATGGAAAACAAAACAAAGCCAGTGGGATTAAGGGGACCTACTCTGCCCCCACGGTGACACTGGACACCCTGTCACCAGCCTGTGATCCTCACTGGGACTACTGGGACTGCTGCTGTTACTACTGGTGACACTGTCACTACTGCTGCTCAACAAAGACCCTCCACATACTAGGCTGACATGCACTGAGTACTGAGAACGGCTCATAATAATGGCTGGAACGGAGCAAATGGAATGGCATCAAACACCTGGAAACCATGTGTTTGATGTATTTGATACCATTCCACTAATTCCGCTCCAGCCATTACCACAAGCCTGTCCTCCCCAATTAAGGTGCCACCAACCTCCTGTGAACTGTACATGTATGCCAATGGTGGATATGGGAGCATTTTCTATGTATTCTAAAGGTAATCAATGACAAAAATCATTAACAGTTCAAGGCACCACTATCTCACCCAATGAAACTGGCCTGTCTCTAGGTTCACCGAGTTTAACTTCAAAATACAGTCAAAATAGCGGTATCCTTCTACCATTAGCCTTAAAATGCACCATCCCATATCTAACTACTCCCCTGAACAGCATCACTTCCTGCAATAAAACTACTTCCTTGGAACATGGCTGACCAGAAGTGAAAAGGGAGAGGGCAGTCTAGATAATGACAACATAACTTAATATTAATTGTGAAGCTCTTCGTTAAGCTATACATTCATCACAATATTTCTGAAATTCAGTCAGAATCAACATCAATAATTGGATTTAGATGATATACTGAATTAACTGAGGTCTTGGCTGATTTCTTTAGATTTTCCCATGATGTCAAGCAAAGAGGCACTGAGTTTGAAGGTAGGCCTTGAAATACATCCACAGGTACACCTCCAATTGACTCAAATTATGTCAATTAGCCTATCAGAAGCTTCTAAAGCCATGACATCATTTTCTGGAATTTTCCAAGCTGTTTAAAAGGCACAGTCAACTTAGTGTATGTAAACTTCTGACCCACTGGAATTGTGATACAGTGAATTATAAGTGAAATAATCTGTCTGTAAACAATTGTTGGAAAAGTTACTTGACATGCACAAAGTAGATGTCCTAACCGACTTGCCAAAACTATAGTTTGTTAACAAGAAATTTGTGGAGTGGTTGAATAACAAGTTTTAATGACTCCAACCTAAGTGTATGTAAACTTCCGACTTGAACTGTATATCATCACTGGATACATTGTGTTATGTCCTTCCTACATTTCAGTGTAAGTTTAGGGTCAAGTGTGTGTTCTTGTCCAGGATTACGAGGAGAAGGTAAAGCCTATGGTGAAAGATGTGGTCTTCTACATGTACGAAGCCTTACATGGAACTTCCAAAAATATCCTGGTGGAATGAGCCAACGCTGCCCTCTTAGATATTGACTTTGGTGAGTATCCCCCACTATGTCATAATGTCAATTAACCCCTTTCACTGTGTCAATTGCCAATGAAACCCCATTGAATTGAACAAGCTAACAAACTGATGGTCTTCAAGAAGCCGGCTAGAAATTCAAGCCATTCCTACTGGTGAGTTAACTCTGCTGAATAAGGATAAGAGCGTCTGCTAAATGACTAAAATGTAAAATGTAAATGTAACTGAATAACTGAATTAAACCACAGACGGTAATAATAATACATTTAGAAAATAGACAGAAAATAAAAACAAACAGGAAACCCATTTCACCCAGACGAGTTGAATATGTAATATTGTGGCTTTTCATCTTTCACTCAAAAAGCTTAGAGCTTAAGCGGCTTAGAAGGGATAAATCAGTAATGTTGATAATGCTTGGGGGACCAGCGGGGAGGGCTGGGGGGTTTGGCTAGGTATTAAATACTGAAAACCGCAATCATGGCAGAGGATTAAGACAAAGCGATAGGGAGGGACAGAGAAGAGGGAAAGATCAGTGAGCGGTTGGTCGGGACAAACTAAACGTGGAGGGAGTCAACATTTAGGAACAACCAGCAAGACTCTCTCTCACATAAAGCGAGAGTAATTTTTTCTTCCATCATTATCACCTTTGAACCCCATTACCCTGTGGTGATGTCATACTGGGAGGGCATCCTGAGGGATGGGGTGTCATAGGTGGACGGGGCAAACGATTTGTAGGCAGTAGCCTGTAGGTGGGTTCATAGGTCAAAGACATGTAAAGGCTGTGGTCTTTATGAACCCTGTGTTAATAATCATTTTACTGTAATGTATCTCCCAAATTTTCAGCAAAATGGTCCTCATATTAAAGGAGGTGAGAGACGCCACCACCATTCTCTTGACCTACTTACAGTCTCTGGAGACTGGAGAGGTGACCCAGAACAAGTAAGCTCATCAGCTGGATGATAATTGGACTGGAAAACACCTAGCTATCTTCTTGTATTACTTAGTCGGCAGCTAACATATGAAAGTGAACGAGCATATAGCACCTTGAGGCTAATGGCCATCTGAAGGCATGAAATGAGACGTTGACTTTCTTAATCAGTTTCCAGATTTTCTCAAATGTCAATATCACATCGCTCTGGGTGCGATAGCTAATGTCTTAATATCTTCATTCCGCTTGTGATCCCCAAAGAAAGAGTAATGGATGAGTGGCTGCAGCATCTTTTACCTTCTCTCCCTATAGGCCCAGACACCTGCAGGTATGAGCAATGATGCTGTCATTCAGAGATCTTTTTTCTAATCTAAGTTTTTTCAGCCCTTGTAAAATGGAGCAGTGGGCCTCCACTCTGCCGAGGCAGGTCGCAGTAAAATATTGTCGCTACTTTCCAGTAAACGTCGCAGGGGCCTATATTTGGAAGAGGCTGTATCTAATAAATCTTGGCTCTTATAATAATGAATGGTTGCCTGTCTTGGCCCAATCCTGCTGTGGCCAACTAATTGGTTGGGAATGAAATGCTGGTGAGGCACTATCCCAGGATGAATTGAGGGAGCACGTCTTGTACGGTGGGACAGAGTCTCAAGCACTACACAGCCATTCCTTCTGACTTGATTCAACTATTTTCCCCATCATTCCCCACGGCACTCACTTCGCCCGGCGCCTCCCTCTGTGCCCCCCTAGTGGGCCCCCAGACGGGACATCGCAGCAGGTGGACCTTTTGATTTGTCACCCAGGAAGAGCCGCCCGGTGCTCATTTGCATATAGATGCCTCCTTCAGTGCAGAGGAAGGACACCCCCCTCCCCCTACACAGTTCCTCTATATCCCTCCATCTCCAAGACGACAGAAAAGGGCCTTTACAGCCATCTCTTTCTTTAGCCCCCTTTCACTCTTTTCCTCCCTCTTTCTGTGGTCCTTTTCACTCTCTATCTCAACAAGGCCGTTCTCAACATCAGATCACTAGTTAATGCCAATTCCAATAAGGGAGGAGGGTTGGGGGTGTTTGGGAGGGTCGGGGGTGGTGGGGGTCTTGCACCTTGCATCTGCTCTAGCTGGCTGGAGTTTGGGGTCTTGAGTCCCAGGGAGAGGAGATACAACAGAGATGGCCTGTTCTGTTGACAGGGCTAGCAGTAGAAGGATGTACAGGGAATTACAATGCTCTTCTAACAAGGAGCCAACATCTGAAACTGATTCCACCTTCTCCCATCTCACATGTCCAAACAAGAATCCCATTGAGTGCGATAGAGATATAACATGTACGGTGATTGGTTCGTCTCATAATTTCAGTGTATCCCTTCCTGTCTGTGTTGTTCAGAGCAAATTCTAATCGAGCACACAAGCTCCTTCACTGACAGCATGGCACACAGCTGAGGTGCATCTCATGTGTCTAGCCGTGCAAAACGTCATGTCATGAGGGAATTTAGAGTTTAGGTAAATACAATTTCACCTTTAATTAACCCTTTAATCCTGTATCTGTGGTGAACTTGACTCTGTGTTCGCTCGCATGTCCCTATGTGATCCACGGCTGCATGAAACTTGAGCCCTGATAGAGGCTATGTCTGTTACCCAGTGGAATCAGGTTCCAGACACAACACTTCTGGCAAAAGGGAAGCCTCTTTGAGAGGCAGAGGTCAGAAAATAAATACATATAGTAAACTCCCGAAATAAGCTTATTTGTACTGAAAGATCTCTAAAATACAGCATCATTGATTGAAATATAGCACTGGTCAACAAGCACTCACCAGGGTAGAAGTCTTTGGATTTGGACAGTTTGATGGTGGCGCCGGTCTCTTTCTGCAGCTGGACGATGGTCTGTCCTCCCTTGCCGATGATGGAGCCGGCTGCATAGCTGGGGATCAGCACCTTTAGGAAGTACTCACCTTCCTCTGCAGGCAGGAAACAGAAAAAGAAAGTCAGAATGTACTACACTCAGGTGATCCATCTACCTGTACTAAAATCATACAGCCATTATCCTCCATCTCTGTTTTGCCCCCTCTTTCTCCCCCTCTTTCTCCCCCTCAACCTATCCATTCATCTTTCAGGCATCCTTAGACTCTACAGAAAATAATCTGTGCATGATTAGATTATGACGACAATCCATAACAACTATCCTCTTTCTTATGCATTTACAGCTGTAAATCATTTCACAAATTGATTTAATCTCATTTTAGCGTTTCACAAGAATCTGCTCTTTGTCATCATCTTGCCTGACCGTTATTAATAAAGGGCTATGTGATTTGTTAAATCTAATCAAATAGATGCTTTTGGAAACACAGTCAGACATTGCATAACCATACTCCCATATATACACCATCTACCGCTACACAGTCTGGTTTCCATAAATGTCCCCTTACACTTTGGCCAGTTTCAAAACTACTGTATACATAACAGAGAACTTTTGCACATCTCTCAGCTCCTGTTCTTCCGCCCACCCTCCTTGGATATAGGACAAAACACAAAGGCAGGCAGGCTACTGTAGTAGGAACACAACTGAAACATCAAAAGCTTGAAGACATGAAGGCGTTGCTTCAAAGTGGGCAAATGGGGGTTTAGCAGCAGAGAGGAAACAAAGTTAGCAACCCCCCTTCGGAACAAAAGTGCCTTTGTTTTGTATAGAAATGGCTACCTGCCTGCTGAAGCGTCCACATGATTCCTACCCAAAACAGTTCAGAACAGTTCGTGCATATATTATAACGACATTTTGTGACGTTTTTGTTCATTTTGGCCTTCGAGAAGAGTTTTTTCGGCTGTTTGTGAACACAACATTCTTTCTCGAGGCAAGCCGAAGTTCGGAAGCCGAAGTCTACGCCCCTTCGTTGGTGATTGATCAACGGTAGGGACATTTTGTGACATTTCTGTTCGTTTTGGCCTTCGGGGAAGGTTTTTTGGGCTGTTTGTGCACACAACATTCTTTCTCAAGGCAAGCCGAAGATCGGAAGCCGAAGTCTACGCCCCTTCGTCGTTGATTGATCAACAGTAGGGATTCTTCAATGCAGTGTTTGTTGTCATTCAATGAGAGATGACTCGTTTTCATGCAATTTTTTTTACTTGAGAAATACTGCACCAAACATCCTAGTTAGATGTAAAATTGTGCAACTAAGATCTCCTTGGCAAAAACGTCAAAATTAATGACAGATTTCTTGAATTCTGACTATTTTGAGGAAGTGTATACTGGCTATGGCATCTCAAGATGGACAAACAGTACTATTGCCGCTTTATTCTAGTTTTTCAAGCAAAGGTCTTTTCAAGCGGTCGAGCACACTCGCATACCTAGGCGTCAGCCGAACCGAAGCATGCTTAAGCCTTAAGCCAGCAACCGGCTGTAGCCTCTTCCCTGACAGGGACTTTAATGTCTATAGCCTCTTCCCTGACAGGGACTTTAAGGTCTATAGCCTCTTCCCTGACAGGGACTTGAATGTCTATAGCCTCTTCCCTGACAGGGACTTTAAGGTCTATAGCCTCTTCCCTGACAGGGACTTGAATGTCTATAGCCTCTTCCCTGACAGGGACATTAAGGTCTATAGCCTCTTCCCTGACAGGGACTTGAATGTCTATAGCCTCTTCCCTGACAGGGACTTTAAGGTCTATAGCCTCTTCCCTGACAGGGACTTGAATGTCTATAGCCTCTTCCCTGACTGGAACTTTAACCCTCAAACTACCGACGGGTCATTTTGACCCCATAGGCATACTTTGGATCATAGACCAAAGGTTGTTTATTCAATTCTTCAATTTTTTTATGAATTTGTCAATCAATGTTTTCTTAATCCATCTAAATAATTGTTTATAATAATATGCCATTTAGCAGAAGCTTTTATCCAAAGCGACTTACAGTCATGTGTGCATACATTTTTACGTATGGGTGGTCCCGGGGATCGAACCCACTACCCTGGCGTTACAAGCGCCGTGCTCTACCAATTGAGCTATAGAGGACCACATATGAACTTTTTAAAAATTCAAGTCCTTTGGGGTCATTCTGACCCCAGCCAAAAACACATAATTCCGCCTATAGAACTTGTATAGATAGGACCTTTATTTGAATCTAGGTTTCTCTGGGGACATAATTACAAGTTATCCATGCCACCAGAGGGTGGAGGGGGACCTGTATCAGTGATTTTTATCAGATAGACAGATCATCTGCAGAGATATAGCTCCCCATGTACTCACCTAAAATTATACTTTTCTATACCACGTATCGTATGACTGTGTACAAAACCAAAATTACCTTATGTTTGTGAATATAAAAATCTGCCAATGGTATGTAAAGTCTGCCAATGGTGTAAATACTTGATAGAACTGCAAGACAGAATGCTGATATGTTCTGAATCTACACAGAGAGCTGTATTGGTGTGTATTCTCAGAAAAGTCATTATTCTAGGGCAGGGCCCTCCAACCCTGTTCCTGGAGAGTTACCGTCCTGTAGGTTTTAGCTTCAACCCAAATCTAGCACACCTGGTTCTAATACTAAGCTAGTTGATAAGATTAATCAGGTTAGTTACAACTGGGATTGAAATGAAAACCTACAGGAGGGTAGCTCTCCAGGAACAGGGTTAGAGATCCCTGTTCTAGGGCAAATCTAAAAAACTATTTATTTGAATAATATTAAGCAAGACAAATCCTCATAAGGTGGAGGGGGACCTGTTGTAGTGATCTTAACCTGATAGACAGATCACCTGCAGATATGGAGCACTTGATGTACTTGCTTATGATTATAACTGGTTATAACTAGGTATGACCGTGTACAACATTTAAATTACCTTAGATATATGCTTAGTTGCAGTCAAAACAGCTCATAAAAGTATGTCAGTGGTATGAATGCTTGGTAGAATTTTAATAAAGAAACCAGCTAGCTCCCCTCTGAAAGTACATATAGTGCTGTATTGGTTCGTATTCGCCGGAAAATAGTTATTAGACAGAATATTTTATATAAATACCAGAATTCCTTTAATACCCTCCAATATTCTATATGTGCAACTTGTTTTGGTATTTTGGTTGTTATAACATTTATTTTGAAGTGACTTTGAGGATTTGTGTATACCTTTTGAAGCATCCTGCCATAGACCCTACCACTCTCATTGTTTCACTAGCAGTGATGCTAATGCTGGCTGTGGGGTGAGTAAATAAAGAAAACTAAGCCATATGTCTCTCAGGATCAATGGGTGAATTCCTTTTTGTCCAAAAAATGTAGCATATTTCAAATTTTGGTGTACTGCCCCTTTAAATGACAGACATTTTTACCACAAATATGACACAATTAATATTTACTTGACTGAATGATACTACAATCAAATGATAGTAAATCAGTTTTTTAGTGTTCATGTGGATGTGTATAAGGGATTTTTTTTATTTCCGTTTACAGAATATGCTAATTAACTGTACATTTGCTAAAATAATCTGATAGCATTATGTCTAATGGTTTTTTGAAAATAATTACGTTGATATTTTTCTATGATTATTGCTTTTTCCAATAGTTTCTTCTTGGGGTCAAAATGACCCCAGTTGGTAATCCACGTATGTAAAATATGTTGGTAGTTTGAGGGTTAAGGGAACATTGTATCCCAGTGTCTCAGCCAATCGCCTGGGTCCTCTCCTCCTCTCCTAATATTCCACCACAATTAATCCAGGTTGCCTCCCCAAGGCGGCAGATATAAATAGGATTATTATTACGAGGGCATGGTTTTGTGTCACTTCACGACACACATGCACTGTTGATGTACAAGCTACACTACGGATGGAACATGGCATAATACCTGTTCTATACTAATGCAACAGAAATAAATCCACTGTGCAAGATGTGGAGAAGGGGATGGGGCTCATGAGTTGTGACACCATTGCCTTTTGATTGTCGGGTATAATGATGGCTACACTCACACTTTTGACTTGAGTTGCAATAAAATAGCGACACCTTTTGCATGTGTATTGATGACTTCCTAGCATGTGTTCAGGAGTGTCATGCTATTTCTAACCAAGAACACTGAGTACCTCATAGAACCAAGAACACTGAGTACTTCATAGAGCATTGGTGAGGGAGATGGTGAGAGGGGTGCAGGCAGGCAGACAGAACAGGTTTTGGCCTGGCTGGGGGAATCATCAGCTAATTGAGAGAGTTCATTATCTTTCATCAAAACACTCACTGGTCCTGCTATAATCTCATTAATCGATGCACCCCCACGTGTTATGTTTTGTGTGAGTGTTTGTTTGTGGGTGGATGGCTGTGTGTGTGTGTGTGTGTGTGTGTGTGTGTGTGTGTGTGTGTGTGTGCAAAGAGTCTGTGTTTGTTAGAAATAGTGTTTTCTAAGCACTGCTTTTCTCCTCTGCATGCTCCAAATCATAAAAATGCACCATTGGCACCGTCTGGGACCTGGTCTGTTGAACCCACCCAAGGGGCGATGGAGAGAAAGCACTTTACAAGAGGAAGAAATACGATACTTTCCGTTCTAACTGGGAGTAAGGTCATAGCCATGAAATCATACATAGAGCTGGGACGGACCTCTGCGTTTTAAAGCAGGTTATAGCATTGTTTTCTCCCACACAGCACTAACTGACAGTAAGCCTGCCTGCGCTGAGTATAAGAAGCAGCAGAACTGTCTGCGTTCTGCATTGACCCAGATTCCCAATAAAGCCAAGACTGACCTCGTTTTGATTGGAATGGGTCTACTTTTAACCAGCCTCAATTAATAATGGAATGGATCAATAATATCAAACACAAACGGGTTCTGCTGCTGCACATGAACCCTCATACGCACTACACAATACAAGTACACACACAAATACAACAAATACACACACAGACACGTGGACATACATACTGTATATACAGTGGGGGAAAAAAGTATTTAGTCAGCCACCAATTGTGCAAGTTCTCCCACTTAAAAAGATGAGAGAGGCCTGTAATCTTCATCATAGGTACACGTCAACTATGACAGACAAAATGAGAAAAAAAATCCAGAAAATCAAATTGTAGGATTTTTAATGAATTTATTTGCAAATTATGGTGGAAAATAAGTATTTGGTCACCTACAAACAAGCAAGATTTCTGGCTCTCACAGACCTGTAACTTCTTCTTTAAGAGGCTCCTCTGTCCTCCACTCGTTACCTGTATTAATGGCACCTGTTTGAACTTGTTATCAGTATAAAAGACACCTGTCCACAACCTCAAACAGTCACACTCCAAACTCCACTATGGCCAAGACCAAAGAGCTGTCAAAGGACACCAGAAACAAAATTGTAGACCTGCACCAGGCTGGGAAGACTGAATCTGCAATAGGTAAGCAGCTTGGTTTGAAGAAATCAACTGTGGGAGCAATTATTAGGAAATGGAAGACATACAAGACCACTGATAATCTCCCTCGATCTGGGGCTCCACGCAAGATCTCACCCCGTGGGGTCAAAATGATCACAAGAACGGTGAGCAAAAATCCCAGAACCACACGGGGGGACCTAGTGAATGACCTGCAGAGAGCTGGGACTAAAGTAACAAAGCCTACCATCAGTAACACACTACGCCGCCAGGGACTCAAATCCTGCAGTGCCAGACGTGTCCCCCTGCTTAAGCCAGTACATGTCCAGGCCCGTCTGACGTTTGCTAGAGTGCATTTGGATGATCCAGAAGAGGATTGGGAGAATGTCATATGGTCAGATGAAACCAAAATAGAACTTTTTGGTAAAAACTCAACTCGTCGTGTTTGGAGGACAAAGAATGCTGAGTTGCATCCAAAGAACACCATACCTACTGTGAAGCATGGGGGTGGAAACATCATGCTTTGGGGCTGTTTTTCTGCAAAGGGATCAGGACGACTGATCCGTGTAAAGGAAAGAATGAATGGGGCCATGTATCGTGAGATTTTGAGTGAAAACCTCCTTCCATCAGCAAGGGCATTGAAGATGAAACGTGGCTGGGTCTTTCAGCATGACAATGATCCCAAACACACCGCCCGGGCAACGAAGGAGTGGCTTCGTAAGAAGCATTTCAAGGTCCTGGAGTGGCCTAGCCAGTCTCCAGATCTCAACCCCATAGAAAATCTTTGGAGGGAGTTGAAAGTCTGTGTTGCCCAGCGACAGCCCCAAAACATCACTGCTCTAGAGGAGATCTGCATGGAGGAATGGGCCAAAATACCAGCAACAGTGTGTGAAAACCTTGTGAAGACTTACAGAAAGTGTCATTGCCAACAAAGGGTATATAACAAAGTATTGAGAAACTTTTGTTATTGACCAAATACTTATTTTCCACCATAATTTGCAAATAAATTCATTAAAAATCATACAATGTGATTTTCTGGAGAAAAAAAATCTCATTTTGCCTGTCATAGTTGACGTGTACCTATGATGAAAATTACAGGCCTTTATCATCTTTTTAAGTGGGAGAACTTGCACAATTGGTGGCTGACTAAATACTTTTTTCCCCACTGTACATACATAAATACTGTATATTCATATAAACATCTCATAAACAGTAAACACACACCTTTCATACACAGTGGGTCACTTCTATACATAAAAATGTTTTAATTGTCTCTAATAATTTTTTATACAGATCTGACCGTATCATGGCGAGTCCTAGTCGCTCAGATGATAGTCCATCATGCAGCCCTTACTAATCAAGCATGAGGACTGTGCACAGTTGCTCGGCTACTCCTGTCTAGACAATCCGCACACATTCTACATCGATCTCTGATAGGGAACATAAAACCACTCGCTCTAACCCTGTCAGATATATTTCCCAGACGCTGTCAGAAAATAGCCATGTCAGGCTAGGGCACAACATCCTTAGATTGAATTAGTATGTTTTGTGAGAAGAGGCTTTAGGCTGAACTCTTGTGGGTTTTAAATAATTGGCTGATACATCCCTGTGAGCACTGTGGATGGATTGATATAAATGAGCATGGACCTGACAGAGATGTGATCCGCCCTGAGCAGATGTTAGGCATCAGGATTGTAGTTCCTGGTTGTCGAGGGTCTTTGTTTTATTTCCTCTCACACAACACAAACAGGGACAGATCTCAGCAGTTAAAGTTTCTGGAGGAACACAGTCATTTCCTTTCACGTCAGTGCATAACATTTAAAGGGATACTTCAGGATTTTGACAATGAGGCCCGTTATCTATTTCCCCACAGTCAGATAAACATGTGGATACCATTTTTATGTCTCTGCGAGCAGGTTGAAGGAAATTGCTAACTAGTGCTAGCGCAATTGCTAACTAGAGTTAGCGTAATGACTGGAAGTCTATGGATATTTGCTAGCACACTAGTTAGCATTGGTTTGCGAAACTACCTCTAACTTCCTTCTTACTGGACACAGAGACATACAAATGGTATCCATGAGTTCATCTGACTCTGGGGAAGTAGATAAAGGGCCTCATTGCCAAAATCCCGAAGTGCCCCTTTAATGGCGGAAAATCAGTCACCTAATATATGTGTGTGTGTTTTTATGTGTGTTTGTGTGTGTGTGAGTGCATGCATGCATGTGTATGTGTGTATTCAGAGAAATGCTTCCAACTCACCACTCCCATGTGTTCTATTGGGAAAACGACAAAGTGAGCCAGCTAGGTCAGAATACATCCTGCATGTCTTACTCCTAGTATGCTTGGGGTTGGATCAGTGTCATTCGTTCGAGTGTGTGTGTGTGAGTGTGTGTGTGTGTGTGTCATTATGTGTGTAAGGGGTAGCTACAATAAATAATGAATAGGCATCTGACATAATAAACTAGTTTGTAAACATAGCACTCTGTTGCTAGGGGCTCCCTGGAGTCCTGAGCCCAGAATAGGGTCCATCATCCTGGACGGTTCAAATCTGGGGATCTGGTGTCGGGGGTTGGGTGGGCTTCTGGGCTAGGCTAAAGCAGTGGGGTGTTGGAAAAATGCAGTTCACTTAAGCTGGGGAGTTTGTGTGGGGGAGCGGGGCTTGGTCTCACCCTTCACTCCTTTTGTTCAAGTTAAATCTCCACACCAGTTAGTGGACAACCACCTGTCTTGGTTCTATATGGGGGCTACTCTGAGTCATGAACCCTAGAACATGAATAAGGCAAAATAAAAATTATTTCACATCTGTAGCCATTCTGTTGTCTGGGAGTTTTTTTCAAGGTCACCAGTTAATCTGTATGAACGTCCTGGTGGCTGTCCTCTGTTCCATATATAGCCAGATGCATAATGTGTTTCGGTTTGGTCTAATCAGTGTATAGCCTTTTCAAAATGTCCCCCCTTCTAGTGTCCACGTTTGAGACTTTCCGGACACGGCTATCTGAACTATGCTAATTACCATACTGAGCGGCGCTCCTTCTCCAGTATGTGTGTGTGTGTGTGTGAAAGGCACCGTGCATTGTTCGTCAAGCACGGCTGTTTCGAGAGGGGGCTAGATCTTCCCCTCTGCATCGCTTTTTTCATCGCTCTCATCCATATTCATCGCGAGGCCTCTCCTCCACTCGGCAGTGGGCTGGAGGAGACAGGCGACTCCTGCGCCCAATTGTAAGCCACCATTCCGAGAGCAGCACCCTCCCCAACTCTAACCCCGCCCTATACACTGGGATTTTTTTTTTCTTTGACGCAGTGCTTTAAAAAAAAAAAGATGATGATGATGAAGAGGAAGAAGCAGCACCCCCTTCATGTTCATGGTAATGGTTGGGGATGGATAGGCAGACACGGCTGCATGCGGTTGCTGGGGGTAGGTAGTCAATGGCAGCTGGCAGTTGATGAGGAGGTGGGTGGGTGGAGGTGAATAAGGGGGAGCAGTCGTGATGGGCTGAAGGAGAGCATGGATGGAGAGAAAGAGAGCGCCGTGCTGCCTAGAAACGCTCAGCTGAAAAACAGCCATGCCGCAGAGAAGTGGGGGGACGCAGTGTTTCGGCTACAACAGCCCGGGCTAACACACACTGGGTGGCTACGAGATTGGCAGGCGATAGGCCGGGACAAAGCTTATATTTGCCCTTTGTTCATAGTGCACCTTCACCATCATTGACAAATCAATTTGCAAATGTTTATGCAAAGCCTCTATAAAAACCAGCTCTGCTCTCTTTTGGGCTTTTTCGCTCTGTGAAAGTGTGACGCATTCTCCTCAGCACCAATGGATCGATCCGGGGAAGGTAAGTCACTTAAGTATGCGTGAGAAGAGCTCAGCTCCGGAGGGGAAAGCAACACAAAACACTTGCGATGCAATCGATAACATCAAAGCCCTGTCCTATAGACTGATGGCTCAGTGCTGTGTATGGTATCTGCCAGAGAGAGGGGAGAGTTGGGGAATCATCACACCCCCTCCCCCTCCCATCACTAGCTCGTCTGGGTTCTCGTCGTCCTCCCATCCCCTCTCTGTCCCCCCTCCACACACCCCGGACTTATTCACAGTCTCCTCACGTCATTTGGCAAGGGCATTAGAAGGCCTCCTCACCACTGTCCACTAAAGCCACTTTGGTGCCAGTCCATCCATTTACGAAATTACTTCATCATATCTTATGAACGTGGACAGAGGGGAATAGAATGTTTTTATTTATAAGCGGGGAGTTGGGCTGAAGACCTATCTGAATATGTGTCCCATGGGTATGCAGCGGGAGCAAGTCAAGCATCTGGATTGTAAAATAAATCAAACCATGGGAGTCAGTGATTTTTCCCCTGATAAGAACGTCACCTTATGTAACATATAAACATGATTTATATCCTCTATACGCTACAGCACAATGCACTCTCATCCCATCTCTTCTGTAGTATGAATGAGACAGAGATGGACATTCAGTAGAGTAGACAATATTCAGTATAACACAACATTCATTGAGGTTGAACTTTGTCTCATCCACTTTATCATCATTCCCAATCAATCCGCCCTTTAACAATGACATGCAAAAGGAATGAAGGTGGTCATGTTAATTACAAAATTATAAACAACCAATTGAATATACACAACATGTCCAATAGATATGCAAATATGATATATATGATAACCTTTTCAATTCCACAAATATGAATAGCATGACAAAATAAGCATGTCAGTTTAACATGAAAATGGATGCTATGGACTTCATTATATAAAACGTAAACATATGCCTGCATTTTCTGCAGATGATAAGCTTATAATCAAAGCTTTCATGATAGTCCATATACATAGGATGCTTATGAATTAAGATATCTTTAGCTCAATAAAAGATGTAGGCCGAAAATATGAAATCAGATTTTATAGGTTTTCCAAAATAGTTTCAGAAAAGATTGCGTTATTGTAGTCTGCAGACTATTTTTGCCTTTCTTTAGGAACTATTCATATCACTGTCAAACTGCTATAGCAGGATTGTAATTTAGTAAGCGAATAGCAAAAGAAAGTAGAATAATAACAAAGTCAAAGTGTCTCTCTTACCATGTGCCTCAGAGTGTGATTCCTGGTGAGGGAATACAATGCCTTCAGTTTCAAAAAGGGGCTGCAGGAAGGCCACTATACAGGAAGAGGAAGCACATTTTGTGTGTGTGGCAAAACTAATGTTATCACAAATGATGATGAGGGGCTGTACCCCCCTGTAACTGGCTTCAATGTCCTGAAGTCTATAACTGATTCTGTTTAACCACAAACAACCTGCAAATGAGGCCTGTTGATTAAGTTATTGGCCTCCAATATGGACAGGCCACTAGCTAGCCTACACACAGTATCAATGGTTGCTCTGCTATAGACACATTCAATCACTTTGATGTATTATGATCATGAGGGTATTGTTTAGAAAGGTCTCAGTGGAGCTTTAGTTAACCATTTCTCAATGTTTGTGTGTGATGCAAATATTAAAACATCAAGCTATTGAAGTGGTTGGTAACACTGAACTTGTTATAACCGACAGCTATAAAGCTTTACTACTCGTTATAAGCATGTATGAGCCTTTATAATGTATTATTATAAAGCTTGTATCTTTCCAGGACATTGCTCTTTATATAATTTCTGAGAAAGTAATTCCAATGTTTCCAAAAAAAATACTGGCATTTTACTATGTGCAATCCCATTGAGTGTGTGTGTGTGTGTGTGTGTGTGTGTGTGTGTGTGTGTGTGTGTGTGTGTGTGTGTGTGTGTGTGTGTGTGTGTGTGTGTGTGTGTGTGTGTGTGTGTGTGTGTGTGTGTGTGTGTGTGTGTGTGTGTGTGTGTGTGTGTGTGTGTGTAAGTATTTTGACTGGGCGTCTGTTGACTACAATACTCCATGGGAAAGTGTGGTAGTTACTGTACTCTAGTAACTACCACACTTTTTTGGTCACTACATGGCTATTTCTGGTTGTAAACAATATCATGATAATGTTATGTGTGTGGTAGGTAGGTGTGCCACACTAAAATGCCTATTCTAAAACTTTTTTTTTTTACCTTAAAAAATGTTTTGTAGACCTATCAAAAGTCCACGAAGACAGGATAAGTAAATACTAATGGTATAGTAATAATGTCAGTAGAGGATGGAATTGCTTGGCGCATGACAGCATGTAAACCAAAACCAAATGGTGATTACCTACGGTGACATCCATGTTTGATCCAACCAGTGAATAGAATCATGATTGGAATGTATTCAATGGCAATGTAGCCTTTAATGAAAGGTGCAGTATTTTGAATGCTACAATGATAATGATGAAGTATTAAGCAGTGACTTCATTATAGCAGATGACAATGTTGCACTGTATTGGCGACATATACTGTAGGCTCCTGTATTTAGGCCTACTACTAATGGTGTCTATATGAATGTGATTGTCTTCTTGAGTAATTGCACACAAAGAGACTAGAGTAGCCTAGCCTATGTGACAGATTATCGATTATCACACGATTACCCGTCACAAAGCAAGGGATGTGAGGGAGGTCAATATTGGAATGTTTTTCAGTTGTTTGTAGTTTTGAGACTGTTTTGTTATTTTGGATATCCACAATTTCCTTTGCGTAAAACTCAAAATGGGTCAAATAAAATATGAATGAAATAACCCTTTTAGGTTCTAGATATCACCTTTTTTCTAAAAGTGTACATGAGACCTGAGGGTTCCCTCCAAATCAGAACCCTCTCACTCACCCCCTTCATTGTCTTCACCCATCAACACAAAGGATTTTCCTTATTTTGTAAATAGATGCAATGGAAAAAGACTACAACAAGATGCAATATGTTTGAAATGTTGCTTTATACATCACTAAATAACACTAGTTTCAGTGTTGTGTTGAGGCATGCTACATCAAGATGATAATCAACCTGCCATCCTTTCCCTTTCTCGGTGCTACCCCAGTGTGCGCATAAGGATAAACTGGATTCACACATTCGAGATAATCCCTCATCTTTTACTTACCTCCCGTGTTTGTGCGTTTAGTGCTGCTAGCCTCGGTTGGGGTCTCCAGTGGTCTTTTACGCGAATCGGGGGGATCCGACTCCATGTGCGGCTGTTGATTGTGATGATGAGGATTCAGGAAAATCCCGTTTTGCTGTACTGCCCCGCCGGCCATCATTTTTAAAGTAGGTTGGGTGAAAATGCGTTTATCCCTTTATGCAACGTAGCCTATTGAAAAAAAATGTTTTGAATAGACGAAGCGATTCAGAAATCGAAAATGCGTATATTCTTGCGAATGGAATATCTTGCGCGTTATCCTCGACTTTTCAGAGAATACCGAGATGCTACGCAGAGTATGGGCTATTTGTTCTAACTGAGGAAGACGATGCTTGCGCTGCGTATGGAAGAACGTAACCTCAACAAAAATCCAATGAACCGATCAATTATGTCCCGTTCCAGATACTATAAACGTGTTGTAGAAAGTAGGCTAATTTAATCTTCCATTAATTTCTTCATATGTGTGTTATTTAATTCCACTGCAATAAAGCGCGTATTCCTATCAAGCAATGCAGAACGATGGCGCTCCTCTCTGTATTGCAGCTAGGCAATGGTCAACAAAATAAAATATCAAAACAAAAATATACAGACGACAAAGAGGTTAAATAAATAAAGGGAAAGGAAAGGTGGTGAAATAAACATATGGTGTTCTATCCGGTCCTCCTTTCGTACATGAAGACACCCTGCAGTTCGATGTTGGAGGGCAAGAGGGTCCAAATGGAAGAGAATGCCGATAACGGATACAAAGCTAGAGGGATATGCGATTTGTTTGTAGTCTCTCAGGAAAGATGCTGCAATCTTGCGTTCAGAGCATCCCTTCGCTGACTGACTGTAGGAGCGCAGGGTATCGGGTGACGTCATGAGGATCAGAATCATCCCTGTCAAATGTTGAGAAAACGAGCCGCCCCTCTCGAAACGCGATTGGATGAACTGAATCTCTCCCGCAAACTGAGTATAAAATATATGTCACATGCTAAAGAAAGAGGAGGTGTCGGGGACAACTAAGTCATGGCTAGAAGGGATACAGTTTTTGTCAAATTAACGTCAAAAGTGAATTATGTTTTTGCATTTTAGCTAACCCTAACTCCTTTCCTAAACTTAACCTAATTCTCCTAACCTGCTACGTTAATTCTCCTACTGTTGCGTAAATTCTCCTAACCTGTTATGAAAAGTCAAATCTGACAAAAGCTGTATACTATGTATCAAAACCGGACAACTAACCGAGGGTCGCGCTGCACAGGAAGATGTAAAACTAGGCTGACTTGGAGCGGTAACTTCTAACGGCGCTCCACAGTGCCTCGTTCACTGGAATTCCTACCGTGCAAATTTTATGAAAAGAAAAAACAGCCACGATGAAGTGGCTTAGTCATATTATTATTATTATTATTATTATTATTATTATTATTATTATTGCCTATTAGGGTAGGTCTAATTATTATGTTATTCGCCTATGTTAACTAGGCCTACAGCCCGTAATTGCCATAACAGCGTTGACTAAATAGTTATACATAATTACACCCCTTAAAAAAACAGATTCTAAAAGAAACCATTTTCAGAAACTGCTATACCTATATGAAAGGAAACGTGGAAGTATATAGTACTACCTCTGTGAAATCCAGCCATCTCCGTGTGGAAGAAACCAAATGGAGGGATCCTCCGTGCGTGCGAACTCTCCGAGCCGGGCTTTACTGCCTCTCTCACACACATACACACTTGCCGGCACACACCCTTTCTCCCTGTCCAGTCCTAGACAGATGCTGAGCGCCCCTCGTGCTCCTCTAGATTCTCGTCAAGGTGACATTATGTCGACCGTGGCCTACACACAAGCAGGGATCTCACACGATTTCACATTGCTGTGAAATTCTCAGCGGTGAGCCTTCTCGGTTTCTCCGAGAATTTGCCGCTTGATGTGTGGAAATACGTGGCAAATCCAAGGCAGATGTATAAGACACTTTATTGGACCACCGGAGTTCAGTTAAGAAACAATTGCGCAGTATCCCACTTTCTTTCAACCCATGGTGTGGAACTATAATGTCCAGCTATCTTTTTAGTGGTTGCCTGCGACAGTAATATGGAAAATGTGAAGTAGCCTAGCCCATAAGCTATTTTTACAATGAGGCATACTAAGAACATTCTTTGGTTTTTATAAGGCAGGATGTATAGGAGCTAACAGATGTTGTAGCCTAGACTATTCTGAAGCTTATCTGGATGTAAGGTTGCCTAGATTGCCTAATGGAAAATGTAGGATACTATTTGCACTTGTTGATAGAAAGGCTGATTATTCAGGTGATGCACAGCACAACATATGATATACATGTATGATATGATATATGACAAGGTTTGCATTGGTTCCTCATCTCAGGGGCAGACTGGGACCAGAAATCGGTTCTGGCATTTCTAACACACTGGACCATTTCCCCCCCTTGAGGCCCCCACACCAGGATATTTTACTCCTTAAGGCCCCCATCATTAGCCAGAAAATTTTGCGGGAAAAAAAACAAGTTAGACAGGCCCGAAATGCCAGATGGCCTGTCCACCACCCCTCCTCATCTGGAAGTGACCATTCTAAAAGTGGGTCTCCCTGGCCTGGACCCCTATAAGAGCTGCCCTATTATCACAGAGAAAGGCAAGATAGGCTACTCCAAATTACAGACAATACATAAAGTAGAAAAAGGCAAAGATCAGTCATTGGTTCTTATCACATGAACACAAAAACGAAGAGAAAACACAAAAAAGGGTTTGTTTCATTCATTCATACATACATTAACTTCAATGAATATCCTTACTCAGTGATGGGGTTGGGGTGTACACACACAAGCTAAGGAACTGCAGGTCTCTCTGATCACCAGGGAGAAAGAAAAGCACTCTTTACAGCTGTGACCCTTTGGCATTATTCAAAACCCTGGACTGGCTAGGCAGTAGGCAGTAAGGCTAACTATAGCTGAGCGCAGGAACGGCCCGACATAGGAGTAAGACGGGTCATTCAACTGAGACTGCTCTTCTCTGTGTCACAGAGGCTCTCTGCACTGCCAAAGCTGACTCTCTCTCCTCTGTTCTCATCCTCCTAGATCTATCCGCTGCCTTCGACACCGTGAACCATCAGATCCTCCTCTCCACCTTCTCAGGGCTGGGCGTCTCAGGCTCTGCACACTCTTGGCCACTCCTACCAGGTGACATGGAGAGGATTTGTGTCTCTCACTCTCTCTGTGTCTCCCATGTACTCTCACTACTCGGTTCTGACTCGCTCTTAAAGGAGTACGACCCTACCGCACACAGGAAGCGGAGCAGGTCCTAATCCAGGCACTTGTCCGCTCCCCTCTGGACTACTGCAACTCGCTGTTGGCTGGGCTCCCTGCTTGTGCCATCAAACCCCTGCATCTTATCCAGAACGCTGCAGCCCACCTGGTTTTCAACCTTCGCAAGTCCTCTCATGTCACCCCGCTCCTCCGCACACTCCATTGGCTTCCAGTCGAAGCTCGCATCCACTACAAGACCATGGTGCTTACCTATGGAACAGCAAGAGGAACTGCCCCTCCCTACCTTCAGGCTATGCTTAAACCCTACATCCCAAACCGAGCACTCCGTTCTGCCACCTCTGGTCTCTTGGCCCTCCCACCCCTAAGGGAGGGCAGCTCCCGCTCAGCCCAGTCCAAGCTCTTCTCTGTCCTGGCACCCCAATGGTGGAACCTAGCTTCCCCCTGAAGCTAGGACAGCAGAGTCCCTGCCCATCTTCCAAAAACACCCCCCCCACAAAAAAATTAAAAATACAAAAAATTAACCTGAACCAGCACTTGCACTTCCGGAAAAATTTACTTTCTATACCTGTGATATGTGGTTGTCCCATCTAGCTATCTTAAGATGAATGCACTAACTTTAAGTCGCTCTGGATAAGAGCTTCTGCTAAATGACAAACATTTCACTCCACCCCATGGCAAAATGTGTAGAATTGCAGGAAACTTGCTTTAAAACTGCAACATTTTCTCTACGCTCCATGGCAAAATTTGTAGAATAGCAGGAAATTAACTTTAGAACTTAAATCTCTCCACCGTAAAGAGGGGGGGGGGGGGGGGGGGGGGGGCTACTAAAATGTTTTGCCTGCTAGGTACTAACTGTAAGTCGCTCTGGATAAGAGCGTCTGCTAAATGACTAAAATGTAAATGTAAATGTAGGTGGGGAGGCCCCCCAACCAAATCTCACTTAGGGCCCCTAAAACGCTAGGGCCAGCCCTGTCTGAGCCTATTGAATTGCAGATCGAGCCTGTTTGGTTGGCTCCCCCTGTGGTAACTAGGGGGAAGAAGCAAGATTGGACTGTGAAAAAAACAAAAAAATTGTTTTCTCATTATTGTTTACATATGATTTTTGATTTTGTTTTTCAGACTCAAAATAGTCCAAATGATATGTTGTAGACTTTTTATTTTGACACACAGGTTTCAAACAATAATGTAATATCAATCAAATAAATCACATTTGATATGTGTCCGCACATTTTAAGTCATAGGTCACAAAAGAAGTCCCCCTAAAGAAAAATGTCAGGCCACAATGCCATGAGAGCACAGCAGGTCCAATAGAGGGACAGATGAAACTGGAAGAATCCTTGACATGGCACGGTCTGGTACAAAGGCCCCTCTAAGAAGGGGAGAATAACAGAGATAATAAATATGCAATAAGGAAAAGCAAAATGCTGTGTACAGGAGGAAAACACAAACAACAAACAAGTGCACACATTGGACAAGGCAATTAGAATGATAGTAAACTATCAGGAAGTTGATAGAGATCGTTCATTTAGCAATGGCAACTAGATCCAATGCCACCATTAAAATAACTGGTTTATTCAGAGTGATTTGTCACATATTATGTGTAGGTAAGCCACCAATCTCTGTATTTTCCCATCAAAGCATTGTATTCATCTGGTAATTTTGGACAGATGGCTCGGGGTAAAACCCTCCATTACATCAATATGGGTTTATAAGCTTTCACATAAACCCATGCGGCTCTCCTGTGCTAGAAGTGAAAGGCTAAAGCCTGCTTGATGTAGACCAGCAGCGGATGATTCTCCATGCATAACCCCCATCCCATTGTTTGGAGGGGGTCCCCATCTACCCCCTCCTACATGGTGTTAGGACTATTGTTCCCTCCTGACCTGCTGCATGAACGGAGCTGGTCAAATAGCCACATCTGGTGTGATCATCTTTATGTTATTTAAGTTATCCATTATGTATTATTATTATGTATTATCATCATTATTATTATTATTAATAATAATTGTATTATTCAACTATATGAAAATTTGGTCAAAGTTGTATGCAAGAGTTTTATTATTAAATCGTATTGTTATTTACTGTTATAATAATTTGTAGATATAATATTTCATATTTTTTCTGGATCCTTGATTCCAAAAATAACTGCGTTAGAATCCACAAACACTCATCATTTTGCATTATAGGCCTATCTGCATGGTGATTGGTGAAAGTAAAAGTAGGCTATCGAGACAGGTGGAACTAGGATTATTATGCAATGTCACCACCTAGTGGTTAAACTGAGGAAACAGTTTATTCTACAGCTAAACTACTCTACTCTAGATACACTATGTAGCAGCATCCAGCTGCAGCCCCGGAGACTGTTAGTGACAGGCCCTGACAAACATGGCCCCTGACTAATGTTAAACCTTTTAGGCTACTAAAACTACTGCTACCGTTTTGTAAGATCTATTCAAAGTACAGGTTCTAGGCCTATTTATAGGGAAACATTCAGATATTTGAAAAAAACAAGCTTAGTTTATTAAAGATTAGAGGTTTAGGTTTGCTTGTTTGAACCAGGTTAAGGCTACAGTAAAACACATTGACACAAGTACACAAATATCTCAGTTCCTTTCACTGGATGGCTCTATCACTTTCTAACATGCTACAATGTTCACAGACTACTAATCTTGGACACCCAGAACTTGATTAAGATGCTTGATTAAATTCTAGGGGAGACATATACTAACAAGAATAGCAAAGTCTCCCCCGTCTCAATGGAAACTCTCAGCCAGTATCTGAAAAGTCTATGGGACAAGTCCCCTCCCCTTCGAAATTAAAAAAAATGCTAGCGCCTGCAAAATCATTATTTGTCCAAATGATCAGTGATGAAAAATTGTGATTTGTCAAATGATCAATGACACTGACATAGAGAAACAAACATACCTCCTGAACAGATTTGACCACACTCCAAACAATTGCTCACCTGAGTGTTGCACCTGAAGAGATCTAAGGGGTGCTTTTATGGTTGGTGTTATCCTGGGTCCTTGGGACTGCCCTACCCTTACCCTAACCATAACCTTAACCATAACCCTTACCTAACCCTAACCTTAGAGAAATCGGCCCGCCATTTCCTGGTTGCTAAAATTCTAATAGTTTGCCTAATTTCAGTTTATGTGACCAAAGAAGCAGTAACTGTGTAGCTCAGTTGGTAGAGCATGGCGTTTGCAACGCCAGGGTTGTGGGTTCGATTCCCACGGGGGGCCAGTATGAAAAATGTATGCACTCACTAACTGTAAGTCGCTCTGGATAAGAGTGTCTGCTAAATTACTAAAATGTTAAATAATCATTGTACCATCTAAACTGCTGTGAAATATATTTTTTATAACCAACAATATTGTATTTTCAGCTGTTTGAAGCCTAAAGTAAAAGAGGCAAAAACTAAACTTAAAAATGGAAGCATAGAAATAGCGCACATAGAACATATCTACCGCTTGTTAGACTTGCTTTCTATGAGAATGACAGAGATCTATAATTTCTATGTGAATTTGGTCAGGTTGCCCAAAAAGTTACATATTTCAGCTTTAAAGGCATAGTGTAGTCAAAAACGTAATTTTTCCCATGTTTTATATATACCACTATGAGGTTGGAATAATACTGTGAAATTGTGAAAATGATGATAATGCCCTTTTAGTATAAGAGCTGTTTGAAAACACTGCCTGAAATTTCAGCCTGTTTTGGTGGGGTGGAGTTTTGGCCTGCCTGGTGACATCACCAGTCAGTAAATTAGTTAATAGACCAATAAAGAGAGTTCCAAATCTCTATGCCAATAACAGCTAGTTTTCAGTTTCCCCCTCCTCAGTTAGACCACTCCCAGACAGTCCTAGCAAAATGATTCATTGACAAATTGCTCTTTGCTATTAAAGAAGCTATTTTTGTTTATTTTTTTACAATGTTAATAGAAAGCAATCACAGTAATGTACTTAATTGTTACCCAGAAAGGATTTGATATTGATGTAAAAACAGCTGCATTGGACCTATAACCGTTTAAAATGTCAACTTCAATGGGGTGATGATCAGAGTTGGGACATCCCAAGGATTCCATTTAGACTTTTCATTGCGTTTATATTTTCTGCATGTCCCCCACTAATTAAGGTCCCTTGTGAAACTGACAAAAAAAATTGTTCTGCCACAATTTTATTACCACAGAAGCACTAGACCATTATTTAGTGTGTGATTTCATTAAATAGTTTTGACAAATTTGAGGGATATTTATCAACGATTTCTCCCTGGATTTCTTGTGTGGCAATAGCTGCACTGGTAAAGATGATGATGCCGTCTATCCGGCAGAAGCTGGATAATGCAGAAAGGTACACATGATTGTACACTAGGTGGCGCTCTTGTTTCTTTTCCTTTATCAATTTGTAATTGTTCTACAGCAACAGCTGTGTACTTGTTGTAAAGGCCAATTGTTCTACTTCAACACCTATATAAACATACTGAACATTGTGTATTTGTTGTATATTGCCAGAGTGTTGTTTTCTTTTCATCATCTAGTTTAGGTACAACATTATAAGCAAGTCATTTCTAGATGTTCGTAATACACCCTTAGAGGTATTGGTCTCTATAGGCATTGATTCATCCTTATCATACATTTGTGTGTATATATATATATATATATATATATATATATATATCATATAAACGAATATATTTTAAGTGTGAAGAGATATGAATGGTCTGTTCTTGCCTGTCTAGCAGAGACACTGCCCCCACAGTTGGTACATATGATATGTTGATGGAAGACAAATAGACAGATTTTACGATTATCTACATTATATTATATTTTTCCAACGTTATTTTCTGTTTGGATTTTGTGGAAAAATGATCGCTGGTTCAATGCAGAATTATGCAACCCTAGTCTCTGTCTTGGTGTCTGGTCGCCTTGCATTCGCAGGCCCATTACTGGGCCACATCCTCATTGGCATCTTCATCTTCATTGTCATACAATAATCAGGGATTAACAGGGGTGAAGTTCCCAAGTGAAACCCATTCTGACACACTGGGGCAGAATTCCTGCTGATTTTACACAGGTAATTTTTTTTTTAATACGACGTATCAATTATGATTTTACAAGACCAGGGATTCTAAAAATGTTTTAGCTCGAGACCCAAATGAGAAATTGACCATCCTTCTGTGACCCAAATCGTCCTCCATCTACCCAAAATAAGAAGAAATAATTGTGATTTGTATTCTCATAACTCACCGCCCACCTCTCACATGCCCAGGGCACACTTCTGTTCCCAACCCATAGTCTACGAAAACCTACTAGACATACCTAATATACACGAAAAAAACACAGATCTGTTAATTGATTGAAACTCTTGAAAAATATTTTGTTTGTAGACAATGACATTTCATTAAGTTTGTGCTGCACACTCAATTATGTGCAGAGGACTTTGGTTGTTTGTTTTTAGTCGATTATGTTTACTGATACCCCATGTTACGAGATGTCGCTGCTGTTATGTGTATCTGAGTGTGATACTATATAGTACTAGTGAGCCAAGTGAGGCATTACTTACTATGCACTGAATAGAGCTGTATGCATGCTACAGAGTAATGCTGAAGTAAATACTTTATAATCAACATTACCTTGCTCATGTATAGAATAAACACCATACAAAACATGATGTCAGAAGTCAGAACCAAATAGGTATAATCAAAATGACACACGGATAAATGCACAGTAGGAAGTGACGTGCCAACTAGTTAACCAGCTACAAAAAAATTATAATAACAACAACAATGGTTTACCCGGTAATTCCAGTACCAGAGCCTATGGACATGAAGGGCGATACATACAACAACTGGACATTTTTTCGAGCACTATGGGAAAACTATGAGATAGCTACCGGTCTGCAAAAGTCCGCATAGCAACTCTGCTAACCGTGATGGGAAAGAAATGTGATCTCTTAACAGCGGCATCTCCATATGCCTGACGCAGAGAACCTACCTGGTAAAAATGATAAGAGGCGCTACAGAAACACTGAGTCATCCAGGAACGTGATCTACGAGAGGTACATGTTTAATGCTTGTCAACAAAGTCAATGTGAAACATCAGAGCAATACATTGCAAATCTGAGGAAGCTAGCAGACACGTGAATTAGGCGCATAATGAGAGGAACTAGTCCGTGACATGCTTATCATAGGCACTAAAGATATAGCTGCGCAAGAGCGCATGCTCAGAGAACCGAACCTCACACTGAACAAAGCCATGTGTTGTTCAAGTGAACAAGCACAAAAGCAAATCAGGAAAATTGGTGGTGGTGAACCAGAGACTGTACATTATCCCTCCCGTAAGTGAAGTTCAGAATCAAAACGGCAAACATATGGTCGTAAACAGACAGAGTTTACATGGGATAATAACAAACGTAGAATGCCAAATTACTTACTCTGTCATTACTGTGGTTCAGTACATGCCAAAGCCAAATGCCCAGCGTACGGTGTCACCAGTAAAGCATGTGGTAAACGAAACCACTTGGTAGTTTGTAAACAAGCACAACACAAACCTCAACTCAATCTATTAGAGCAGCTTTTCCCAAACTCGGTCCTGTTTGAGAAACACTGTATTAGAGGAAGTGAATGAGTCAGATGACCAAACAACAGATGCAGTGTGGTACATCTCACAGGTTAATTCTGTGCAAGACAAGGCACATTTTGTTGTTGTTAATTAACCTCAAGCTAGCTCCACTCAGTGATGAACCATTAAATGTCAACTAGACACAGGATCAACAGTGAATGTCATAAGCTATGGGGACCTACAGCGACTCATGCAAGATGGCAATCCAGTTCTCCTACCCACCAAAGCTACACTCAAGCTATATGACGGCACACTGATAAAGCCAACAGGAGAATGCAACCTCAAAGCAGATCATGATGGAAAAAAATTTAATATCAAATTTCAGGTCATGGAGACATCCCAGCTTCCTCTGCTGTCAGCTGACACGTGTGAAAGACTCAGCCTACTACATGTGAACCACAGCCATGTGTTACATCACGTCAACACCCCAAGCACCTTCCACTGAGGTCATCATGACAACTGAGGAGATCATCTCCAAGTACAAAGACGTGTTGGATGGGCTTGGCTGCCTTCCTGGAGAACTACACCTAGAAGTAGACAATGCAGCCCGGCCTGTGCAGCAGCTACCAAGACGGATACCTATTCCACTGAAGGAAAGGATCACAAAGGCCATACATTCAATAGACAATGCAACATCATCACGAAAGTCACAGAGCCAACACCGTGGATCAGCAACATGGCTGTCATTGAAAAACCTGATAAATTACGACTATGCATGGACCCCAGTGCACTCAACAAAGCCTTACTGATATCGCACTTCCAGATGCCCACAATAGAAGATATTCTACCAGCGATCTCCAATACAAAGGTATTCTCAGTACTCGATGCCAAAGATGGATATTGGCAAGTCAAACTTGATGAAGTGAACAGCTATCTAACAACTTTCTGGACACCTGTAGGCAGGTATAGATGGCTGAGAATGCCATTTGGAATCAAGCCAGCAGCTGAAGAATAAATCAAATCAAATTGTATTTGTCACATGCGCCGAATACAACAGGTGTAGACCTTACAGTGAAATGCTTACTTAAAAGTCCTTAACCAACAATGCAGTATTAAGAAAGAATACCAAAATAAATCACCAAAAAAAAATGAAGAGCAGCAGTAAAAATAACAATAGCGAGGCTATATACAGGGGGTACCGGTACCGAGTCAATGTGTGGGGGCACCGGTTAGTCGAGGTAATTTAGGTAATATGTACATGTAGGTAGAGTTATTAAAGTGACTATGCATAGATAATAAACAGAGAGTAGCAGCAGCGTGAAGGGGGGGGGGGGGGGGGGCAATGCAAATAGTCTGGGTAGCCATCTGATTAGATGTTCAGGAGTCTTATGGCTTGGGGTTAGAAGCTGTTTAGAAGCCTCTTGGACCTAGACTTGGCACTCCGGTACCGCTTGCCGTGCGGTAGCAGAGAGAACAGTCTATGACTAGGGTGGCTGGAGTCTTTTACAATTTTTAGGGCCTTCCTCTGACACTGCCTGGTATAGAGGTCCTGGATGACAGGAAGCTTGGCCCCAGTGATGTACTGGGCCGTACGCACTACCCTCTGTATTGCCTTGCGGTCGGAGGCCGAGCAGTTGCCATACCAGGCAGTGATGCAACCAGTCAGGATGCTCTCAATGGTGCAGCTGTAGAACCTTTTGAGGATCTGAGGACCCATGCCAAATATTTTCAGTCTCCTTAGGGGGAATAGGTGTGCTTGGACCATGTTAGTTTGTTGGTGATGTGGACATCAAGGAACTACAGTCCCGTCGATGAGAATGGGGGCGTGCTCGGTCCTCTTCTTTTTCCTGTAGTCCACAATCATCTCCTTTGTCTTGATCACGTTGAGAGAGAGGTTGTTGTCCTGGCACCACACGGCCAGGTCTCTGACCTCCTCCCTATAGGCTGTCTCATCGTTGTCGGTGATCAGGCCTACCACTGTTGTGTCATTGGCAAACTTAATGATGGTGTTGGAGTCGTGCCTGGCCATGCAGTCATGAGTGAACAGGGAGTACAGGAGGGGACTGAGCACGCACTCCTGAGGGGCCCCCGTGTTGAGGATCAGCATGGCGGATGTGTTGTTACCTACCCTTACCACCTGGGGGCGGCCCATCAGGAAGTCCAGGATCCAGTTGCAGAGGGAGGTGTTTAGTCCCAGGGTCCTTAGCTTAGTGATGAGCTTTGAGGGCACTATGGCGTTGAACGCTGAACTGTAGTGAATTAATAGCATCACAGGTGTTCCCTTTGTCCATGTGTGAAAGGGCAGTCTGGAGCGCAATAGACATTGCATCATCTGTGGATCTGTTGGGGCGGTATGCAAATTAGAGTGGGTCTAGGGTTTCTGGGATAATGGTGTTGATGTGAGCCATGACAAGCCTTTCAAAGCACTTCATGGCTACAGATGTGAGTGCTACGGGTCAGTAGTCATTTAGGAAGGTTACCTTAGTGTTCTTGGGCACAGGGACTATGGTGGTCTGCTTGAAACATGTTGGTATTACAGACTCAGACAGGGAGAGGTTGAAAATGTCAGTGAAGACACTTGTCAGTTGGTCAGCGCATGCTCGGAGTAAACGTTATGGTATTCCGTCTGGCCCTGCGGCCTTGTGAATGTTGACCTGTTTGAAGGTCTTACTCACATAGGCTACGGAGAGCGTGATCACACAGTCGTCCGGAACAGCTGATGCTCTCATGCATGTTTCAGTGTTACTTGCCTCGAAGCGAGCATAGAAGTAATTTAGCTCGTCTGGTAGGCTCGTGTCACTGGGCAGCTCGCGGCTGTGCTTCCCTTTGTAGTCTGTAATAGTTTGCAAGCCCTGCAACATCCGACGAGCGTCGGCGCCGGTGTAGTACTATTCGATCTTAGTCCTGTATTGACGCTTTGCCTGTTTAACGGCTCGTCAGAGGGCATAGCAGGATTTCTTATAAGCTTCCGGGTTAGACTCCCGCTCCTTGAAAATGGCAGCTCTACCCTTTAACTCAGTGCGGATGTTGCCTGTAATCCATGGCTTCTGGTTGGGGTATGTACGTACAGTCACTGTGGGGAAGACATCATCAATGCACTTATTGATGAAGCCAGTGACTGATGTGGTGTACTCCTCAATGCCATCGGAAGAATCCCGGAACATATTCCAATCTGTGCTAGCAAAACAGTCCTGTAGCTTAGCATCTGCTTCATCTGACCACTTTTTTATTGACCGAGTCACTGGTCAGGAGGATAGAATTATGGTCAGATTTGCCAAATGGAGGGCGAGGGAGAGCTTTGTGCGCATCTCTGTGTGTGGAGTAAAGGTGGTCTATATTTTGTTTTCCTCTGGTTGCACATTTAACATGCTGGTAGAAATGAGGTAAAACTGATTTAAGTTTCACTGCATTAAAGTCCCCGGCCACTAGGAGCGTCACCTCTGGATGAGCGTTTTCCTGTTTGCTTATGGCCCTATAAAGTTCATTGAGTGCAATCTTAGTGGCAGCATCGATTTGTGGTGGTAAATAGAAAACTCTCTTGGTACATAGTATGGTCTACAGCTTATCATGAGATCCTCTACCTCAGGCGAGCAAAACCTTGAGACTTTCTTAGATATCGTGCACCAGCTGTTGTTTACAAATATACAGTGCTATGAAAAAGTATTTGCCCCCTTTCTAATTTTCTCTACTTTTGCATATTTGTGATACTGAATGTTATCACATCTTCAACCAAAACCTAATATTAGATAAAGGGAACACAAGTGAACAAATAACACAACAATTACATATTTATTTCATTTATTTCATAAACAAAGTTATGCAACACCCAATTCCCCTGTGTGAAAAAGTAATTGCCCCCTTACACTCAATAACTGGTTGTGCCACCTTTAGCTGCAATGACTCCAACCAAATGCTTCCTGTAGTTGTTGATCAGTCTCTCATGTCGCTGTGGAGGAATTTTGGCCCACTCTTCCATGCAGAACTGCTTTAACTCAGTGACGTGTGGGTTTTCAAGCATGAACTGCTCGCTTCAAGTCCTGCCACAACATCTCAATTGGGATTAGGTCTGGACTTTGACTAGGCCATTCCAAAACTTCCAATTTGTTGCTTTTTAGCAATTTTCATGTAGACTTGATTGTGTGCTTTGGATCATTGTCTTGCTGCATGACCCATCTGCGCTTCAGCTTCAGCTCACAGACGGATGGTCTGACATTCTCCTGTAGAATTCTCTGATACAGAGCAGAATTCATGGTTCCTTCTATTAAGGCAAGTCGTCCAGGTCCTGAGGCAGCAAAGCATCCCCAAACCATCACACCACCACCACCATGCTTGACCTTTGGTATGATGTTCTTACTGTGGAATGCAGAGTTTGGTTTTCGCCAGGCATTACTGGAACCATGTCATCCAAAAAGTTATACTTTTGAATCATCTGTCCATAGAACGTTCTTCCAAGAGACTTGATGATCATCCAGGTGCTTTTTGGCAAACTTGAGTCAACTTTTTGGACGAGATGGGTCCAAAAAGAAAAATTCCGGTTCAAGGTGAGTAATCGCTGTTCTGATGTCCAGAACCTCTTTTCGGTCATAAGAGACGGTAGCAGCAACATTATGTACATTCTACTCTATGAATGTGGTGACACACACGAAGAGGCGATGGCAGATCATGACAGAAACCTTACAGCTCTCCTGCAGAGAGCAAGAGATGTCAACCTGAAGCTGAACATAAATAAACTCTGGTTAAAGCTACCTAGTGTGACATACATGGGTCATCTTCTCACCACAGAGGGCCTTCGCCCTGACCCAGAGGAAATAACAGCCATTCAGAACATGGGTACACCGACCGACGTCAAGTCACTACAGCGGCTGTTGGGGTTTGTGAACTATCTTGCAAAATTCATGCCTAGCCTATCTGATGTGTGTGAGCCGCTCAGAAGACTGACAAGGACATTGAGTGGACACGGCTACCACAGCATGACACAGCAGTTGAGACCAGAAAGGACAACCTGTTGCATTTGCCTCCAGAACATTGACTCAGACAGAACAAAGATATGCACAGATTGAGAAAGAATGTCTTGCCATTGTTTTTGCATGTGACAAGTTTGACCAGTATCAGCATGGCAGAGAGTTAATCACAATACACAGCGACCACAAACCGCTTGAGACGATCTTCAAGAAATCCCTACTCACAGCACCCAAGTGACTGCAGACAATGTTACTAAGGCTAGAAAGTGCAATACAAACAAGGCAAAGAACTACATGTAGCTGACTTCCTGTCCAGAACTGCTCAATCAACCACAGAGCACAGACAAATGCAAACACCAGCCACGGTCTACGCTATGGGTCTAGCCACAACTGACCTGGAACAGGTGGATCAGACCAGTGATGTCAACATCTCAACTAAGACAATGGAGTCAATCAAAGCACACTGTTCCCAGGACCCACTGTTTCATGCTCTGTACGCAACGTTTTTACTCCTGAACTTCCTCTACCCTCAACCTCTCCGATCATTTTCATGATGTCCATCCGGTTTGCTTCTATATGCCATATCTTTCTAACTGTGCTCTTTCACAAAATCTCTCAACCTATAACCTATATACTTATTATGGACACAGTATGCTTACATTATAGCTCCAGGTAAATATTGCAATCCTTTAGCCATTCCTGTGTCCAAAAACAAGCTACAAATGGACAGTACCAAAACAAATGATCTAATGACTCTGTCTCTTCGCAGCAAAATCTGCAGAGCTGGGAAGATTGTATCCCTCATATAAATAACATTCTATTGGTAGCAAGAATTTTATATAATAATTTAAATTGAAAAATTATATGTTTTGAATCCGGCGTCGTTTTGCGTATCAGTTCATAAACACTATGCCATGGAATCGGTACGTCAAAAATCTCTTCCCAACTATTTTGCAATCTATATGGGACGGCTGTCAATCCTTTGGTCCTTAAATGAAACTGGTATACTTTTTTATTTATCACAGTTTTCTTTAACCAATTATGTTCTTTAATTCAAGGCCGACAGACAAGTTCCTTACTTTTTCCCCCTTCCACTTTCCTCTTCCATTTTGCGGTAATGCTGCAATTATTTGGTTGACATTTTGGGTAGAGCAGACATTTCCATATGTTTTTGTTAGCTACATGTGCGACATAACTCCACCAGTCCTACCGATGATATAATTTACGAAGATTATACCTTTTTTATCAATTAGTATATTTGAGTTTAACCACAATATTTGTTGCATTATTTGTTCTGTAGTTTCTGGAGGATTAAATTGAAATTGCAACCAACTTTCTATGGCTTGTTTTAGAAATAGTGATATTTGGGAGATGATTTCCTTTTCAAATAACTGAAAGTGAGAGGTTGTAATCTGAATAAAGGGAAAAAGGCCATTCTTGAACTTTGGGTGAGACAATCTTACTAATTTGCTAGAGAACCAGTTCAGATTTAAGTATAACTTTTGTATGACTGAAGCTTTTAGTGATAGGTCTAATTCTTTAATATTTAATAATTTATGTCCTCCAAATTCATATTCATTATATGAATAGGCCCGTTTAATTTTGTCTGGCTTGCCGTTCCAAATAAAATTTTATATTTTTTCTCATATAATTTAAAAAACTGTTCGCTAGGCGTAGGCAAGACCATAAGCAAATAGGTAAACTGGGGTAATACTAAAGAGTTAATCAGGGTGATTTTTGCACAAATTGACAGGTATTTACCTTTCCATGTTAGCAAGATCTTATCTATTTTTGCTAACTTTCTATAAAAATGTATTGGAGTGAGATCATTTATTTCATTTGGGACATGTATCACGAGTATATCCACATCACCATCAGACTATTGTATTGGTAAACTACATGGTAATGTAAAAATTGTATTTTTTAGTGATCCAATACGTAATATAGTACATTTATCATCATTTGGTTGTAATCCAGAGAGGTTAGAAAATATATATAGATCCTCTATGAGGCTGTGGAGGGATTTAAAAGAAAACATCAATCATCAGTGTACAATGACACCTTTGTTTTTAAGCCCTGGATTTCTAATCCCTTGATATTATTGTTGGATCTGATTTTAATAGCTAACATCTCGATGGCCATAATAAATAGATATGCCGATAGTGGACAACCTTGTATCACTCCTCTTGACAGTTTTAAACTTTCTGAGAAATAGCCATTATTTACTATTTTACACCTAGGGTTACTATACATGATTTTAACCCAATTTATAAGAGATTCTCCAAAATTGAAATGCTCCAGGGATTTATATATAAACCCCAGTCGTACTTTATCAAATGCCTTTTCGAAGTCTGCTATGAATAGCAGGCCTCGTTTCCTAGATTTTTCATAGTGTTCTATTGTTTCAAGTACTTGCCTTATATTATCTCCAATGTATCGTTGATGTAAAAAAACCTGTCTGATTAGAATGAATAATGTCCGACAATACAGTGGGGAAAAAAAGTATTTAGTCAGCCACCAATTGTGCAAGTTCTCCCACTTAAAAAGATGAGAGAGGCCTGTAATTTTCATCGTAGGTACACGTCAACTATGACAGACAAAATGAGAAAATAAAATCCAGTAAATCACATTGTAGGATTTTTAATGAATTTATTTGCAAATTATGGTGGAAAATAAGTATTTGGTCAATAACAAAAGTTTCTCAATACTTTGTTATATACCCTTTGTTGGCAATGACACAGGTCAAACGTTTTCTGTAAGTCTTCACAAGGTTTTCACACACTGTTGCTGGTATTTTGGCCCATTCCTCCATGCAGATCTCCTCTAGAGCAGTGATGTTTTGGGGCTGTCGCTGGGCAACACAGACTTTCAACTCCCTCCAAAGATTTTCTATGGGGTTGAGATCTGGAGACTGGCTAGGCCACTCCAGGACCTTGAAATGCTTCTTACGAAGCCACTCCTTCGTTGCCCGGGTGGTGTGTTTGGGATCATTGTCATGCTGAAAGACCCAGCCACGTTTCATCTTCAATGCCCTTGCTGATGGAAGGAGGTTTTCACTCAAAATCTCACGATACATGGCCCCATTGATTCTTTCCTTTACACCGATCAGTCGTCCTGGTCCCTTTGCAGAAAAACAGCCCCAAAGCATGATGTTTCCACCCCCATGCTTCACAGTAGGTATGGTGTTCTTTGGATGCAACTCAGCATTCTTTGTCCTCCAAACACGACGAGTTGAGTTTTTACCAAAAAGTTCTATTTTGGTTTCATCTGACCATATGACATTCTCCCAATCCTCTTCTGGATCATCCAAATGCACTCTAGCAAACTTCAGACGGGCCTGGACATGTACTGGCTTAAGCAGGGGGACACGTCTGGCACTGCAGGATTTGAGTCCCTGGCGGCGTAGTGTGTTACTGATGGTAGGCTTTGTTACTTTGGTCCCAGCTCTCTGCAGGTCATTCACTAGGTCCCCCCGTGTGGTTTTGGGATTTTTGCTCACCGTTCTTGTGATCATTTTGACCCCACAGGGTGAGATCTTGCGTGGAGCCCCAGATCGAGGGAGATTATCAGTGGTCTTGTATGTCTTCCATTTCCTAATAATTGCTCCCACAGTTGATTTCTTCAAACCAAGCTGCCTACCTATTGCAGATTCAGTCTTCCCAGCCTGGTGCAGGTCTACAATTTTGATTCTGGTGTCCTTTGACAGCTCTTTGGTCTTGGCCATAGTGGAGTTTGGAGTGTGACTGTTTGAGGTTGTGGACAGGTGTCTTTTATACTGATAACAAGTTCAAACAGGTGCCATTAATACAGGTAATGAGTGGAGGACAGAGGAGCCTCTTAAAGAAGAAGGTACAGGTCTATGAGAGCCAGAAATCTTGCTTGTTTGTAGGTGACCAAATACTTATTTTCCACCATAATTTGCAAATAAATTCATTAAAAATCCTACAATGTGATTTTCTGGATTTTTTTTCCTCAATTTGTCTGTCATAGTTGACGTGTACCTATGATGAAAATTACAGGCCTCTCTCATCTTTTTAAGTGGGAGAACTTGCACAATTGGTGGCTGACTAAATACATTTTTTCCCCACTGTAAGTACAACACATATTCAATGTAATTATTTATATAGTGTCCACGCTATAACACTTCTCCCCCCTCAATTTAAATTCCCCCTGTAAGGAAAACATAAGGTTAACAAGTAAACCACATCAGTGTTTTCTTTTCTTTACTTCACAACACTGTAGAACTTCTGCTGGTGTTACTGTAAATGTAAACAAAACAAAAAAATGACAGTCCTTATTTCTTTTCAACTAGGTCTGCTGCTCCAAACAAACACTAACACCACGAGTCTCTCAGTCTCAACTACAGAGTTAGTCTTTCAGGAGGCTTGTGACTACGCTGTGATCTGCGCAGTACTCCTGGTGTGCCACGAGACACAGGTAAGGCGTGTCCCAGTGGAGCTGGGTCTGAGGGCACAGGAGCGGGTTGGGTGTTTGTGAGAGAATGTCCATCACCCTCTGCTGGAACCACTGAATGCCCCTGTTCCTCAGATACTGTTTCCTGTGGGGTTTCAACTTGTATACTACCACCCACAGCTGTTCCGTCTGAAAACATGGTCTTGTCTTTGTCATAGCGCAGGCGTAGGTGGTCCTGGTGTCTGCGCATGACTCGACCATCAGTCAGTTTGACCACAAAGGAGACGGGACCACTCTGACTCAGAATGATACCTGGCAACCAGCGTTGGCTGCTTGTGAAGTTGCGGATGTAGACAGTATCATTGGGTTTTAACTGTCTCTCCCTCGCGTGGTGGTCATGTCTCTCTTTTTGTTTCTCCTGCTTCCGTTCCACTCGTGCTTTTATGTCCGGACGCAGTAGATCCAGGTGAGCTTTTGGCTTTCTGCCCATTAACATCTCCGCTGGAGCCTGTCCTGTTGTTGTTTGTGGCGTGATGCGGTACTGAAACAAGAACCGAGAGAGCTTAGTTGTGATGGTTCCCCCAGTCATCCTTTTGAGCCCCTCTTTCAATGTCTGCACAGCCCGCTCCGCTAAGACATTTGAGGCTGGGTGAAACGGAGCGCTGCAGACATGGCGAATCCTGTTTCGCCGCATTAATTCTTGGAACAAGTCACAGGTAAATGTTGTTGCGTTGTCGGACACAAGAGAGTCAGGCAGACCATGGGTTGCAAACACCTGCCGAAGCTTTTCGATGGTTGTGGTCGCTGTGATGTTGCTCATGATGTGAGCCTCCAGCCACTTGGAGTGCGCGTCCACTTTGTTTTCTACGTCCTGATCCATGTTAGGCCACCAGATGTAAGATCTGGCTAAACTTGTCATCCGGGAGGCACCCAGGTGAGCCTCATGGACCTCATCCATGACTTGTGCACGGCCAGGGGGTGGAACAACCACTCTGGACCCCCAGAGTATGTAGCCATCCTGCACACTCAGCTCAGTTTTGCGCTTTGCATAAGGTCTTAGTCCATCATCCTCTATGCCAGGAGGCCAACCCTGCATAAGGAATCTTTTCACTTGGGACAGGATATGATCCCGGTCTGTCCACTGTTTGATCTGTTTGGCATTCACAGGTGAGTTTGACAATCTCTCCATTAGGAAAATTGTCTCGGGAGGCACCACAGTTGTGGCGGGCAGCTCTGGTAGCGGGAGACGGCTGAACGCGTCTGCGTTTACATTGTCCTTCCCCGCTCTATACACTGTAGTGTACTGGTAAGCTGACAGTGTGAGGGCCCAGCGCTGTATCCTTGCTGAAGCCATGGGAGGAATACATCTTGATTCACTGAAAAGGCTCATCAGTGGTTTGTGGTCAGTGCATATGGTGAAATGACGACCGTAGAGGTACTGATGGAAGCGTTTCACAGCAAAGACTATGGCCAGACCTTCCTTGTCTAACTGTGAATAACCCTTCTCAGCACTCGTCAGCGTACGTGATGCAAATCCAATGGGTTTCTCTGACCCGTCCTCCATCTGATGAGAGAGTACTGCCCCGACGCCATTGGGCGAGGCGTCACATGACAGGATGATCTCTTTGTCTTGGTCAAAATGAACCAGAAGTTGTGCTGATTGTAGTAGTGCTTTCACTTCCTTGAAAGCTTTCTCTTGTGCTGGCCCCAACTTCCATTTACAGTCTTTGTGGAGCAGCTGATAAAGTGGAGCCAACACTATTGACATGACAGCTCAGGGAGGAACTTACCATAGTAGTTCACCATGCCCAGGAACGACCTGAGCTCGGACACATTCTTGGGGTTTGGAGCATCCTTGATTGCCCTGATGTTGTCCTCCACAGGACACAGACCCTGCGCTGTGATCTTGTGACCTAGGTATGTCACACTCTGTGCTTGGAATGTGCACTTGCTACGCTTCAGGCGCAGCCCTGCCTCAGAGAATCTCTTTTAACACCTGGTCCAGATGGTGGAGGTGCTCCTCCTCCGTCTCCCCTGTAACCAGGATGTCATCCAGGTACACTGCTACATGAGGGATCCCCTGCAGCAGATTGTCCATTGTCCTCTGGAAAATGGCTGGGCTGGACGCCACTCCGAAAACCAAGCGGTTGTACCTGAACAAGCCTTTGTGCGTGTTGACTGTGACATACTCTTTTGAGTCCTCGTCCAGGAGGAGCTGTTGGTAGGCGTGACTCATGTCAAGCTTTGAGAACATCTTGCCTCTTGCCAGTGTCGCAAACAGGTCCTCCACCCGCGGCAGCAGGTAAGCGTCTAGCTTAGAGGCCCTGTTGATGGTGAGTTTGTAGTCCACACATATACGCACCGTGCCGTCACTTTTCAGAACGGGAACGATTGGAGCTGCCCAGCGGGAGAACTGAATGGGAGTAATGATGTTTGTTTCCTGCAGCCGCTCCAACTCATCTTCCACTTTATTTTTCATGGCGTAAGGCACTGTCCTGGGCTTGAAAAAGCGAGGCTCGGCCTGAGGATCCACGAACAGCTTAACTGCAGTGCCCTGCAGTGTGCCCAGTTCATCTTTGAAAATCTCTGGGTACTTTTGAATGACATCCTCAGTCACTCTGGTGTGTTTTATCTCACCCCAGTTCAGTTGTATTTTGTTTTGCCAGTCACACCCTAGTAAACTAGGCCCATTCCCTTTCACCACCAGGAGCCGTGCTCTCGCTTCCTGGCTGTTGTATGCAATGTCCCCCAGCAATGGTATGGTCTCCCCGGAGAACGTACGCAGTCTGATCCCTGCCGGTGTGAGGGCAGAAGCTTGTTTTGAGCCCCACATTTGTTTGTAGGTCTCCTCACTTATGACAGAGGCAGAGGCCCCTGTGTCAACCTCCATCCTCATCTGCTTTCCATCTACCTCCACTCTAGCATAGATAGGCTCTGCGCGCGGCTCACTCACATTAAACATGTTGTAGGAACAATGCTCTTCCTCCTCCTCTGTGCTCTCTAGGTGGTGTGCTGCTGACTGAGGTTTTGGTGCTGTGAACTTGCCCAGCCCAGTCCGCCCACCCTCTGGCTTGCTCCTAGGACCCCTGCATTTTTTAGCTAAATGTCCCTTTTTGTTGCAATTGTGACAGACAGTATCCATGAACTTACAGTTGTTAGCATAATGTGTTCCTCCACATCTGAAACATTCCACTGCTTTTCCCCTTTTTACTGCCGCCTCCTTTGTCACATGATGCACTGCACAACTTCCACTGTTGGCCTTTTGAATATTTTTCACATTACTAGCGGCCATCTCCATCCCTTGAGATAGTTCCAATACTCTCTTGAAAGTCAGTGTGGCTTCCCCCAGAAACCGGCGCTGTATGCTGTCCTCATTAATGCCACAGACTAATCTGTCAAGGAGCATGTCCTCTAACATAGCCCCAAACTCACAATGTTCAAAGAGTTCACGTAATTCAGCAACAAAGTTAGCAACAGACTGACCCGTTTTCAGAAAATGGCAGTTAAACTTGAACCTCTGGACAATCACTGAAGGCTTTGGATTGTGGTGAGTCTGACCGAGAGCAACTAGATCCCCAAAAGGAATTTCTCCCGGTCTCCGTGGTGTAGCCAAATTCCTCATTAACTTGTAGGTTTTAGCCCCACACACACTCAAGAGAATAGAGCGCTGTTTAGCCTCATCTGTGATTCCATTTGCCAAGAAAAAGTGTCCCAACCTTTCCACATATTCCGTCCAGTCCTCATTCTCTTCCACAAACTCAGTGATAGTCCCAAACATTGCCATTATAACGCCAACTTGTCCTTGATCCTCGAGTGCGATTTTCACTTGCTGCTGATTGTCCCCATCAGCGTTTCCGTCCAGCGGCACCTGCTCTCCGTCGCTCATTAAGCTAGCAAGCTAACTGACTACCTCCACTGTTTCTTAGCTAGCTAGCACATCGCCCTGTAAGTTTTATCCTCGTCGCCAAAAAGTAACTTGACAAGGAATGCCCACACGCATTTCAATATGACTTTCCTTTAATTTCAACCCAATAAATAAAAGGTGTACAGCCATGTACAAACGGTACAAAAACAGCAGAACGATACAGCCCACTCAACCTGTGGTAGAATCACATTGTACAGATCTGACTCTTGGTGATGACATCAAAGGGGAAAGGTCACGGTCAATGCCAATAATAACCATGCACATATGAATAGCAATCATACTATACTGCAGGTAAGTACAACACATATTCAATGTAATTATTTATATAGTGTCCACACTATAACACTCGCCCACTGGAAATTCAGTAAGAGTAATGTATATGCCAATTAGATGATGGTCCGACCGCATTCTGTCCCCTATCAAGTCAAGACCACTAGCTTGATTGAGTCTTTGCCATGTTTATCTCACTAGATCAGGATATTTAAGCTTCCATATATCTACTAGTTCTAATGTATCCATGACATTCACGATTTCCTTAAGAGCATGAGGGTGATTGTTTGTAGTAATCATGGTCGATTATTACTCGGACTACTGGGAACTCGAAGAGCTTACTGACACCACATCAGACACCATAATTGAATGCTGCAAAAAGCAGTTCAGCAGACATGGCGTTGCGCACGCTGTTATTTCTGATAATGGGCCCCCCTTCTCCAGGAATGGACTTTCAAAAATGTGCTGATGAGTTGGACTTTAAACATGTGACGTCATCACACTATCACAGCCAAAGCAATGGCAAAGCAGAATCAGCGGTGAAAATTGCCAAAACGCTCCTAAAAAAGTATGCGATGGATGGTGAAGACCCATGGAAAGCAGTGTTGGCATGGCGGAATACTCCAACAGAGGGACTTAACAGTTCTCCAGTACAGCGACTCATGTCCAGACACACACGCACGATCCTACCGACCATGAAAAAACTGCTCAAAGCCCAAGTGGTACAAAATGTAAATCCAAGAAGCAAGCCAAAGGGCTGACAGCAAAACACCACTATGACACACATGCCTGTGACATGCCTAACATCATCCAAGGACAAACAGTAAGGGTTCTTCTCCACCCCAACAACTCAGCCAGCACTTGGATGCTCGGAATATGCACTGATCAACTCAGTGACTGGTCGTATGAAGTACTAGTGAATGGTAAAAAATACAGCAGAAACAGAAAAGACATTCGTCCAGTGACTGAACAACTCAGAATCCTTCCGAACGACCACCTAACAAACATGGATGAGGATGACTGAGGACCATGGAACGAATTTACCATCCAAGCAGGTGGTGAACAACAGGCTGCTGATATGGATTCAGCCCCACTGCCTGAAAATATAACTCTGAGACATACCAGAACCAGGGCAAATAGAAGGCCGCCTGTGAGATACTCCAGAGACTATGTTGTTTAATCTAAAAGGTTAGATATTTGTTGTATTTTCTTTGTATGAGGAGTCGAGGAATAGATCTGCTTATTGACTTTAAAGTTGATGCTTATTGAAGGTACTTGAATAAGAACACAGTTCTATGTTTTTGTTACCAATGTAATGTTTTCACTGGCAAGGGTCTAACCCCAGTTCTCCTGTTTATGAGTCGAGGAATAGATATCTTCATTTGTTGGGTAAAGGAAGATGTTACTAGATGTCGCTAAGCCAATAGATGGCTCTGCTGTTATGTGTATCTGAGTGTGATACTATATAGTACTAGTGAGCCAAGTGAGGCATTACTTACTATGCGCTGAATGGAGCTGTTTGCATGCTACAGAATAATGCTGAAGTAAAGACTTTCTAATCAACATTACCTTGCTCTTGTATAGAATAAACACCATACAAAACAAAGTTCAATGGTTCTGCGTGTTCTCAGTTCTCTCCTTCCTGAAGTCTCCCATTACTGCAAGACCCATCATTCACACCAATTTAATCAAGATGAAAGAAAGAAAGATTAATTAATCATCACCATGCAATTGCATTGTAAAGTCATCATTGGCATTTCAAAATGTGAGAAGACAGCTTTATAAGTCTTTATCAAGACATTGTCAATTTGTAATGTACTTAAAGAGCCATTGAACACACCGATTGGCATGTGTGTTTTTCTGTTGCTCATTAGAAAAACAAGATTTTAGTCTTGGAGGTGTTTCCTGACCTCAAAAGTTTATTTCCTCAAAATCCCCAGAATAAATGTAAGATAACTCAAGAAATCTGTATTAAATGTCTGTCTCATGGTCTATGCTATTGGATAGAGACCAATCACTGCAGCTGTTCATGTTAGTGGGCAAATAGACATCGTCAAATCAAAACCCAACCTTAATTTACCCGTTGTGACGCACAGATGTTCCAAACTCTGTTTTAGACCAGACTGACTTTATGACCAAAATTATCCTATTTACATTTTGTAGTCAATCTTGACACTAGAATAACTGTTTCTGACTCATATCGATGCCACATTTGTTGCTTTTTAAAGGCAGTCGCTCTTTAAGGCCATGCAGTACAGTATATGAATCCAGGCAGGAAGTAATTACAACAACACAAAGAGGTCATACCCATCTCCAAGCCTGTACTGTGTGCTGAAGAGATTGTCAAGACTTAGAGGGGCATACGTTTTCACATTCACTTTTGACATACAATTAGCCACACGAGTCAGCACAACTTCCAAAGCAAACCTGTTGATGAAAGTACCTTAGGTCTCACCAGTAAAACAGTCTGACCATTTCTTTGTTAGGGGATTTAGGCCTGTCGCTTGTACGCTTCGTCATCATCCACCATTCACCCTCTCTCTCTCTCGCTCTCTCTCTGTCTCTCTGTATGTCTGTCTGTCTGTCTCTCAGGCCCCCCACTGGTGCAGTCACTGAGTTCTTGGAGGGTGTGTTTACAGAGGGGATGGGAATGCGGGAAACATGACCGAATCCTGAATCTGTCTCTGTCTCCCCTGGTCCCCCTGGACTCAACACTGTGGGACCAGCTGGAACCCCGGTGACCCAACAGTGTGACAAACCACGAGCCATCACCATGACGATGACACCAGCAGGAAGTGGGGATGCGCCTTAGAGCTGACTTCCTGCTCCTTCTCTTTGGCCCACCATCATTCCATAGACCACCAAGAATGAGCAGCCTACACTTTGTAGCTCAGTTGGTAGAGGGTTCAATTCCCGGGACCACCCATATGTAAAATGTATGCACACGTGACTGTAAGTTGCTTTTGATAAAAACGTCTGCTAAATGGCTTATTATTATATTATATTATTACACGACAAAAGGGTTCTTCAGATGTCCCTGTGGCAGAACCCTTTGAAGAACCGTTCTGAGTTCCAAGTTTAACCCTCTGTGGAAAGGGTTCTACATGGACAACAAAAGGGTTCTTAAAGGGGTTCTCCCATGGGGATAGCCCAGTGGGGAACAGTGAGGGCCTTCTATGCCTAACGATTTATAAAATAATTGTAGTTTTAAGATGTAAATGTCCTTTTCATTTATCTTTTATATTTTCAATAATACTTCAATGATTATATTATTATTTTTAATGATATTCTGATTTAATCTCTTTAGTTTGTGTTGGAAAGGGTTAACACTGAAGAGAAAATAAAATATCCAATCAGGATTTTTCCTTGCTGGTCTCTGGGGAGATAAATCTAGCTAAGTCAGCCATTGGCTAGGCCCTCAGAAGCTAGATAAAAGGCATCTGACATTCAAATGTATTAGGGCAGAAGCGACTCGAAGGAGTCGGAGGTTCACTCCAAAAACTCTAGTCTGCACTCAACTCTGCAGATGTGGTATTGTGGCGTTGAGATATACTGTACTTGGCTAGGATAGCACCTGCTGCAGCCGCTAGCTAGCTAGACTGTGGGAAAACTACTGCTCGCTATTGCGCAGTGACCTGTCGGCCTTCGAAAAGGCAGACGATTCCATACGTTTTTGTAAAAACAGTCCCACCCATTACAAGTCAAAATGTGATTGGTTGATTCCACTGTCACTCTAAAATTCTGCCTTAATAAAGTTGAATGGCAGATGCCTTCTATCTACAGTGCCTTCAGAAAGTATTCATACACCTTGACTTATTGCACATTTTGTTGTGTTACAGCCTGAAATAAGAATTGAGTAAATTGTTTTTTTCTCTCTCACAATCTACACACAATACCCCATAATGACAAAATGAAAACATGTTTTTAGACTTTTTTGCAAATGTATTGAACATTTCTAAAATATTGCTAGGCAGCCATTTTCAAGTCTTGCCATAGGTTTTCAAGCCGATTTAAGTCAAAACTCTAACTAGGCCACTCAGGAACATTCAATGTCCTCTTAGTAAGCAACTCCAGTGTATATTTGGCCTTGTGTTTTAGGTTATTGTCCAGCTGAAAGGTGAATTCATCTCCCAGTGTCTGGTGGAAAGCAGACTGAACCAGGTTTTCCTCTAGGATTTTGACTGTGAGATCCTAAACTCCATTCCGTTTATTTTCAATCCTGAAAAACTTCACAGTCCTTAACGATTACAAGCATACTCACAACATGATGCAGCCACCACTACGCTTGAAAATATGGAGTGGTACTCAGTAATGTGTTATATTGGATTGGCCCCAAACACAACACTTTGTATTCAGGACAAAAGTGAATTGCTTTGCCACATTTTGTTGCATGTTGCAAAACATGTTGCAAACAGGATGCATGTTTAGGAATATTTTTATTCTGTTCAGGCTTCCTTCTTTTCACTCTGTCAATTAGGTTAGTATTGTGGAGTAACTACAATGTTGTTGATCCATTCTCGGAGTTCTCCTATCACAGCCATTAAACTCTGTAACTGTTTTAAAGTCACCATTGGCCTCATGGTGAAATCCCTGAGCGGTTTCCTTCCTCTCCGGCAACTGAGTTAGGATGTGTCTTTGTAGTGACTGGGTGTATTGATACACCATCCAAAGTGTAATTAATAACTTCACCATGCTCAAAGGGACATTCAATGTCTGCTTCCCCCCCCATCTACCAAAAGGTGCCCTTCTTTGCGAGGCATTGGAAAACCTCCCTGGTCTTTGTGGTTGAATCTCTGTTTGAAATTAACTGCCCAACTGAGGGACCTTACAGATAATTGTATGTGTGGGGTACAGAGATGAGGTAGTCATTCAAAAATCATGTTAATGCGTGTCCATGCAACTTATTATGTGACTTGTTAAGCAAATGTTTTCTCCTGAACTTATTTAGGCTTGCCATAACAAACGGGTTGAATACTTATTGGCTCAAGACATTTCAGCTTTTCATTTGTTATTAATTTGCAAAATTTTCAAAAAATATAATTCCACTTTGACATTATGGGGTATTGTGTGCAGGCCAGTAACACAAAATCTAAATGTAATCCATTTTAAATTCAGGCTGTAACACAACAAAATGTGGAAAAAGTCAAGGGGTGTGAATAATTTCTGAAGGCACTGTAGCTTCTGAGGGCCTACCAATGGCTGACCTAGCTAGCTTGTGTTTTCGTATTCTTATGATTGGGACCTACTGGCTTATTATGTCCACAGGAATGTGATGCTTATTCTTTAACATCATGCTGTGTGTTACTGCTGTCTATCTATCAGCCCTATGTGTTTTACAAAAGGTGCGCTCTCCTACATGGAGTGCACTGCATATTACGGTTGTTGTCCTTTCAGCATCACAAGCCTGTCACACTCACATCCTTTTATGTGTCACTGTTGTCGCTTTTGGTGATAGTGTGATAGTGATGGCGTTAGGCTACCATAGGTTTTGTAAGCAGTGTGGTTGTTGTTGCTGGTAGCATTATCCGTGCTGGTGCCGTCTCTGTGTGAGTGGCAGTCCAAAGCGTGGCTCAGCATCAGGCCTGTTTGATTCAGTTGGACGCATTAATAAGTGATGCTATGTTTCTGTAATTTCTCTTGATTTTTGAGTTTGGTACAGCGTGTTGGAAGATTTTTATTCCCCCACTGAAGGCCTAGGTCCAATAGCCATGGTTCGCTACTGTGTAAAACCATTTTAGGTTCTAGGTAGAACCTTTTTTCTAAGAGTGTACAGTCTGTCTTGATGTTAAATTGCTTCCAAGGTCTCTGCTAATGCTATTCTACATTTGTACAAAATTATATTACATTTTGCCCATACAGTGCATTTAGCTAATTTAATAGGAACCACCAAACTAGATCACAATGAAGCATGCAGAAATAATTAAGCAATTTGTATTACTGGGTAAAGGATCCATTCTAATATCTGTCATATCAATAGAAAAATACATATTCTGTTATATGTAAATATTTTATACCTAAAATTATTCCACATTTCAGTCATGTAAAGAGACGTTATTCTAGCTGGATATCAGATTTCATGGAATGGATATGAATACGAAACCTTAGATTAAAAAATTGACATCTGGTGAAAACAACACAGTTTCCATAAATACAGCGCTGTTATCTTTTGACAGCACGTGTCGGAAAACAAACCCCTGGAGCATATTGGTGTGCGAGACTCAAGGCCACACTTTTTTGTTTTTACAGAGGATTTCACAAAATGCTGTGGTAAAGAAGATGATGATTGTGTGAATGAAAAAGCAAGCACAATGAGACAGTAATTACATAAGAGGTTATTTGTAGCTCTGCATGAAAATTCACAATATCACACGTCACTGCTTTAAATGTAGCCACTGTGTATCATTGTGATATAGTAAACATATTCACATATGGGGGCCTACTATATTTATTCAGAGAAAATTACTTAATTCCATCAGACCAACAGCACGGGGAAAAACACACTAAAAGTTGTGTTGACTTTGACACAACACCCCAAAAGGGCCTTTGACCATTGTTCAAGATCCAGTGAGACACGACAAAACCTGATTACGGTGCTCAACAGCACACCAGTTTAGCAAGACATCATGAAGGAAAGCAAAAACAGACATTGTTTTCACATTTCCCTGACCACAATCTTACCAGGCACACCTCTGACCAACCTGGACTCAAATTAGCATGATATGTCACGTTTGGTATGGTATGTATTAATTTGTAGATCCATTTCAAATGATATGTTACGAATTACTATTTGTATGATGTGTTACGAATTGCAATTCGTACAATATGTTACAAATTTGCAATACGTATGATATGTTACGAATTCCCATTTGTTGTGGCTAACGTTAGCTAGGTGGCTAGGTGGCTAACATTAACGTTAGCTAGGTGGCTAACGTTAGCTAGGCTAGGGGTTAAGGTTAGGGTTAAGGTTAGGAGTTAGGTTAAAGTTAGGTTAAAGTGTTAAGGTTAGGGTTAGCTAACATGCTAAGTAGTTGCAAAGTTGCTAAAAAAATTGTAAGTGGTGTTGCTAATTAGCTAAAATGCTCAAGTTGTCCGTGACGAGATTAGAACATGCAACCTTTGGTTTGCTAGACGTTCACATTATATATCCACCTATCCACCCTCCTTTTGTTTGTGCCCTAAGTAACCTTCTGTCTTATGTACTGTAACCATACCAAACGTGGTGGAGCTTATGAGTGTGCAGGCTCTATTTCTTTTATACTGACTTTCTTCGGCCCTGCACCCCACTAAAGGATGTGCGTTTGATCACACTTTACTACCATACCAAACATAAAAATATGATCCTAATTTGAGTGTCCCAGATTTTCGTTTACTATGTTATGTCTAGTCTATGATCCCAGGCTGCTCTGACAGTGTGTCCTACTGTACCATGCAAATGAATGGGTTCATTTGGGTAAAAGCTTACAGTAATTTCAAGCTTGGGTTCCTCAGAGAGTAATATAGTATACCAATTATCATATGCATGACAATCCCAAATACAGTAGTAATACACGACAAAGGTCAGTACTCGGTGTTAGTTATTTCTGATTGATATAGGAAAACTGGGGTACACTAACACCTTGTCTTATCACTGAGGATATCAATCAAATGAAATGCCTCCGTAGATAGTTTATCTTATTTTGTATCAGTGTCAAGCCAGTGATTTGGTTTGTGGGAAATGTCAAATGAAATTATAGTTCTGAATAAACTTGGGTTTATGATGCCAATGAATTAGCAATGGAAGACCTTGTTTCTGCCGTTTGTGTTTTATCTGTAGGTTGGCAGGATGCATTGGAGAGACCTGTTTGTGGTAAGATGAGTTGAAAGCAATGCAGCCGATTCTAAGCGGTGCTCACTAAAGCAAGGGGTGGGCTGTCATGCTAAGATTACACAAGCATAAGAATAGAGAAATTACTGTTTTGGCTACAGCATGGCCATTATTAAATCTGATTAAGAGGCCTACGCCAATAACAACAACAAACATCACTGGAATGGAATAGTCTAGGGATGTGATATTTTACTGGTCATTCTTTCCCAGAATATATTTGTGACAAGCTCCTTTAGAAATAACATTTTGTACAGACTCCAGGTAAACCTAGTGTATGTCACTTGCTTACGCCTCCTCCTGAAACTGCCACAATTCGGTGATTCAGAATCCATATAGCTTAATCTAATTTAAACACTCTTTCGTATTTCCATATTGACTTAACAAAGTAGGTCACCAGGCTCGCTTTAAATCCATTAATATCAATGAAAACATAACCTGCCTCTCGGAGATAAGAAGCCCATTGTATTTGGACTATTGACGTTAATCATTTCCATGTCATTGAGCAACAACATTAAACCATGGAGGCAGAGTGAGAGGCTGCAGATGGCCCCAATCTGATCTGGGAAACATTTTACAGGCAGAGCTGTGATCACATCTGATTAGGAATCTCACTGGCTCGTTAGCAGGTAAGCGGTGGTGATGAGGGTGATAGCTGCCTTGCCCTGCTTACTTTAAATAGGCACATCATGCAGGTCATTTTACATTTTACACTATTTAGCAGACGCTCTTATCCAGAGCGACTTACAGTTAGTGGCATTATTCTTTTTTTTTCATACTGGCCCCCCGTGGGAATCGAACCCACAACCCTGGCGTTGCAAACGCCATGCTCTACCAACTGAGCTACCTCCCTGCCGGCCATTCCCTCCCCTACCCTGGACGACTTGTGCGCCGCCCCATTGGTCTCCCGGTTGCAGCCGGCTACAGCAGAGACTGGATTCGAACCAGGATCTCTAGTGGCACAGCTAGCACTGCGATGCAGTGCCTTAGACCACTGCGCCACTCGGGAGGTAGCGTCTTGCAATGCCAATGTAGTGCGGACCTGGATCGCACTGTACGGTTTCCATTAGAAGGAATTACAGTTGAAGTCGGAAGTTTACATACACCTTAGCCAAATACATTTAAACTCAGTTTTTCAAAATTCCTGACATTTAATCCTAGTAAAAATTCCCTGTCTTAGGTCAGTTAGGATCACCACTTTATTTTAAGAATGTGAAATGTCAGAATAATAGTAGAGTAGAGCTTTTATTTCTTTCATCACATTCCCAGTGGGTCAGAAGTTTACATACACTCAATTAGTATTTGGTAGCATTGCCTTTAAATTGTTTAACTTGGGTCAAACGTTTCGTGTAGCCTTCCACAAGCTTCCCACAATAAGTTGGGTGAATTTTGGCCCATTCCTCCTGACAGAGCTGGTGTAACTGAGTCAGGTTTGTAGGCCTCCTTGCTCGCACACACTTTTTCAGTTCTGCCCACAAATGTTCTATAGGATTGATGTCAGGGCTTTGTGATGGCCACTCCAATACCTTGACTTTGTTGTCCTTAAGCCATTTTGCCACAACTTTGGAAGTATGCTTGGGGTTATTGTCCATTTGGAAGACCCATTTGCGACCAAGCTTTAACTTCCTGACCTGATGTTTTGAGATGTTGCTTCAATATATCCACATAATTGTCCTTCCTCATGATGCCATCTATTTTGTGAAGTGCACCAGACCCTCCTGCAGCAAAGTACCCCCACAGCATGATGCTGCCACCCCCGTGCTTCACGGTTGGGATGGTGTTCTCCGGCTTGCAAGAAACCCCCTTTTTCCTCCAAACATAACGATGGTCATTATGGCCAAACAGTTCTATTTTTGTTTCATCATACCAGAGGACATTTCTCCAAAAAGTACGATCTTTGTCCCCATGTGCAGTTGCAAACTGTAGTCTGGCTTTTTTATGGCGGTTTTGGAGCAGTGGCTTCTTCCTTGTTGAGCGGCCTTATATTGATATAGGACTTGTTTTACTGTGGATATAGATACTTTTGTACCTGTTTCCTCCAGCATCTTCACAAGGTCCTTTGCTGTTGTTCTAGGATTGATTTGCACTTTTCGCACCAAAGTACGTTCATCTCTAGGAGACAGAACACATCTCCTTCCTGAGCGGTATGACGGCTGCGTAGTCCCATGGTGTTTTTACTTGCGTACTATTGTTTGTACAGATGAACATGGTACCTTCAGGCGTTTGGAAATTGCTCCCAAGGATGAACCAGACTTGTGGAGGTCTACACATTTTTTTCGGAGGTCTTGGCTGATTTCTTTTGATTTTCCCATGATGTCAAGCAAAGAGGCACTGAGTTGGTAGGCCTTGAAATACATCCACAGGTACACCTACAATTGACTCAAATGATGTCATTTAGCCTATCAGAAGCTTCTAAAGCCTTGACATCATTTTCTGGAATTTTCCAAGCTGTTTAAAGGCACAGTCAACTTAGTGTTTGTAAACTTCTGACCCACTGAAATTGTGATACAGTGAATTATAAGTGAAATAATCTGTCTGTAAACAATTGTTGAAAAAATTACTTGTGTCATGCACAAAGTAGATGTCCTAACCGACTTGCCAAAACTATAGTTTGTTAACAAGAAATTTGTGGAGTGGTTGAAAAACGAGTTTTAATGACTCCAACCTAAGTTTATGTAAACTTCCGACTTCAACTGTATGTCTCCCTGACATCTCAAGAATACATACCCACCCTCTGCATGGAACAATGTGACAGTCCCATCGACACACCATAAATATTGCGGTCCATCAGCCAAACGGCGGGGAACACACTTTTTCTTGCCAGTGGAGACACCCATCATCCTCATAATCACATCAAGGAATGGTGTGATAGGCGGTGTGAAAGTCATTTTATGTGTGACTTTCAGATATGACAGACAAGACACAAGAAATATTGATGGGGACATTAATCATAAGGGTTTGTTATTCTATCAATTCAAATAGGCACCAACTAAATATACAGTAGCTTCAAGAGTATGAGAATGAACATTGAAGAAGGACACCGACACAACACTGTTATCAGGCCCATGGTCAACACTCTAATGGTTTTACGGCAACACATCAACCATACAGAGGCCCCCCCTGTCTTCGGTTTCCTGACATGATATTTGTTCAATGTACTGTTACAGCAGACACAACACAATTGAAACGATGATATCCATAATTTATTTCCCATTGAAATTGATGAACAAAAACACGTAGCATTGTGCTTCACTCTCGGGCTGACAGAACACATTTAGGATCTTTGGAGCTGTTACAAGGCATCGAGCTCATTGAAAGATAAATGTAAACAGGTCAAATCCAATGTTAGATAACCTTGTCCCACCCAGAACACATACCTGCTATAGATGGCGAGGTGGAGAAAGAAACAGTTTGGTGGCAAACATCCTTAGTTTCACTTTGCATCACATCTATACCACTGAACTTACTGTTGTCTTTCTTACTGTCGTCACAATGTACTCATGGTCCATCTTGAATTGATTATTTTCGTCTATATCAAACACATTTCAATCACAGTTTACCATATGAGGTACATAATGAGGTGTCACCCCCAAAACTGATAAAACAGCTAAAACATTTCACATGAGCATTATCAAATCTCTCCTATTTTCTATTCTACATAAAATGTATCATCCCCCACTTCCCCATAGTCTTGTGTTTTCTCATGTCCACCCAATGGTGGATCAGGATGGCTGTTTATTTCTTAACACTGAGTATGGTCATCTGAAGGCACTCCTCTTTGAGGGCCACCAGCTCTGTCTTGTAGGTGCTGGCCTTGACTTCACTGTACAGGCCCATCTGCTTTTTGGTGGACAGTGGTGTCTCCAAGGTGACAGATCCAGCTGTCATTGCGTCAGCTGGCGAGGGCGAGTTCCGCTTGAAGACCCCCAGCAGGTTGGTGAGTGCGTGACCAATGTCATGGCGTGCGCCCTCGTTAACAAAACAGTAGAGGATGGGGTCAGCCACACAGTTCAGGCTGGTGAGGGCCAGCGCCACGTGGTAGGCTACAAACAGGTCCTCCTCTGCGCCACAGTCGCAGGGCTTCTGGAGGAAGAGGATGCTGCGAGACAGCAGGAGCACGTGGTATGGCCCGAAGCATACCAATACGATCAGGATTAGGCTCAGCGCCAGGCGCTTGATCTTGGCCTTCTCGTGGCACTCAGTGGACACATTGCCACGCACCGCCCGCAGAATGCCCCGGTACGCACCCAGCATGAGCAGCCAGGGCATTAGGAAACCCAGAAATGTCCGGTAAAGGTTCATGCCCGCCACCCAGTCCTGCATGGGGTACTTCTCGAAGCAGAAGGTGTGGTTGAAACGGTCCTGGAAGAGCTCGTCGTGGAAGAGGGGCGCAGAGTTGGCCACTATCTCGATGGTCCACACCACCGAACTGACCAGCACGGCGGTTTTGACCCGCCGGACCTTGGCGAACTTGAGCGGGTAGGCCACGGCCAGATATCGGTCGATGGAGATGCAGCAGAGGAAGGCGATGCTGACGTAGATGTTGGTGTAGAAGATGAAGCCGAAAAGCTTGCAGGAATTCTGGCCGTGAATCCAGTCGTCGTGCTGGAGGAAGTAGTCGATCCATAGGGGCAGGGTGCCGATGTAGAGGAGGTCAGCCACGGAGAGGTTGATCAAGTAGATGCCCAGCTCGTTTTTCTGCTTCACCTGCAAGTAAGCTGCCCACAGAGCCATGCAGTTGGTGGGCAGGCCCAGGACGATGACAATGATGTACAACGTAGGCTGGAAGTACTGGTCGATCTTTGAGTCGACATTGCAGAAGGATATGTTGCACATTGTCCTCGTATTCTGTAGGTGCATTGTTATTTTGGCACTAAGTATTTACAGGGTTAGGACAATCCAACATGTTGTTGTTAATGAGAATGAAAGAGGGAAAACGGCATTCTGTACAGTGACGTTTCCTTCTTGTTGTTGAGTAAATCCTTATATCCAGGCCTGAAAGCACACGTTTTCTCCAGGCGGGCTTCACATGTCAAACAGCCGTCTCCCATTTCACTGCTTTTTCAGATGAGGAAGAAGACAAGAAGAGAAAAAAAGGAGAAGTGGTGAAATAAAACCCCTCTTATTGACAAAGAGCCAGGCCTCCACTCCGGCATAAGGACCTCATAAATCTTGGAGAGATTATTGACTCTGTACTGGTACCCCCTGTATATAGCCTAGCTACTGTTATTTTACTGCTTTAATTATTTGTTATTTTGTTATTTTTGTTATTTTTTTATTTGTACTTATCTATTTTTTACTTAACACTTATTTTTCTTAAAACTGCATTGTTGGTTAAGCGCTTGTAAATAAGCATTTCACTGTAAGGTCTACACCTGTTTTTGATTTATTTGATTTGTCCGGGGTCTGTCGCTATATGTGGAGAGGGAGGTGGGGAGGTTGATGGGGTGGAGGGGGAGGACGGGGCCACTCTGTGCTGGTGAGAGGTCTTCAAAGGCCAAACAACAAACACACTTCCTCCAAGACTGTCACTGACGATCCATGCCATGCACACAGCAGCAGCAGGCGATCTGTTAACTCAGGCCTCCTCGGCTCTGCCCATCTGAAACAGAAGAAAGGAGAGTGTGTGAGATAGTGTGTACTGCCAATTTCAATCCGTTTCAGTTTTTGCAACCCAATCGGTTTTTCACATACAGTTCATGTTTATGCACTTGGATTGAATTGTCAGATCCATACAATTCTCAAGTTACTCTATATTAGCTTTCTGTTTCCTATTATTTATGGCATGTAGTCTAACCTTGCACTTCCAATACTCCTCACCTCTGCTTGTTTTCACGTTGGAAAAAAAAATATGAAAAGAATGTATGCACTCACTAACTGTAAGTTGCTCTGATAAGAGCGTCTGCTAAATGACTAAAAAATGAAAAAATGAAGCGATTTTTATATATTCTTAGATCATTCCGGTCTGACCAATGGTCTTTCTCACACTCATATGCTTTTACTCATAGTGTATGCTTTACACAACAGTATAATGACATACTTGATACAAAAGTGTTTACTTTTCTATTGAAAACACAGCAATCACCATAACCACATTCCAAGGTCCTCCTTCTTGAACAGAAATACGGACGGATTGGTCCAATTAGTCACAATTCTGATGGAAATGGCATCACTAGTAGTATAATATTCTGCGGTGTTGAACAGCAGTTACAGTATGGCCCTGAAAGATACCATGCTAGTCTTTGTAGTGAAAGGAAGGATGGGCCACTCCTGTGGTGACCTTGTCAAATACAGTTCAATGGGAACACTCCTATTGATATACAGCAGAATAACTGGGTCACAAAACAAGTAGTCAGCAAGCCATAATCAAAAGTGGTTCGTGCTACGGCTCCTGTAAGTACACACAATAGGAGAGATACAATTAGGGACCAATAATGTCAATCAATCTGTGTGTGTGTGTTTGTGTGTGTGGTCTACGGGTACATTTATCCCTGTGAATATCCCCAAATGACTAGGGTATGGAAAAGTAAGAGAAAGGTCATGTTAATAATTCAACATAATTCTACGTACCCGGGTAAAACATGGTGTAATTCCACTATGTGTTGCATCCAGGTGTCATTTTCCTATCACCATTCAATTACAGGCAAATTTTTTTTGTTTTCTTGTGGAATTCAACAGCATGCTTATAGCTATTGCACCCTAGCCTTCATACTTGCATTGTAAAATTATGTAAAGAATTTTCCCTCTGTTTATTGACTTATCTACCAAGGGGAGGAGCAGTGGAGAGGTGCTGAGTAGCAGAGATAGGCTAGAGTAATGCTGTAAGGAAAATAATGCAAGTAGGCTTTAATTCATCCTCAGAAATGTCTAATGACATTTCCATACATCAGCACCAGCACTAATATTATGATGGTGGGATTTTACATGCTATGCTGTTGGGGTTATTTTAGGTCTTGTTTCAAAGTTTTCACAGATTTAAAGCGTATGTGGATCTGGTTTCTTTCCAGGAAAAAAGTATGAGCAATGACACTGAAGAATGTGGTTTGTGCCTACTGTCAATTTCAGATGCTTATCTCAGAGTGTTTGCATGCAAGGGAGGAACCATAACACTGCAATGTCAACAACAATAAAATGTAGTTGTGATCTCTACCTGACCCTGAGACAAACTGGACTTAACATGCTTGGTATTTGGTTGACTTTGAAGTTAATCATGCACAGGTTTTTCTATTAATGTTCTTTAATGTAGCCAGTACGTTACACACCCTGGTGATTAGGATTTTTAATATTGTATTTTTACATTCTTTGCCTGGGTATATACATGTTCTGTACTTAGACTGTGTTGACTCTTCCTTCATGGCTCAGTGACCACACTGATGTTATCATCATACCTGCGATAGTCTTTTGAAGGTTGTAGGCGTACTGACAACATTCATCAGGTTCAACGTCTGCCAACAGTTCACTTTGGCTTATGAGCCTTCACCTGTATGATATAACTCATCAGAAGAGTGTTTTGTCCTGTGTCCTCCTACCTGGTCAGTCAAGCCCAGAGGCCTGCCTGGCTGGATGACCCCTGGAATTGTGCTCTGGATAAACCTGTGCCATATTGGACGTTATGCTAGCCAGTGGTTTGTGAGGGCTGGACATTGTTGGCCACACAGCCTATAGATTCTAGTGGGAGCAGCAGGGAGAACTAGGGGAGCCATGCTAACCTGGAAGACATTGTGCAACAAAGCGTGGTGTTTGATCAGCTGCCAGCTAGGATTATTGAAGCCCCGCCACACAAAGCCCGCCACGTTGGCTGTCGCACCCAGCAGCCCCGCACAATGCATTTGCCCTTCACTCCCATAAATGTGCTTAGCTCACTCTTACAAATGTCATTTCCGTTCAAATGATTTTGGTCTGTAGCTCTTTTGTTTACTTTTGTCTCACGGATGTCCATTGTCAAGGGGGTATATGTTGGATGTCTTTGCCTGGGTATATTCAGCTATTGTTTGAGTGAGAGTGTGTTCTCACACCATAATACAGTGTGTAACTGAAACTAATTGAAAACATTAATGTGGATCCTTGATGAATGATGGATCCCAACTTAGTCTAATTTCACAATGTCATTGTGAGCCCCACCACGTCTTGGCGCCACCTTTGTGTAGAACTTATCATGATGTCCTAACTCACACAGAGTGCCGTTGGTCTGTGCCATTGTACACTGGTAATTCAAGCACATGTAGGTCACCCTGTATAATTACTTAATTAATTATAGACCAGACTTTTCCATAGAACTACAGCATAACAGGTCTCAAAGCGTGATTAAGTACAAGTGCTCACACAAGGAGTTCTAACATTACAGTAACTTCCCAGTGAGCATTTCTGGATGTTTAGTTGTTTAACCATGAAGAAAAGCTGATGGACCTAACATAGTGAGAAAGCTCTCACTCAGACACAAGATTACGGTGTGTTCAGGAGCATCAGAAACTAGCTGGCGGTTAGCCAAACACTCATGTTGACAGTGAAACACTGGAGTAAAAATACTACTCCTAAGAATTCAATGCATAACACAACAGCACAAGTAAATTCAGGACAAAGGAACCCATTAGACTCTATACTGTACCATCATGAACTAGTGAAAATGTTATATAGCCACAGGAAAACCACTAGGATACATCTATTGAGATTTGCATCTATTTGGTCAGCTTTGTTAAACTAATCCTAATGCCAATGAAAACAGAGATTGCACAGTATTGAACTCACTAAACACATCGGCCTTTCTTTGTTTCTTTTTTAAATGTAGGTTAGCGGAGCATTAGCTTCAGGAGTCCCACAGCTGAAGCACAGCGGCCTCCATAACTCTGTGAGTTATTTATTTGATCATATCAGATCACTGTGATTTATTGTTCACATTTCTATCTAGTTGACCAACCTTCATACGTTTCATAATGGTGACTTGCGATCTTTAGATTCAACAACAATCGCCATTTTACCACACATGAATAGGTACATTTGTTCAACTGAATTAGCAGTGTCCCCCGGCTAATGTTCAAACGGCACGTATACTTAAAACTGCCAGACACTGTTAAGCCTGAAAACCATTTACCATAATATCATAATTTGATCTATTTCAGCCTGGGAGAAATTGTCAGACTTGCTTGGATTGGGACGAGAAACACATGAGGACGTGAGCCCCATTCAGACAGTTATATCTCCCATGGCGATTTTTGTTAGTTTTTATTTTATTTCACCTTTATTTAACCAGGTAAGCCAGTTGAGAACAAGTTCTAATTTACAACTGCGACCTGGCCAAGATAAAGCAAAGCAGTGCGATAAAAACAACAACACAAAGTTACATATGGGGTAAACAAAACATAAAGTCAAAAATACAACAGAAAATATATATACAGTGTGTGCAAATGTAGTAAATGATGGAGGTAAGGCAATAAATAGGCCATAGTGCAAAATAGTTGCAATTTCGTATTAACACTGGAATGATAGATGTGCAAAAGATGATGTGCAAATAGCGATACTGGGGTGCAAATTAGCAAAGTAAATAACAATATGGGGATGAGGTAGTTGGATGGGCTAATTACAGATGGGCTGTGTACAGGTGCAGTGATCGGTAAGCTGCTCTGACAACTGATGCTTAAAGTTAGTGAGGGAGATAAGAGTCTCCAGCTTCAGAGATTTTTGCAGTTCGTTCCAGTCATTGGCAGCAGAGAACTGGAAGGAATGGCGGCCAAAGGAGGTGTTGGCTTTGGGGATGACCAGTGAGATATACCTGCTGGAGTGCAGACTACGGGTGGGTGTTGCTATGGTGACCAGTGAGCTAAGATAAGATGGGGATTTGCCTAGCAGTGATTTATAGATGACCTGGAGCCAGTGGGTTTGGCAACGAATATGTAGTGAGGGCCAGCCAACAAGAGCGTACAGGTCACAATGGTGGGTAGTATATGGGGCTTTGGTGACAAAACGGATGGCACTGTGATAGACTACATCCAATTTGCTGAGTAGAGTGTTGGAGGCTATTTTGTAAATGACATCGCCGAAGTCAAGGATCGGTAGGATAGTCCGTTTTACGAGGGCATGTTTGGCAGCATGAGTGAAGGAGGCTTTGTTGCGAAATAGGAAGCCGATTCTAGATCTAACTTTTGATTGGAGATGCTTAATGTGAGTCTGGAAGGAGAGTTTACAGTCTAACCAGACACCTAGATATTTGTAGTTGTCCACATACTCTAGGTCAGACCCGCCGAGAGTAGTGATTCTAGTCGGGTGGGCGGGTGCAAGCAGCGTTCGGTTGAAGAGCATGCATTTAGTTTTACTAGTGTTTAAGAGCAGTTGGAGGCTACGGAAGGAGTGTTGTATGGCGTTGAAGCTCGTTTGGAGGTTTGTTAACACAGTGTCCAATGAAGGGCCAGATGTATACAAAATGGTGTCATCCGCATAGAGGTGGATCCGAGCGTCACCAGCAGCAAGAGCAACATCATTGATATACACAGAGAATAGAGTCGGCCCGAGAATTGAACCCTATGGCACCCCCATAGAGACTGCCAGAGGTCCAGACAACAGGCCCTCCGATTTGACACATTGAACTCTATCTGAGAAGTGGTTGGTGAACCAGGCGAGGCAGTCATTTGAGAAACCAAGGCTATTTAGTCTGCCAATAAGAATGTGGTGGTTGACAGAGTCGAAAGCCTTGGCCAGGTCGATGAAGACGGCTGCGCAGTACTGTCTTTTATCGATCGCAGTTATAATATCATTTAGGACCTTGAGCGTGGCTGAGGTGCACCCATGACCAGCTCGGAAACCGGATTGCATAGCGGAGAAGGTACGGTGGGATTCAAAATAGTCGGTGATCTGTTTGTTAACTTGGCTTTCAAAAACTTTCAAAAGGTAGGGCAGGATGGATATAGGTCTGTAACAGTTTGGATCTAGAGTGTCACCCCCTTTGAAGAGGGGGATGACCGCGGCAGCTTTCCAATCTCTGGGGATCTCAGACGTTATGAAAGAGAGGTTGAACAGGCTAGTAATAGGGGTTGCAACAATTTCGGCGGCTAAATTTAGAAAGAAAGGGTCCAGATTGTCTAGCCCAGCTGATTTGTAGGGGTCCAGATTTTTCAGCTCTTTCAGAACATCAGCTGTCTGAATTTGTGTAAAGGAGAAGCGGGGGGTGGGGCATGGGCAAGTTGCAGCCGTAGCAAAATGCTTGTTGAAATTCTCGATTATTGTAGATTTATCGGTGGTGACAGTGTTTCCTAGCCTCAGTGCAGTGGGCAGTTGGGAGGAGGTGCTCTTATTCTCCATGGACAGTGTAAAAGCAATTATTCTTTAGAAGTTTATTACAATCTCAAAGTTTCCCTATGAAAACGTCACAGGCTAAATGACTGTAAATCGATTATGAACTGTCTATTGTGGCCCTAGCTTCTCAATTGTCCGTTCATCATAGAGTTCACCAAAATGGTTACTTTTCTGTCCGAAAAGGAATAGTTTGAGTGGTTGCTGTGTGACTTGGACAGCCATTTGTAGGGGTCCAGATTTTTCAGCTCTTTCAGAACATCAGCTGTCTGAATATGTGTAAAGGAGAAGCGGGCACCCTCCGCTGCAACTTGCCCACGCTTCTCCTTTACACAAATTCAGACAGCTGATGTTCTGAAAGAGCTGAAAAATCAGAACCCCTACAAATGGCTGTCCAAGTCACACAGCAACCACTCAAACTACTCAAACTATTCCTTTTCGGACAGAAAAGTAACAATTTTGGTGAACTCTATGATGAACGGACAATTGAGAAGCTAGGGACACAATAGACAGTTCATAATCGATTTACAGTCATTTAGCCTGTGACGTTTTCATAGGGAAACTTTGAGATTGTAATAAACTTCTAAAGAATAATTGCTTTGACACAAGTGACATAGTGAATACACTCCAGGTAATATATGCTTCAAAGCACAGATCTAAGATCAGTTTTTCCTAGTCCATTCCTTACCTCAACAGTAGTGATCGACCTCACTCCAGATCAGTGCTGATAAGCAATCTATACCATCGCCGTACTGACCCAACATTACTTAATATTAGAAATGTTAGGGATGGTTGTTCCCTCCCTGTAACATAACCAGTTGGACAAGTGACATTACCAATTGGACAGTGTCGCAGGCATTCACAAGTCTGTGTTTTGGACAGGTGTTCCAGTGGACGGCCCAGTTGGTCCCAGTTTAATAATGAGCATAAACACATAGGCTTCCTGATGGCCTCGGCGATGACCCCTCTCTGTCAACTCCCGGAGGTCTGGTGGGAAAGACCCTGAGTTATTGAATCAGTTGCACAACAATAAACACGGTAGGGGTGGTGAGCACGGACCTGGCAGTCTTTCAATCAGCCCCCAGCAATGCCCGGGAGAGAGAGAGGCGCTTCTGTTTCCCCCTCACTTAACGAGAGAGAGCGAGAGAGAGAGAGAGAGAGCGAGAGAGAGAGAGAGAGAGAGAGAGAAACAGGATGACGGGTCTAAAATTGAACTGCATGATTATTCATTCATTAGGGCAGATCAGTGAGAGGATACTATGAGATGGCTTGGCAGGTCTCCTAAACAGGCAACAAACAGAGGGGTCAGCTAAGGGTTATTTGTGTTCGACTGAATACACAGAGCACAGGGAAAGGTCAAAGGGATCATGTCGTCTGCACCTCCCTGACTCTGGTCTCTGAAGAACTTGAACTTTTACTTTGTATTCTAATGGGAATGCATTCATTAGCAGTTCCACAAGTGTGAATAAGACATGGGTTCATCAGATAGTTATGATTGTGATATGATAATTATTCAAATAACCAATCAAAGCGCAAAAAATATCAATGTTAAAAACAATGTAAAACAAAATTGAAATGTACATTATTCTGTTATGTGTAATTTCATCCCCAAATACATATTTGATTACCCACTGGTTGGGCAGGGGGTCTGGGGGACCTACAAGTCTTGCCACAAAAACATTATATTGAAAAAGCGTTTTAATGACTAGATTACTAATCTACTCCCTTTCCTGAAAATCCCACCCCCAATAATTAATTGACAGGTCTGAAACCCTACCAACCCTGTGACTCAAAAATATCCTGCTCCTCCCCTGACAATCCCACCTACGGTGATAGATTGACAGGCCAAACTCTTAAAAATGTGGCCAGGATAACGCAAGACGATGAGGAAATGACATCGAAAATGGGAGCAATAAAACATTTGTTTTAAGAATTAGAATGTTGTACTTGGTAGGTTAAGAAAAAGCATTGATAAATTGCACATTAAGTTTTCATTTTCTTATTGTCACAAAAAAATGCAATCACAATAATGTAGTACAATTACAAATGTGAATTTTGATTTTTCTTTTAACAATTTTCTTTCTCAATATGACAGTTATCTGGTAGGGCATTGAACAAGAACCGTCAACTTGAAAATGCAAACTGGAGTTTTGCATTTACATTTGGTCACATAAAAATAATATTGCTAACGTATTATTAATTTTATCGTTATCATTATCAAATATGCATTTTTTTTGCCAGCTATATCTATACACATAAATTGCTGGCCTGAATCTGCAATAAAAATAATCAAATGTAGCTCTGGTATTATAGGTCATATTTGAACGGTTTGTGCTAAAGCAACCATCTCCAACCTACTTCATACTAAAAAATTTTAAGCAAGCTACTCATGTACAGCCTGCATATTTTCTTATTGTGTAGGCCTAATTTGATTAATAGAAACAATGAACAGCACTGCATACATAATGTAATTGTGTTTTGGTTCTTAAAACCACACAATTTGAACAAAAATCATTCTACTGTAGCCTACCTTATAAACCTTTCCTTTTTAAGATGAGGAAATAGAAATGTTTTACATTTTAACAAATATGTAGCCTGCAGTTACAGGACAAGGCTACTATAAATTATTTTCCAATTATTTTTAATAGTGGCCTTTTAAACAACACAGTAGGCTACATATTTGACATCAAAATCGTGAAGAAACAGAATAATCATGAAAGGTTTGAGGAATAACAAAAGTGTAGTCTCAGCAAGTACATTACTTGACCATTCCGCTTTTCCTCCGATATTTTTTGGTGCTGTTACATTACAGTGTCACCATTCATTTTTCAAATTAACTTGTCTAAGCAGCATACACATTTGAAGCAACGAGAGTAGAAATGGCTTATTTGGTCGATATTACTTACCGAGCCAACCAGAGCTGTTTAATCGAGATACAAATATCCTGTGCTTTTTTATTTTGTGCATAGGCGCATACAGACACAGCTACTGGGCATGCAGTTTTCTGCAAAGTTGCAACCTTTGGTAGGCTGATGGAAGGGCAAGCTACTCAGAGTCAGATGCTGCGATACAGCAAAGCCTAATCAGACATGCCAGGCTGATCATGGTTCATACAGGTGAAGTGAAATGATACAATGAATTTGCGGTGCATGTGTAGTCTACACTACATTTGAGTCATTTAGCAGACGCTCTTATCCAGAGCGACTTACAGGAGCAATTAGGGTTAAGTGCCTTGCTTAAGGGCACATCGACAGATTTTTCACCTAGTCGGCTCGGGGATTAGAACCAGCGACCTTTCGGTTCACTGGCACAACGCTCTTACCCACTAAGCTACCTGCCGCCTAAAATGATATGTAACAAGACCCTGAGTGCATCGTACATTAAACAACGATACAAATGTAACAACAGCACAGCAAATGAAAAATATTTGTTACGTTTCTACGTCGAATTTTCAACGCAATTTCAATGTATACATCTTTGTGATGATTATGTTGAAATTAGATTGATGTAACAATTCTTTTTTTTTCTGGGGGTAGATCAGCTTAATATTGCAGATAGATTGTAACTTCTATCAATGTAATTGTCTGCATCACTTCCAATCCCCCATGTTTTTTATATATATACACTCCCCTTTATTACTTTTCAACCCCGCCATCCTTTCCCTACTTGGGGTAAATTTGTGAACAACAATGCCCAGGCCTCTACTTCCAGCCTATACTTACTATCTACACCTTATGGACACAGTCAATTTTACAATAATTCTATTTTATTTGTTTTTGCGCCTGAACTTCTTCTACTCTCAACCTCTCCGATCATTTTCATGATGTCCATCCGGTTTGCTTCTATATGTATGTTAGTCAGGTTAAGTTAATGTATTTAAGTTGAAGTTTTACCCTAATTTCAATGTTTACAACACTGGTTGAAATGAGATGAAAACAGTGCTGGTTGATGACTTTTTTCAAATCCAATGTATTTTCCACATTGATTCCACGTCACAATACATTGACAAATGACGTTGAAACAACGTTTATTCAACCAGTGTGTACCAGGTGGGTAGGTAATGACATTAGATAACTCAAGCTAGCAGCTGCTGCTGACATAATATCTAACCAACATAATACAGATGCTGCCACTCATACGTCTAGCTATGAATCACACATATTTTTCACATCAAAATAAATTACATTTACGTCATTTAGCAGACGCTCTTATCCAGAGCGACTTACAGTTAGTGAATACATATATATATATATTTTTTATACTGGCCCCCCATGGGAATCGAACCCACAACCCTGGCGTTGCAAACGCCATGCTCTATCAACTGAGCTACATCCCTGCCGGCCATTCCCTCCCCTACCCTGGACGACGCTGGGCCAATTGTGCGCCGCCCATGAGTCTCCCGGTCGCGGCCGGCTGCGACAGAGCCTGGATTCGAACCAGGATCTCTAGTGGCACAGTTAGCACTGCGATGCAGTGCCTTAGACCACTGCGCCACTCAGGAGTCTGAAATCCGTAAGATAATAATCATCTTTAGAGGGATTACTTGCCTCTGATTCTAAACCCACAGGATGCAGCTGTACACTAGGGCTCCACATGGCCATCTCAAGTCCAACTGCCATTGGAAATAGTTATTGTGACATCACAACATACAGTATACTGTACAAATTGAAACCCTGATGAGGGAAGCATAGCTGTCAAACTTTGGGTATCTATTACATGTATTGTATAGGAGACATAAGAGTGTGGGGGTTTTATTTTCTTAATGTACTGTACCATAACACAGCAATGCTATCTACAGAATGTGGATAAGAGTTGAGATCTTCTTTAGGTTCAACACATTGAAGTTCATATGTTGTTGTACTCTCCAGGGAATCCTGCTCTTCCAGCTGGTGGAGAGGCCACACTGTACTGAGTCTCTGGTGTCACACAATGTCCTGTACTGAACTCAAATGAACCAAGCTAGCTGACTGCTGAGGGCATCTGTTTTCAAGAGTCTCTGTCACCACTGTTTGGAGTATGTTTGCCAGAGGCCAAACTCAGATGTGAAGATACAGGCACTTTGTGTGGCCTCACTGGCCTGGTGATGGCTTTGAAGTGATCTAATGTTCGCCTTTTTGCAACGGTCAACACAACATCTTTTCAAATGAAGAACTGCTCACAGCACGTAGTTTGGTTTGTCACAAGGAAGCAGAGCAGTCCACAACTCTACAAGCCCCACAATGAATAGATGTTCACATTCAAAATATTCATATAATGGAAAATTTGACTTGGCCTTTTTCAGGGCTGTGTAAGGTGACTTGGTAACAGGAAGTATATTATATAATGTGCCAGGTTTACATTCTCAAAAAAATGCCTTTAAAAGGCCCAGTGCAGTCAAAAACATGATTTCCTTGTATATTTCCACACTATGAGGTTGGAATAATACTGTGAAATTATGAAAATGATGATAATGCCCTTTTAGAGTAAGAGCTGTTTGAAAACACTGCCTAAAATTTCAACCTGTTTAGGTGGGATGGAGTTTTGGCCTGCCTGGTGACATCACCAGGGGGTAAATTAGTTAATAGACCAATAAGAAAGAGAGTTCCAAACCTCTCTGCCAATAACAGCTAGTTTTCAGTTTCCCCTCCCCACTCAGACCACTCCCAGACAGTCCTAGCAAAATTCTTATTTAGAAATTGCTCTTTGCTAAGAAGCTATTTCTGTTTTTGTTTTTTTTAAACCATTTTAATTGAAAACAATCACAGTAAGGTACTTAATTGTTACCCAGAATTGTGTTTTCATATTTTATTGTTTTATAGACAGTGATAGTCGGAAATGTAGGCTAAAGGGGAGACAGATACAGAGAGGAAGGACTGAGATGGGATTCGTACCCACGTCACCAGTGGTATATGGTCTAGAGTCTGGAGGACTAACCACTAGGCCAGACTCCTGCACAAATGCAATCCTTTCTTAACGTATAGGTGATGACAGAGACTTATCAATGGTTCACATCTAGTCTAACTGGATACCAGAGTTGACAATGAATATACTTCAACTGTTAGGCTACTCCTTTTACAAGGGAGTCATGATTATGCATTCTTTAGATTAGATTACTGATAACTAGGTGTTTGGATGCCTCCTATATCCTACCAGCTGGGGTTGTACTGGAACTGAAAAATGTACCTTATAAGAGAGATTGTTGAAAAAGTACATTACACGGCCAAACAAAACCGCAACTCATGACCAAAATATAAGTAGCACAACAAGCAATCCTAACCCAGTACGGTGGGCAAGAGATAGTTATCACACTTGACATATGATAATCATAATTATCGTCACTCAATTTGACCGTACTGTCTTTAAGTATGAGTTGTTGACTGTCACAAAACCAAAGCTTTGTGTGTGTGTGTGCGTGCGTGCGTGCGTGCGGCGTGCGTGGTGCGTGCGTGGTGCGTGCGTGGTGCGTGCGTGGTGCGTGCGTGCGTGCGTGTCATTTCTATCAAATAGGAAGTGGTTGGTGAAAATATCAAGATAAGAAGTGCCCAAACCAAACCAGGAACAAGAAAATTCAATTCAGCGAGGAACAGCGAGAGTGAGATGGATAAGGCATTAAGACCAGGACAAGGACACATTCATTACCCAGTCTCTACTCTCCTGACAAAAGCAATGCTCTACTTTAGGCTGGCTTTTGATCATGGTCTCATCTGTTTCTTTTTGTTTCATCCGACTCACTGATCATCTGAAACGTGGGCTCAATAGGGGCAGCAAATACATCTTTCATGTGCATGAGATCCTGTTTCTATTAAAAGATCATTGGAAGCTATGTGTTTGCTGCTCAATAGACACCTGGTTTCAGTTCCTATTTCATCGATGTAAAGCAGCTCAGAATGGGCGTTGGAGGCATGATGACACAGTAGATCATTACAGCCTTGCTAACCATAGGGGTAGTCTAGGTGTCAGGGCAGTTATCACCGTCTAGACTATGTGGTGTGCTCAGTCGTCATCATGCACTTACAGTGGCTTGCGAAAGTATTCACCCCCCTTGGCAGTTTTCCTATTTTGTTGCCTTACCACCTGGAATTAAAATTTGTATCATTTGATTTACACAACATGCCTACCACTTTGAAGATGCAAAATATGTTTTATTGTGAAACAAACAAGAAATAAGACAAAAAAACTGAAAACTTGACCATGCATAACTATTCACCCCCCCAAAGTCAATACTTTGTAGAGCCACCTTTTGCAGCAATTACAGCTGCAAGTCTCTTGGGGTATGTCTCTATAAGCTTGGCACATCTAGCCACTGGGATTTTTGCCCATTCTTCGAGGCAAAACTGCTCCAGCTCCTTCAAGTTGGATGGGTTCTGCTGGTGTACAGCAATCTTTAAGTCATACCTCAATTGGATTGAGGTCTGGGCTTTGACTAGTCCATTCCAAGACATTTAAACGTTTCCCCTTAAACCACTCAAGTGTTGCTTTAGCAGTATACTTAGGGTCATTGTCCTGCTGGAAGGTGGACCTCCTTCCCAGTCTCAAATCTCTGGAAGACTGAAACAGGTTTCCCTCAAGAATTTCCCTGTATTTAGCACCATCCATCATTCCTTAAATTCTGACCAGTTTCCCAGTCCCTGCCAATGAAAAACATCCCCACAGCATGATGCTGCCACCATCATGCTTCACTGTGGGGATGGTGTTCTCGGGGTGATGAGAGGTGTTGGGTTTGCGCCAGACATAGCGTTTTCCTTGATGGCCAAAAAGCTAGATTTTAGTCTCATCTAACCAGAGTACATTCTTCCATATGTTTGGGGAGTCTCCCACGTGCCTTTTGCTTATTTTTTTCTTTAAGCAATGGCTTTTTTCTGGCCACTCTTCCGTAAAGCCCAGCTCTGTGGAGTGTACGGCTTAAAGTGGTCCTATGGACAGATACTCCAATCTCCGCTGTGGAGCTTTGCAGCTCCTTCAGGGTTATCTTTGGTCTCTTTGTTGCCTCTCTGATTGATGCCCTCCTTGGCTGGTCCGTGAGTTTTGTTGGGCGGCCCTCTCTTGGCAGGTTTGTTGTGGTGCCATATTCTTTCAATTTTTTTTATAATGAATTTAATGGTGCTCCGTGGGATGTTCAAAGTTTCGGATATTTTTTTATTACCCAACCCTGATCTGTACTTCTCCACAACTTTGTCCCTGACCTGTTTGGAGAGCTCCTTGGTCTTCATGGTGCCGCTTGCTTGGTGGTGCCCCTTGCTTAGTGGTGTTGCAGACTCTGGGGCCTTTCAGAACAGGTGTATATATACTGAGATCATGTGACAGATCATGTGACACTTAAATAAGGTCCACCTGTGTGCAATCTAACTAATTATGTGACTTCTGAAGGTAATTGGTTGCACCAGATTTTATTTAGGGGCTTCATAGCAAAGGGGGTGAATACATATGCACGCACCACTTTTCCGTAATGTATTTTGTAATTTCTTTTGAAACAAGTTATTTTTTTCATTTCACTTCACCAATTTGGACTATTTTGTGTATGTCCATTACATGAAACCAAAATAAAAATCCATTTAAATTACAGGTTATAATGCAACAAAATAGGAAAAACGCCAAGGGGGATGAATACTTTTGCAAGCCCCCTAATTAGGATTATGTCAGGATTTTGTCTTGGTAAAGATCTTAAGCGCAAACAGCCCCCTCTTGCCCTCAATTTGGCAAATCTGACCATAACTCTATCCTCCTGATTCCTGCTTACAAGCAAAAACTCAAACAGGAAGTACCAGCTCAAGCTATAGGAGTCAAACAGCTGAAGCACAGCGGCCTCCATACCTCTGTGAGTTATTTATTAGATCATATCAGATATAACTGTGATTTATTGTTTATTATATCTACAGTATTTGACCAACATTAATACGTTTCATAATGATGACTTGCGATTTAAATATGCTGGCCCTCAACACGGGGGCCCCTCAGGGGCGTGTGCTTAGTCCCTTCCTGCACTCCATATTCACCCACGACTTCGTGGCCACGCACGACTCCAACACGATCATTAACTTTGCCTACGACACGACGGTGGTAGGCCTGATCACCGACGACAATGAGACAGCCTATAGGGAGAAGGACAACAACCTCTCCCTCAAAGTCTGGAAGACAAAGGAGCTGATCATGGACTACAGGAAACGCAGGTCCAAGCACGCCCCCATTCACATCGACAGGGCTGTAGTGGAGCGGGTCGAGAGCTTCAAGTTCCACGGTGTCCACATCACTAAGGATCTATAATGGTCCACACAAACCAGCACAGTCGTAAAGAAAGCACGACAACATCTCTTCCCCCTTAGGAGGCTGAAAATATTTGGCATAGGACCTCAGATCCTCAAATAGTTCTACAGCTGCACCATTAAGGGCATTTTGACTGGATACATCACCGCTGCTTGGCAACTGCTTGGCATCCGACCACAAGGTGCTACAGAGGGTAGTGCTTATGGCCCAGTACATCACTGGGGCCGAGCGTCCTGCCATCCAGGACCTCTATACCAGGTGGTGTCAGAGGAAGGCTCTAAAAATTGTCAAAGACTCCAGCCACTCTCTGCTACCGCACGGCAAGCGGTACCGATGCACCATGTCTGGAACCAACAGGACCCTGAACAGCTTTTACCCCCAAGCCATAAGACTGCTAAATAGTTAGTTAAATAGTTAACCAAATAGCTACCCGGACTATCTGCATTGACCTTTTTTGCACTAACTTTTTTGACTCATCACATAAGCTGCTGCTACTGTTTATTATCTATTCTGTTGCCTAGTCACTTTATTCCTAGTTATATGTACATATCTACCTCAATTACCTCGTACCCCTACACATCAACTCGGTACTGGTACCCCGTGTATATAGCCAAGTTATCATTACTCATTGTGTTTTTATTATTACGTGTTATTACTTTACCATGACAAAGTCTGACAAATTAAAATGACTGACATATTGTGGAGGTCAACTACCTATACTAGCTCCAGCATCCCATTCCACAGACATTATGATGTGAAATACTGTACTGTCCATGAGATGAAGGGCAGGGTAAGCTGCCATCACCCTTGACCCCACATTTGCGGTGCAAACCTTTGCAGCACAGTGTCCTTAGCTCCCTTCATCACCCCTGTGACTTATACAGCCAGTGACTGATGAGGGGGAGCCCAGCCCGTGTGCGTTGTCAGCAGCAGCAACCTTCACTTGGCCCTAAGCAGAGAGCAGGTATTTAATCCTGGCCTAGCAGGCTGCTCATTTCACGCTCGGCTGGAGAGCCAACGTCAGGTCTCTATAAAGCCCAGGGCAGGCGTCCTGCAGGGAAAATTAATGACTTCAATAAAAGTGCCACATTTTCCACTCAAACTCCCACCGGAGGGTTTTATTGGCTGAGCCTTAATTTGGCCCAATCAGCTTGATGTGCCGCAAATGAATGAATGCGTGTTGGACTGTGGCCACACTCTGAGCTGTAGACCCTTTACATTTTACATTTACATTTTAGTCATTTAGCAGACGCTCTTATCCAGAGCGACTTACAGTTAGTGAATAAAAATTGTTATACTGGCCCCCCGTGGGAATCGAACCCACAACCCTGGCGTTGCAAACGCCATGCTTTATCAACTGAGCTACATCCCTGCCGGCCATTCCCTCCCCTACCCTGGACGACGCTGGGCCAATTGTGCGCCACCCATGAGTCTCCCGGTCGCGGCCGGCTGCGACAGAGCCTGGATTCGAACCAGGATCTCTAGTGGCACAGTTAGCACTGCGATGCAGTGCCTTAGACAACTGATGTATCACCCTCTCCTCTCTCTGAGGTAGGGTGCTAAAGTACCAGTCACCTCCAGGGACACACCGGGGCATTCAAGTTGCCACAAATAAACAAGGTCTGGAGGATTTTTGTAAACACCAGCACTTTATGACAGTCTGAGTGATCACAGCTGAACATTCCTTTTGTTTTCTTTCTGAGTCTGAATTCAGGCTTTGAAATCCTCCAGGAGGTGCAGAGTCCCTGAACCAAAGTCCCACTAGTCACTGTTATCAGCCTGCTGGTTGACAGGCTTGAAGTGGCAGCAGACCCAGAGTACACAGTGGAAGAATGCCACTGACACTTCCTGGACAAATAAAACAGCTGCCCGCAAGATGAAATACACGGTGGTACTACAAGGTGAATGCCAGAGTGCAAATGGATCATTTCAAATCAAATCAAATCACATTTTATTGGCCACATGCGCCGAATACAACAGGTGCAGACATTACAGTGAAATGTTTACTTACAGCCCTTAACCAACAGTGCATTTTTTTAAAATAAAAAAGTAGAATAAAAGAACAAAAAAGTGTTGAGAAGAAAAGAGCTGAAGTAAAATAAAATAACAGTAGGGAGGCTATATATACAGGGGGTTACCGGTGCAGAGTCAATGTGCGGGGGCACCGGCTAGTTGAGGTAGTTGAAGTAATATGTACATGTGGGTAGAGTTAAAGTGACTATGCATAAATAATTAACAGAGTAGCAGCAGCGTAAAAAGATGGGGTGGCAGTGCAAATAGTCCGGGTAGCCATGATTAGCTGTTCAGGAGTCTTATGGCTTGGGGGTAGAAGCTGTTGAGAAGTCTTTTGGACCTAGACTTGGCACTCCGGTACCGCTTGCCGTGCGGTAGCAGAGAGAACAGTCTATGACTAGGGTGGCTGGAGTCTTTGACAATTTTGAGGGCCTTCCTTTGACACCGCCTGGTATAGAGGTCCTGGATGGCAGGAAGCTTGGCCCCAGTGATGTACTGGGCCGTACGCACTACCCTCTGTAGTGCCTTGCGGTCGGAGGCCAAACAGTTGCCATACCAGTCAGGATGCTCTCGATGGTGCAGCTGTATAATTTTTTGAGGATCTGAGGACCCATGCCAAATCTTTTCAGTCTCCTGAGGGGGAATAGGCTTTGTCGTGCCCTCTTCACGACTGTCTTGGTGTGTTTGGACCATGATAGTTCGTTGGTGATGTGGACACCAAGGAACTTGAAGCTCTCAACCTGTTCCACTACAGCCCTGTCGATGAGAATGGGGGCGTGCTCAGTCCTCTTTTTTTTTCCCTTGTAGTCCACAATCATCTCCTTTGTCTTGGTCACGTTGAGGGAGAGGTTGTTATCCTGGCACCACACGGCCAGGTCTTAAGAGAGTTCTGGCTCTGGGGTGGAGGAGGTATGGGTGCCGCCGGGATTTGTCAGTCCCTGTGTGACTTCCTGTTCTGTCAAACTTAGTATAGTTTATTAGTACTCTTCTGGGGGAAACAAGCCGCTTGCCATGAGGTCATAAAAGGTCAAACCAAACTCAATGATTGCAGATCAAAGCTCTAATTCATACTGTTTGTGTGAAGAGAGTCCTTTCTCATAATGCTGGTGACCAGTGTTGTCTGTGAGAGGGGCCAGGCATGCAGGCGCCTGGATAGAGAATGAAACCTAATGAGACATGACCGTAATACACAGACTATGGTGCTGTTGTGGGTTGATGAGCACGGTGCTCCCTAGTTCGTTTGTGTGTGTGTGTGTGTGTGTGTATTAGTAACCAGCTGTGTGATCCCATGGGAGCTCAGAACCAGAATGAGCTTTATATTATCACAAAGGAAGTGCGGGTCTGGTGCCCAAATTAACCATACATTACTTGATTAAAGGTCAAGAAAACAAGTCCCCAACAAGCTTTACTCTGTCCTCACATTGAGAAAATAGGGGTTTAAAAGGAGGAAAGAGGCCTAGCCCACCATTAAGGGTTTCTGTGAAGTGCCAGGGAATCTGAGGCAGTACTAACTAAAATTGAAATCCTCCAGTTTACAAGCAGCGTTCCCCCTGCCAGTGAAAATGAAATAAAAACACCCTCTGACAGGAATGATAGCCCCCGGCCCCTATAGAAATGGTCCCTCAATTAGATTTAGTATAGTTTAGTTTTCACCCAAACTAAACCAACCATTTTGCTATGCCAATCCACTGCCCCTCACTTTCACAATACAAATCATAATGTATGTCACAACAGCGCTCATGGATAAAGTACCCTGGATCTACGACTGCATTTTCCAACCACAGAAGAAGAAATCTTCCTCCTCTAACCCCAAAGGCTTTCTTCCTATATGATATTTCATCCACATGCACTTACATTTTCAGAGTGCCGTGTAATCGATGGCCTTCAGATTAGGCAAAGTGCTGGTAGCAGGTGCAGACAGAGTGCAGACCACTCAGAGGCTTATATTCCCTCTCTGATGTCTGTGTGAAAGTGCTGACAACCTGACGCCATCTCGAAATGCTTGTTGTCAAGAGTTCATCATCCCTGTCTCTGTAAACACACTGTATTCTGCCACAGCGTTCCTCTCTAGGAGGCTGCTTCTTTGTTCTGGGGGCCATCGGAGACACATGTTTAAATATTTACACAAAGGTGCACAGAGACACGGTCAAAGAGGTTTTGAAATATCTGTTAGTATTGTTTCTTACATGGTAATCCCGTTTACATAACACATCTGAGACACTGAGAAGGACTGTACAATTCGATCAATCCCAACTAGGGATGCAAATTTCGGTCCATTTTGCTGCCGACTAGCCGACCCTCATTAACCGGTCACAAACGGTTAATTTTTTTATCCAAACAGTGGTATGGGGACGATTTTCTCTGGTTCGCCAGGAGGGGGGTGGAGAGAGGATGTAAAAACATCCTTGGTTGACAAGCAACCTTGGATGTTTAGGGGGGTGGGGGGGTCTTAGGGTATATGTCGTGGGGGGCGGGTGAGCAGATAGAGATATGGAGGGGGTGGGGAATGACAACCAACCTGTGTTGCTAGGTAGTGTGGGAAGGGATGCAAAACATGGTTTCCGGGTGGTGGTGGGGGGTCTGGTGCAACCAATTACCTTCAGAAGTCACATAATTAGTTAAATAAGGTCCACCTGTGTGCAATCTAAGTGTCACATGATCTGTCACATGTTCTCAGTATATATACACCTGTTCTGAAAGGCCCCAGAGTCTGCAACACCACTAAGCAAGGGGCACCACCAAGCAAGTGGCACCATGAAGACCAAGGAGCTCTCCAAACAGGTCAGGGAAAAATCAGAGTTGGGTTATAAAAACTTGAACATCCCATGGGGCACCATTAAATCCATTATTAAAAAATGGACAGAATATGGCACCACAACAAACCTGCTAAGAGAGTGCCACCCACCAAAATTCACGGACCAGGCAAGGAGGGCATTAATCAGAGAGGCAACAAAGAGACCAAAGATAACCCTGAAGGAGCTGCAAAGCTTCACAGCGGAGATTGGAGTATCTGTCCATAGGACCACTTTAAGCCGTACACTCCACAGAGCTGGGCTTTACGGAAGAGTGGCCAGAAAAAAGCCATTGCTTAAAGAAAAAAATAAGCAAACACGTTTGGTGTTTGCTAAAAGGCATGTGGGAGACTCCCCAACATATGGAAGAAAGTACTCTGGTCAGATGAGACTAAAATTGAGCTTTTTGGCCATCAAGGAAAACGCTATGTCTGGCGCAAACCCAACACCTCTCATCACCCCGAGAACACCATCCCCACAGTGAAGCATGGTGGTGGCAGCATCATGCTGTGGGGATGTTTTTCATCGGCATGGACTGGGAAACTGGTCAGAATTGAAGGAATGTTGGATGGCGCTAAATACAGGGACATTCTTGAGGGAAACCTGTTTCAGTCTTCCAGAGATTTGAGACTGGGATGGAGGTTCACCTTCCAGCAGGACAATGACCCTAAGCATACTGCTAAAGCAACACTCAAGTAGTTTAAGGGGAAACATTTCAATGTCTTGGAATGGCCTAGTCAAAGCCCAGACCTCAATCCAATTGAGAATCTGTGGTATGACTTAAAGATTGCTGTACACCAGCGGAACCCATTCAACTTGAAGGAGCTGGAGCAGTTTTGCCTTGAAGAATGGGCAAAAATCCCAGTGGCTAGATGTGCCAAGCTTATAGAGACATTCCCCAACAGACTTGCAGCTGTAATTGCTGCAAAAGGAGGCTCTACAAAGTATTGACTTTGGGGGGGTGAATAGTAATGCACGCTCAAGTTCTGTTTTTTTGTCTTATTTCTTTTTTTTTCACAATAAACAATATTTTGCATCTTCAAAGTGGTAGGCATGTTGTGTAAATCAAATGATATAAACCCCCCAAAAATCCAATGCCAGCTTTTTGAGAAGGTGCTCTCGCGCTGTCTGACAGGTAATAGGCTATTCCTCTCCTCAAACTAGGCTCTGTATGCTGTGCTCGTTTGATAAATAAGATGCATGACGACTAACTAAAATACCATTTAGTGGCCAATTTAATGCCACTAAATTATGCAAATTAACCTATAAACCGATAAGCATGACCGGTCAAATGCATTTTCGGGCCGATTAATGGTTAACCGTTAACACCCCTAATCCCAATGTTAATAGAGTCAGTTCAGCATGAATTACTTTTCTGAACTGAGCGAGCTGAAATGGAATTGACCCCTACCAAGGTACTAAACCTGGAATGTCAGAAACAGCAGCAAAGGTCATCAAGACTGAAAACCAGAGTGAAACCTTTAAAATTCTCTAATATGAAAAATCTGACTTACAAATGTCAAATATGGCATGGTATTGGTCACAGCTGCCATAAAACAAAAATGCACCAGATGGGCATAACGAGGCTAGGCCTTTGATATTTGAATATACAAATATTTGCTTTGTTGCCTTACCAGTTGTCACGATCGTCGGATGTAGAGGACCAAGGCGCAGCGTGGAAGGTGAACATACTTATTTATTAAATGATACACGAACAAAACAACAAATCGATACGTGATGTCCACAGGTGCAAAACACAAACCAACACGGAACAAGATCCCACAAACACTGTGGGAAAACCACCTGACTAAATATGGTTCCCAATCAGAGACAACCAGCAACAGCTGATACTCGTTGCCTCTGATTGAGAACCACTCTGGCCAACATAGATATACAAAACTAGACTAGAAACAACGAGCACAAAACATAAACTCTACACACCCTGGCTCAACTTAAAAGAGTCCCTAGAGCCAGGGCGTGACAGTACCCCCCCCTAAAGGCCCGGACTGCGACCGCGCCTAAACATCACCGAACAGGGGAGGGCTGGGTGGGCATTCCTCCTCGGAGGCGGTTCCGGCTCCGGGCTTGACCACCACCCTCTACTAACCCCCCCCGTAGTGCCCCTGGTCTGGTCTAGCCCCACTGGCTGGAGCTGGACTGGACTTCGGTGGAGCGGATTGCTCAGGCTCCGGTGTGGAGCAGCTGACCGGTACCTGACCAGGCACCGGTGAAACGGGCACGGGCTGGCGATGCGCACCACAGTTTTGGTGCGGGGAGCAGGAACAGGCCGGACCAGGCTGGCGACGCGCACCATTGGCTTGGTGCGGGGAGCAGGGACAGGCCGGGCCGGGCTGGCGACGCGCACCATAGGCTTGGCGCGATGGACAGGAACAGGCCGGACCGTACTGGGAACACACACCACTGGCCTTACACGGGGATCAGGAACGGGCCGGACCGGACTGGCAACACACTTCAGTACCTCTCGCCGTGCCTCTACATTTTCCTTCCCTCTATACACCAATGGCTCCCGTAACCCGGTGGCCTTCTCTCCTCGTCCACCAACTCGCCCCTTATCTGCCTCCAGTGGCCCCGTCGTCCCTGCCATGTGCCCCCCCCCTAAAAATTTCTTGGGGGTGCCCCTCGCCTGTCCGACGATCCAAAACACAAACCAACACGGAACAAGATCCCACAAACACTGTGGGAAAACCACCTGACTAAATATGGTTCCCAATCAGAGACAACCAGCAACAGCTGATACTCGTTGCCTCTGATCGAGAACCACTCTGGCCAACATAGATATACAAAACTAGACTAGACACAACGAGCACAAAACATAAACTCTACACACCCTGGCTCAACTTAAAAGAGTCCCTAGAGCCAGGGCGTGACACCAGTAGAACACAAATAAGCACGGGAGATGTAACTAGATGGATTGTTGCAATGCAAATTCCAGTTAACTTTATGAGGGTACAGCAAATCTAGGGATATGCCTGAACAATGGGGAAATGTGTCCCTTGAAAGCATTTGCAGCTTTTACAGTAGCATAGGAGCTCATACTTTGTGTGTGGATTGGATGTAGAGTTAGGATGGCAAGTAGGTATGTGGATTGAAAAGTTTCAATGCATCATCATTAAGCTGAAAATCCAACTCCTTCCAAAGGAGAGCTGAAAACACGTCAAAAGCCTTTTCATAGCATATTCTCAGTGAAACGTCTACCTCAGTGACCTGCACCACAAATTAGAGACTACAGTCCAATGACAGTCCAATGACACCTAAGCAGGCAATCCAGCTCTGCCTGGAAAACAATATCCAATTAGACCAAGCTGTGGTGGGGCCGGCTGAGGCTCCCCACTTATTATTGGGCGATAACCACTTCACTTGTCAGGCTATTAAAGGTGCACTGTGCAGAAATCTCTTCGTCATTTCCAGGTTTCTAAAATTCTAATAGTTCACCTAATTTCAGTTTATGTGACAAAACAAGAAAGTATAGCGTAGAGAAGAATCATTGTACCATCTAAACCGCTGTGAAATATATTTTCCATAACTACAAATATTGTATTTTCAGCTGTTTGAAGCTGGTGTACAAAACCTAAATTAAAAGTCGCAAAAACGAAAGCATAGAAATAGCGCACATAGAACAGATCTACCACTTCTTAGACTTACTTTCAATGATAATGACAGAATTTGGTCAGGTTGCCCAAAAAGTTACATTTGCAGCTTTAAGTGTCCATGCTTATCACCCGTCCCCCGTGTGAGACTGTGAGCAATTAAGTGGCTCTAGCTCGGCTAGATTAAACATGTGAGCGCTTCCCTCTACAGTGACCCTGGATACTGAGGACCCAGCCCCAGAGAGACAGGCACGCAAGCAGGCAGGCAGAGGAAGGAGAACTAGCTACTGAACCCTCATAAGTGGTTGACCTTGAAGAGACCAACCACCAGCCATTGTGAGTGGACATGATTTAATATGATGCCATGAAAACACAGTCAATGAGGCGGTAAAACCCTCCACAGCTCCAGTTCAGTGGGTACAGTACACTACAGTAGGTACGGTGCCAGCGTGCAACCCAATACACAGCGAGTGCTAAGAAGGGTACTGTACTGTAACTCACCAAGTTAAAGGGATAGCATTTTTACATATTTAGATATTTGTTTCCAGTCTATGGACAAGGAGTGACTGCAACATTGATCCCACAATGCTCATGTTGCTAATTGTTTGCAGTGTCTAGTTTAACAAAACCAAAGTGTGGATTGCAGTCATTCGTTGTCCATAGACCGCTTTCAAAGTAAGGAAATAGCAAAATTGCTGATCTATCCCTTTTTAAGCTGGGATTTGAAAGGATGTACCCAATTAAACGTATGAGGTATTGTGGAGAGTATCAGTGGCGCGTATTCATGGATGCCAAGGGAAGCCAGGCTTCCCCAAAAAATGTTTTAATTAAATAATTTAGTGTTCGTCTCTCTGTGTTTCATAATTGTCTTTCAATTCGCAAGAGGCTGAATATATCTCACTGGAGAAAGCATCTGAGCGAGCGAAACAGTGCCCCTCTGTCTCGGTAGCCCATCTATCTGATGTTGTCTGGTCAAAAAGAGTATGATATTGTTGCCGCCCGTAGCATTGCATGCAAGGGAAGCCAGCAAGCATCTGGCCTCCATTGGTAATAAAAGGATACAATAATAGCCAATCAGCGTTGAGCTAAACTGAGTGAGCTCAACTGTGAATGGTCCTGGCGCACCAATAAAAAGTGTCAAGGGTAGCCAGTTTGGATTTGGCTTCACACCAATCACATCACATCAAAAGCCAAACGTTATTGACAGAAACAAACTTTAATTGTTGCATCTCGTTGTGTTGTTGTCTTCCAGTGGGCATATATTGCGAACGTCTAGCAAACCAAATGTTGTGAGTTCGAATCTCATCACGGACAAGTTTAGCATTTTAGCGAATTAGCAACTTTCAACTACTTACTACTTTTTAGCTACTTTGCAACTACTTACCATGTCAGCTAACCCTTCCCCTAACCCTAACCTTAACCCTTTTAGCTAACCCTTCCCCTAACCCTAACCTTAACACTTTAACCTAACTCCTAAACTTAACCCTAACCCCCTAACCCTAACCCCTAGCCTAGCTAACGTTAGCCAGCTAGCTAACGTTAGCCACCTAGCTAGAATTCGTAACATATCATACGTTTTGCAAATTTGTAACATTTGTACATTTCGCAAATTCGTAACATATGTGACCTGTTTCAGGAATGTCGCGCCATTTGAACGTAAACTTATTTATTTATTTATCTAAATGCTTTTGTTGGCAGAAATGCCTTCTGGAACATGTGAACTTTCATGTGCCTTAATAAAAAACTTGTATGCCATCTGTAAATACAAATAAAATTGTTAAATTACGAGCCTAGTTGGTTTAGCCACAGAAAAAGTCAGCAACCTTCCCGCTAGCCATGATTGGCTGAGATAATGAGTGGGCTGGACATGCCGAGAGATCAAGTTTTGAAATCAGTGGAATTAGAGTATGATAGCTAAGGAGATGGAGGAAACACCTGTCTCTGGATTACATCTTCAAACTAAGAGCAACCATAGCATCCATGACAGAGAGGGAGAAGCGTCCTCCATGTATATGGGTAAGATAGTCTAGCTAGCTACTTTTTAAGATATTACATGTTTCTAATTTTGTCAGAAAGTCGTTTTCATTTCAAGTTAAAGTGTACTGTTAGCTAGCTAGCTAACGTTAGCTGGCTGGCTCGCTAGCTAACGTTACGTGTATGATCTGTGTAGTAATATTATTCATATCTCAGAGCCATTTGCTTTGCTAGTTATAGCCTAATGTTAGCTAGTTAACATTGAACCTGGTTGGTTAGCTACCTGCAGATTCATGCAGGGTAGTAACGTCATGAGTTGGGATTATGGTTCATTGTTTAGCTAGCTAGCTAGCTAGCTACATGTCTTAACAAAAGACTCCACTATGCAAGTAACCATTTCAATAGAATGTTCATGATGTCAATGCGACAACTGTTGATAGACGTAGCTGGTAAATTCACTCTGGCTATCTACTCCGATTTCAGAGCACTCTCGTCTGAGTGTGCCAGAGCGCAGAATAACTGACAAATTTACGAACGCTCAACACCCATTGAATATGGCCGGTGTCAGTAAACGTTGGCAAAAAAGCGTAATTAAATTGTTGCCAGCAGCACAGTTGCAGTCACCAACGCTCTGGATAACATAAAAACAGCCTAACTAGCTCTGCTAGGGCGAGTAAAATGGTCAGAGTGAGCTGTTCTCTCATTTGTGTCTGGAAGTAGCTAGCAAGCTAGCCAACGTTAGCCAGTTAGCTTGGGTGCTTGACTACTGTTGTTAGGACAGAAAGCTCGGATCAACGCTACTCCTCGGCCAGAGCATTCCGTGTGCGCTCTGAACGCTCCGAGAGCGAAACGGTCTGAATTTACAAACAGACAATCTAACAACGCTCTGAGTTTACGGGCGGGGCTATAGTTTAAGAGGGTGTGAACAATGCTGAATGGGTATAGACAAAGAAGAGCTCTCCAGTGGGTGTACCAAACCATTCAAAGGCCTTTTTCTCAAAAGTGAGGTTACAAGTTTATCAACTTTCAAAGCAGAATTACTTTCCCATTGTTCCTCAACTGTAGTGTATGATATACCAATTTCTAGCTCTGAATCACTACTTTTATCCAATGTAAAAAACACAATTTCAAATATTGCTACATAAGACCGAATCGAGCTGGTCGGTCACATATTGTACATTTTGCAAATTCGTAACATATAATACAAATTGTAATTCATAACATATCATACGAAATAGGTGATGGACATCCACAAATTAATACATACCATACGAAACGTAACATATCCTACTAATTTGCATGTTAAGAATTTACGTACAGAATAATACGAAATGCTCTGAGACCATGTTGCAGCCAGCGTCATGTAACTGTATGCTTTGTGGATTCCACCAGACAGATGTTGCTCTCTGGTTTTGTGATGAAACAAAGGTGTGGTTGAATTTATTCTGCCACTGTGTCTTCTTATTGTCTCGGCCTTAGGCCTATATCACGATGGCAACTTGCAAGGATTATGAACTAACAGGTTCTCGAGCAAAGAACGCAATTATCACATAGGTTGTCATATGGCTTTTTTTCTGGCTTGGTTTCCCCACTGATTTTACCCACGCATCGCTTCTGAAGAGTATATACCTGTAAAGGTCTAGAATGTTTGGAAGTGAGCATTAGCAGTTAATTGCGGCGGGTTGGTAAGACGACACCGTTAAAAGCCAGGGTAAATAATTCCAGAGCTTTTAGCACACCACGCTGTTATATGTGAGTCTTGAAGGTCAGCAGCTCAAACCGTTAAAGGGTAATCGTTTCTCCTGGTTCGGAAATCGGTATTAGTTTAATACAAAACAGAGAGTCTTCAAAGGGTGAGATTCTGCTGTAAATCCTTCAACCATCAATGCAGCCAATAAGGAGGAACAGACGTTACATTGTGCTGAATGTTTACAGAAAATTGGTCCATTAATACTCAATCGAATATTTTTTGTTATAGCAGGAGAGCAATTATCTTAAGGACTTGCTTTCAATTAACTGTTTTGCTACTGTTATGGGAACTTTAAATAAAGTTACTATAAATGTTGCCAATATAGTCGTTTCATTTTCACGTTTCACTAGACCCCTCAACAATTGTAAATGGTATCTTATCAGGAATTCACATTATTACGTTACTTTCGACAGGTCTACCCTAAATATATATAGAAAGATAGAAAACAGAGAGATCTATTAAAATAAAAAAGTCAATGATAAATGTAATTCTGGTACAAAACACACGCCTAAAATAAATGCCCATCCTTTCTCAAGCAGGTGGTAACAGGCGCGCTCACTTCTACATTTTCGTCATTTACTAGATGCTCTTATCCAGAGCGATTAGGGTTATGTGCCTTGCTCAAGGGAACATCGACAGATTTTTCACCTAGTCGGCTAGGGGATTAGAAACAGCAACCTTTCTGTTACTGGCACAACGCTCTTAACCACTAAGCTACCTGCCGCCCTAAAGTATACATTGGCATTTATAGTTTACATTAAAACACGGTGGAACACTTACGTTCAGGTACGTTCGGTGTCAATTTAAATCCACGATATTGTCCATAGTACAACTGATTCGTTGAGTAAACTGTGTAATCCTCACTCCTCATTCCTCCGAGAGAGAGTCCGGCGCTGTGTAGAATTCTCCTTTGCTCACCTCATGTGGATGGCGCCACTGGGACAGTGCACTCGCCGTACGCGTCTGCATTCTGCACACTGTAGTCTATCTGGCAGAATGCTTCATATTTGCCATCAGTTGTAAATCATTGGACATTACATTTCTTTAACTTCTGTGGAAACCCCAAAAAAGTAAGAGCGCGAGAAAGAGTGCGTGCGTACATGAGACAGCGTACATGCCCGCGTGTGTGAGAGAAAGAGAGAGAGAGAGATATTAAATGACTGTCATGAACAGGACACAGTGCATTCGGAAAGTATTCAGACCCCTTGACTTTTTCCACATTTTGTTACTTTACAGCCTTATTCTAAAATCGATTAAATAACTAAAAATCCTCATAAATCTACACATACTACCCCATAATGACAAAGCGAAAACAGTTTTTTTGAAATGTTTGTAAATGTATTTAGAAAAAAACAACAGAAATACCTTATGTACATAAGTATTCATACCCTTTGCTATTAGACTCGAAATTGAGATCAGGTGCATCCTGTTTCCATTGATCATCCTTGAGATGTTTCTACAACCTGATTGGAGTCCACCTGTGGTAAATTCAATTGATTGGACATTATTTGGAAAGGCACACACCTGTCTATGTAAGGTCCCACAGTTGACAGTGCATGTCAGAGCAAAAACCAAGCCATGAGGTCTAAGTAATTGTCTGTAGAGCTCCGAGACAGGATTGTGTCGAGGCACAGATCTGGGGAAGTGTACCAAAACATTTCTGCAGCATTGAAGGTCCCCAAGAATACATTGGCCTCCATCATTCTTAAATGGAAGAAGTTTGTAACCACCAAGACTCTTCCTAGAACTGGCCTCCCAGCCAAACTGAGCAATCGGGGGAGAAGGGCCTTGGTCAAGGAGGTGACCAAGAACCCGATGGTTACTCTGATAGAGCTCCAGAGTTCCTCTGTGGAGATGGGATAACCTTCCAGAAGGACAACCATCTCTGCAGCACTCCACCAATCAGGCCTTTATGGTAGAGTGGCCAGACGGAAGCCACACCTCAGTAAAAGGCACATGACAGCCCGCTTGGAGTTTGACAAAAGGCACCTAAAGACCATGACCATGAGAAACAAGATTTTCTGGTCTGATGAAACCAAGATTCAACTCTTTGGCCTGGATGCCAAGCGTCACATCTGGAGGAAACCTGGCAGCATCCCTACTGTGAAGCATGGTGGTGGCAGCTTCATGCTGTGGGGATGTTTTTCAGCGTCAGGGACAGGGAGACTAGTCAGGATTGAGGGAAAGATGAATGGAGCAAAGTACAGAGAGATCCTTAATGAAAAACTGCTCCAGAGCGCTCAGGACCTCAGACTGGGAGGAAGGTTCACCTTCCAACAGGACAATGATCCTAAGCACACAGCCAAGACAACGCAGGACTGGCGTCGGGACAAGTCTCTGAATGTCCTTGAGTGAACCAGCCAGAGCCCGGACTTGAACCCAATCTAACATCTCTGGAGAGACCTGATGTGACGAGGTGTGAAAGAAGGAGTCAGGCACAGGAGGTAAAATACCGAAGTCCAGAGTTTAATCCGTTTGCATAAATCAAACGCCCCATGCGTCAAACGAAACTGTACAAGGGAAAACATCCACCGTGGCAATAACACAGTGAAATGTAGCTTAACCGAGCTACACTCTCTCACAACAAAACAATCACTCACAAAGACAAGGGGAACAGAGGGAACACTTATACACATACTAAGTAGGGGAATGAGCACCAGGTGTGTGTGATTGACAAGACATGACAAGTGGAGTGATGAGAATGGGATCGGCAGTAGCTAGTACTCCGGTGACGACGAATGCCGAAGCCTGCCAGAACCAGGAGGGTGGGCAGCCTCGGCGGAAGTCGTGACAGTACCCCCCCCCCCCCCCCGACGTGCAGCTCCAGCAGTGCGTCGACCCCGGCCTCGGGGACGGCCAGGAGGACGCGGAGCTGGACGAGTCGGATGGCGACGGTGGAAATCCCTCAACAGGGAGGGATCGAGGATGTCCCGCCTTGGGACCCAGCACCGTTCCTCTGGACCGTACCCCTCCCACTCCACGAGATACTGAAGGCCCCCCACCCGACGCCTCGAATCCAGGATGGAACGGAGGCGTCGGAGGTGGAGGAACCTCCCGTACCTCAGACTCCTGGAGCGGACCAGCTACCACCGGCCTGAGGAGAGACACATGAAACGAGGGGTTAATACGGTAATCAGGGGGGAGTATCAACCTGTATGTCACCTCGTTTATTCTCCTCAGGTCTTTAAACGGCCCCACAAATCGCGGGCTCAGCTTTCGGCAGGGCAGGCGGAGGGGCAGATTCTGGGTCGAGAGCCCCAGACGTTCCATGAACGCCTTCCAGACACTAGACGTGAACTGGGGACCTCGGTCGGACACTATATCCTCTGGTACCCCGTAGTGCCGGAAGACGTGAGTAAACAGAGCCTCTGCAGTTTGTAGGGCCGTGGGGAGTCCGGGCAGAAGAAGGAGTCAGCAGGACTTTGAAAAGCGGTCCACAACGACCAGGATCATGGTGTTACATTTAAATTTACATTTACGTCATTTAGCAGACGCTCTTATCCAGAGCGACTTACAAATTAGTGCATTCACCCTATAGCCAGTGGGATAACCGCTTTACAATTTTTTATATTTTTTTTATTTTTACCTTGGGAGAGGGGAAGATCAGTGAGAAAATCAATACTCAGGTGAGACCATGGTCATTGTGGAACTGGTAAAGGTTATAGCTTACCCGCTGGGAAGTGCCTAGGTGCCTTACTCTGGGCGCACACCGAGCAGGAGGAGACATACACCCTCACGTCCTTAGCCAAGGTAGGCCACCAGTACTTCTCGGTCAGGCAGCGGATTGTACGACCGATACCTGGATGACCAGAGGAGGGTGACGTGTGTGCCCAGTAGATCAGACGATCACGGATAAGCGCAGGCACGTACTGCAGCCCAGCTGGACACTGCGGTGGAGATGGATCTGTGCGTAATGCCTGCGGTATATCTGCGTCCATCGCCCATACTACCGGCGCCACAATGCATGAGGCCGGGAGTATGGGGGTGTTGTCTCTGGGCCTCTCCTCTGTGTCATACAGCCGAGACAGTGTGTCTGCCTTCACGTTCTTCGTACCCGGAATGTATGAGTGTGTGAAATCAAACCGAGTGAAGAAGAGGGCCCACCTGGCCTGGCGAGGATTCAGCCTCCTCGCTGTCCGAATGTACTCCAGGTTACGGTGGTCTGTCCAGACGAGGAAAGGGTGTTTCGCCCCTTCGAGACAATGTCTCCACACCGTCAAGGCTCGGACAACAGCCAACAGCTCTCGATCACCAACGCCGTAGTTCTGCTCCGCCGAGCTGAGCTTCTTAGAAAAGAAGGCACAGGGGCAGAGCTTGGATGGCGTGCCCGAGCATTGGGATAAGACAGCTCCTATCCCTACCTCGGACGCATCCACCTCCATTACGAACGGTAGTGATGGATCGAGGTGAGCCAGTACCGGGGCTGAGGTGAACAGACCCTGCAATCTACTGAAGCAGACCAGCGGAGCCGGTACGGCCCACCCTTCAACAAGGAGGTAATGGGAGCTGCGACCATGCCAAAACCCATAATAAACCTTCGATAGTAGTTGGCAAAGCCAAGGAAGCGCTGCACCTCCTTTACCGTGGTTGGAGTCGGCCAATTACGCACGGCTGCAATGTGGTCTCCCTCCATCTCCACACCTGTGGTGGTAATGCGATATCTGAGGAAGGAGATTGACTGCTGGAAAAACTCACACTTCTCTGCCTTGGCATAAAGATCATTTTCCAGCAGTTGGACCAGTACTTTGCGAACCAAGGACACATGCTCGGCGTGCGAAGCCGAATACACCAGGATGTCATCAATGTAGACCACCACACCACGACCAAGCATGTCCCGAAACACCTCATTCACAAAGGACTGGAAAACGGATGGAGCATTCATCAAACCGTAGGGCAATACCAGGTATTCATAATGCCCCGAGGCTGTGCTGAATGCTGTTTTCCACTCATCCCCTTCCCGAATATGCACCAGGTTGTAGGCACTACTGAGGTCTAATTTGGTGAAAAAACGGGCCCCATGCATTGACTCAATCACTGAAGGAATGAGGGGAAGAGGATAACTAAATCGTACCGTCACATTATTCAGTGGTCGATAATCAATGCACGGGCGTAAACCGCCATCTTTCTTCTTCACAAAGAAGAAACTCGAGAAGGCAGGTGAAGTGGAGGGACGTATATACCCCTGGCGCAGGGACTTGGTGACGTATATTTCCATAGCCTCCGTTTCAGCCTGCGACAGGGGATACACATGACTCCTGGGAGGTACAGCGTCTACCCTAAGGTTTATCGCGCAATCCCCCTCCCAATGAGGTGGTAATTTAGTCACTTGCGTCTTTGAAAACGCGAGTGCCAGGTCATGGTATTCGGGGGGAATGCGCACGGTGGGGGTACCATCTGGGCTTTCCACCGTGGTCGCACCAACGGAAACACCTAGACACCTACCCGGACACTCACACGACCACCCCGTAAGAACCCTCTGCGGCCATGAGAAATTGGGATTGTGAAGGGCTAACCACAGGATACCCAAGACTACAGGGTAAGTAGGAGACTCAATAATCATAAAGGTGATCTCCTGCGTAATCATGGTGACTGGTACAGTAACTTCCTTAACCAACCCGGACCCTAATGGTCAACTATCTAGTGCTCTGATGGGGAGTGGAATGGTTAGGGGAACCAATGAAATGCCTTGACGGTGTGCAAATGCCCTGTCCATAAAATTCCCAGCTGCGCCTGAATCGACTAGCGCCTTACACTGGGAACCTACCAAGTGATCTGGAAAGGAGATAGATAAAGTACAGCGCGCCGCAAAGGGCTCTGAACATGTTTGGGTGTTCGTTACCTGGGGTGATGCGTGAGTACCCTGCCTACCGCCTCCAGACCCAAAAGAACGTTGACTGTGACGTGAGGTGGATTGTCACTTCGTGCCACCAGAGTGGCAATGTCACTGTCCTCCTGCGCTCTCTCGACCGGCGGCTCCCCCCAGCTCCATCTGCTCGGGGTCAGAGTCGTCCGGAGTGGGAACTGGCAGACCCCTACCAGGACGTCCTCTGGCTGCTAGCAGATTGTCCAGCCGGATGGCCATGTCCAACAGTTGGGAGAACGATAGCATGGCATCCCGGCAGGCTAGCTCCCGTCGGACATCCTCCCTTAGGTTGCACCGGAAATGGTCTATCAGGGCCCGCTCGTTCCACCCAGACCCCGCTGCCAGCGTCCGGAACTCCAGCGCGTAGTCCTGAGCGGTCCTCGTCCCCTGCCTTAGATGAACCAGTCGTTCGCCCGCCTCTCGACCCTCAGGCGGGTGATCAAAAACAGCCCGAAAGAGGCGAGCAAACTCCCCGTAGTTCACCAACGTGGTACCTCCCTCGTTCCATACCGCGTTGGCCCACTCCAGGGCTCTCCCACAAAGGCAGGAAACGAGGACGGATACCTTCTCCCGCTCCCGGGGCTCCGGCCTGATGCTGGAGAAATACAACTCCAGTTGGAGTAGGAATCCCTTACGTTGCACTCCATTTGCATAAATCAAATGCCCAAAGCGTCAAACGAAACTGTACAAGGGAAAACATCCACCGTGGCAATAACACAGTGAAATGTAGCTCAACCGAGCTACACGCTCTCACAACAAAACAATCACTCACAAAGACAAGGGGAACAGAGGGATCACTTATACACATACTAATTAGGGGAATGAGCACCAGGTGTGTGTGATTGACAAGACATGACAAGTGGAGTGATGAGAATGGGATCGGCAATAGCTAGTACTCCGGTGACGACGAACGCCGAAGCCTGCCCGAACCAGGAAGGGGGGCAGCCTCGGCGGAAGTCGTGACACCTGAAAATAGCTGTGCAGCGACGATCCCCATTCTAACCTGACAAAGCTTGAGAGGATCTGCAGAGAAGAATGGGAGAAGCTCCCCAAATATGGGTGTGCCAAGCTTGTGGCGTCATACCAAAGAATACTTGTGGCTGTAATCACTGCCAAAGGTGCTTCACCAAAGTACTGAGTAAAGGGTCTGAATACTTATGTAAATGTGATATTTCAATTTTTTACTTTTAATAAATTAGCAAAAAATTCTAAACCTGTTTTTGCTTTGTCATTATGGGGTATTGTGTGTAGATTGATGAGGGGGAAACAAACAATTAAATCAATTTTAGAATAAGGCTGTAACGTAACAAAATGTGGAAAAAGTCAAGGGGTCTGAATACTTTCAGTATGCACTGTAAATTATTGTAAAGTAATAGTCAACACCAATGTGAAATGAAACCTGTTGAAATCATGGCCCATCTTTCTGTACATCACACTAAAATGCCTCCATCCTGGCAACAAAGTCATTACAGTCCATTGAAAGAGCCTTCTTCCTCATTTTATGGTGCATAGCTCCATTTCAGGGAAATTCATCATGGGGGAGGGGAGAGTAGGCTTACAGGATGACTAACATTTTGTTAACTTTTCATCCACTGAGACAATATATTCCAGGGGCACAATTTTCACTGGGGACGGTGGTCATGTCCCCCCCACATTCTGAAATGGCTTTTTTGTCCCCCCCCCAGTTTTATCATTGCAATGTGATACAAAAAGCGGCAACGGTGTGCTTTAGGACCATGCGGACACCTCCGAGTGGTCAGGTAGGCTGTTTGGAGTGTTCATCTGACTGGATTTAGGATGGCACGGACACCACAGAGCAGGCTGACATGCTGTGTGAAGCGCAGACCAATTTCTTCATCCTATGTTTATAGCCTACCTTTTAGGAGTACGATTTGCAAGCAGAGACAAATAAATGGGAAATCAATATTTATTGAAAATGAAAAGGCACATTGCCATTAATTGGAAGGTTGGTTATCCTCCCACAATGTCAAGTTATGTATCACTAGATTTGATTTATTACAAGATTAAGGGTATACTGGGCAACTTCCATTAGGTCTGGATGCCTTATATGGAATACAGTACGACTAAAGAAGTCTGTGTTGAAAACATGCCCACGTCAGGGGAGATACCTATTTAGGCAATCCCTAGCTGCTGTGCTGCTCAGTCCTGGCGCTGGTGGTCTGCCATCCTGTGGGTTGTCACTCTGGCCTTGGCCTAACACACCCGAAACCAATAATGTATTTTCACTAAGATCCTAAAGCTGAGTGGGGTGTGTTGGGTTGGGGCGCTGCAGGGTGGAGGACCCCGAGAGACAGGATGGGCCGACCCAGCTATATTGTGTGCAAGTAAAAAGAGCTCTACAGTACTATTAGTACTCCCTGCCGCTGGAAAACATCCCCACAGCTTGATGCTGCCACCATCATGCTTCACCGAATTGATGGTGCCAGATTTCCTCCAGACGTGACTTGGCATTCAGGCCAAAGAGTTCAATCTTGGTTTCATCAGACCAGAGAATCTTGTTTCTCATGGTTTGAGAGTCCTTTAGGTGCCTTTTGGCAAACTCCAAGCGGGCTGTCATGTGCCTTTTACTAAGTTTTGTTACCGTCACAGCCAAGGTGGGGTTTTGGGGTGGATCCCGGGGCATAGTTTTGAATGATAACAGTACTTCATATTCATAATATTGGAACATTTACAGGTTCACCTCAACAGGGGGATACTTCAAATAAATTGTTATTCCAACACTTACTGTATGTAATGAGGTGGTGGCAGAGAGAGAGAGTGATAGTGATTAAATTGCTGCCATGAACAAGACATAAATGATTATAAAGTAATGGTCAACACCATTACTTTACAAGGGATTGAATGTGAAATGAAACCTGTTAAAATCGTGGCCCATCTTTCTGTACATCACACTAAAAGGCCTCTATCCTAGCAACAACAGTCATTACAGTCCATTAAAAGAGCCTTCTTCCTCATTTTACGGTGCATTGCTCAATTTCAGAGAAATTCATAATGTGTTACACCAGATGAACTCAAGAGATAAAGAGATGGAGAGAGAGAGAGAGCAGGAGGTGTGTACCCCACCCTGCTGTCAAATGCACTGCACAAACAGCTCTGATAAAACCAAACCTCCAAAGAGACACAGAGATAGATAGCCAGGGCCCACATAATTAGAATCTACAAGAGAGATAAAGGCAAGGTTTGTCAAATGCAGGTCTGGTGTCATAGTAACATAACTACAGTAGCCTATGGAGCAATGCATTGTAGCCTATACAGATTTCCAAGTCAGATCAGATGCTTATTTGCTAGATGCAAGTTTTTCCACCATATTTGTTTTAATTATTTTCTATATTCAATATGAGCTCCTCCCACCAAGTTCCCCAGTATGTTCTGGACATGAGTCAACACTGTGACAGGAGGAGGACATTGTGTCCATGACAAAGAAAAGAAATGAACTTACCGGTATCCATTTTCAGTTCACACACAATACAATAGTGTAGCCTACAACAATTACTACATTACTCAGAGCCCAGGCATGGGCTGATTTCTGCACTAGAACAATCTCCACCAAGAGGTTTTAGGGGATCTCAACTATCTCGTTCACTCTCAACAGAGTTCAGAATGCGCAGCCATTCAATCCTGTAAAAGCCTGAACTTGCTACCGTTACAAGCACTGGGCCAAACAGTAAACAAATGTTGGGGACTGCAGAGCTTCAAGGCACTGCAGGATACACACTGAGTGTACAAAATATTAAGAACACCTGCTCTTTCCATGACATAGACTGACTAGGTGAATCCAGGTGAAAGTTATGATCCCTTATTGATGTCACTTGTTAAATCCACTTCAATCAGTGTAGATGAAGGGCAGGAGTTAGGATAATGAAGGATTGTTATCCCTTGAGACATGGATTGTGTACAGTGGGGGAAAAAAGTATTTAGTCAGCCACCAATTGTGCATGTTCTCCCACTTAAAAAGATGAGAGAGGCCTGTAATTTTCATCATAGGTACACGTCAACTATGACAGACAAATTGAGATTTTTTTTCTCCAGAAAATCACATTGTAGGATTTTTTATGAATTTATTTGCAAATTATGGTGGAAAATAAGTATTTGGTCACCTACAAACAAGCAAGATTTCTGGCTCTCACAGACCTGTAACTTCTTCTTTAAGAGGCTCCTCTGTCCTCCACTTGTTACCTGTATTAATGGCATCTGTTTGAACTTGTTATCAGTATAAAAGACACCTGTCCACAACCTCAAACAGTCACACTCCAAACTCCACTATGGCCAAGACCAAAGAGCTGTCAAAGGACACCAGAAACAAAATTGTAGACCTGCACCAGGCTGGGAAGACTGAATCTGCAATAGGTAAGCAGCTTGGTTTGAAGAAATCAACTGTGGGAGCAATTATTAGGAAATGGAAGACATACAAGACCACTGATAATCTCCCTCGATCTGGGGCTCCACGCAAGATCTCACCCCGTGGGGTCAAAATGATCACAAGAACGGTGAGCAAAAATCCCAGAACCACACGGGGGGACCTAGTGAATGACCTGCAGAGAGCTGGGACCAAAGTAACAAAGCCTACCATCAGTAACACACTACGCCGCCAGGGACTCAAATCCTGCTGTACCAGACGTGTCCCCCTGCTTAAGCCAGTACATGTCCAGGCCCGTCTGAAGTTTGCTAGAGTGCATTTGGATGATCCAGAAGAGGATTGGGAGAATGTCATATGGTCAGATGAAACCAAAATAGAACTTTTTGGTAAAAACTCAACTTGTCGTGTTTGGAGGACAAAGAATGCTGAGTTGCATCCAAAGAACACCATACCTACTGGGCTGTTTTTCTGCAAAGGGACCAGGACGACTGATCTGTGTAAAGGAAAGAATGAATGGGGCCATGTATCGTGAGATTTTGAGTGAAAACCTCCTTCCATCAGCAAGGGCATTGAAGATGAAACGTGGCTGGGTCTTTCAGCATGACAATGATCCCAAACACACCGCCCGGGCAACGAAGGAGTGGCTTCGTAAGAAGCATTTCAAGCTCCTGGAGTGGCCTAGCCAGTCTCCAGATCTCAACCCCATAGAAAATCTTTGGAGGGAGTTGAAAGTCCGTGTTGCCCAGCGACAGCCCCAAAACATCACTGCTCTAGAGGAGATCTGCATGGAGGAATGGGCCAAAATACCAGCAACAGTGTGTGAAAACCTTGTGAAGACTTACAGAAAACGTTTGACCTGTGTCATTGCCAACAAAGGGTATATAACAAAGTATTGAGAAACTTTTGTTATTGACCAAATACTTATTTTTCACCATAATTTGCTAATAAATTCATAAAAAATCATACAATGTGATTTTCTGGATTTTTTTTCTCATTTTGTCTGTCATAGTTGACGTGTACCTATGATGAAAATTACAGGCCTCTCTCATCTTTTTAAGTGGGAGAACTTGCACAATTGGTGGCTGACTAAATACATTTTTTCCCCACTGTATGTGTGCCATTCAGAGGGTGAATGGGCAAGACAAAATATTTAAGTGCCTTTGAACAGGGTATGGTAGAAGGTGCCAGGCGCACCGGTTTGTGTCAAGAACTGCAACGCTGCTGGGCTTTTCAACAAGTTTCCCGTGTGTATTAAGAATGATCCACCACCCAAAGGACACCCAGCCAACTTGACACAACTGTGGGAAGCATTGGAGTCAACATGGGCCAGTATCCCTGTGGAACGCTTTCGACACCTTGTAGAGTCCATACCCAACGAATTGATGCTGTTCGGAGGGCAAAAGGGGGTGCAACTCAATATTAGGAAGGTGTTCCTAATGTTTTGTACACTGTGTACATCATGCACCGGTTAGCAGCCATTCAATACAGAAACATCAACATTCCACTTCAAAAGCACACCTGTGCGTATATGGATCCCCTGTAGTGTCAATTAATTATTGTTTTGGACATACATTCCTAGCTGTGTCTTTTTGTCTCTTTTTTTTGTAACATTTTCCAATAACACACTCATATTGTAAACAAAATGTTGGACAGCACACTGCTGCATCACCATGCTTTGATTCAGGTCAGCCAGATGCCTTTAAGCATTTTTGTATTTTATATATATTTGTTTCTATTTATTTATTTATTTATTTGTCATTTAGCAGACGCTCTTATCTGTAATCATAAACAACAAAGAGCACATGTTGAAATGATACTGTAGTCTCTTGTACAGAGATATACTGACCATGACTTCATAACATAGGCCGACTGCTATGTTGATGAAAAAAAAGTTAACATAATTAAATATGTAGCATCTGGATATGTGAAATATTCCCGGAGAGGAGACTGGTACATGTATTCTGGAGAGAAATTACCCTCTGTTTCCTGTCCTTTGTACTGGGCAGAGCTCACAGGATAGAGGATATCAATGGCGAAATAACTGAGCTATTTGGAGTTCTGATATAACCCAGACTATAGTATTGATAGAAGGTCTATTGAAGAGGTCACAGTGAGAGTGATTTACACCTAGGTATAAAATTATATTTACACGTACAATTTGGTAATGACTTACATTAACTGTATAAGAAAACAAATATGTCATTAATAAAGCGTAAAGCTTTCCACATTTAAAGAAGGGACTTTTTTTCCCAGGCAGGTTTCTACAAACATTACCTAAGGATTTACATAGGAAATGTATCTGTATATCCTGAAGCATACATTACACATCTTAATACTATACATAAACATTACATTATTGTGTCATGGAGGATTAAAGCCTTATACATAGAGAAGGGGATTTTTCACCCAGGGCAGGTATCTTTCCCACATGATGACAACAACATTCCTGCTCACAGTATCTGATGTGGAAATACAGTGGGGTCTGAAATTGGTCAAAGATCATAACCCCAAGACATGCTAAACTCTCACCATTACAAATAACAGGGGAGGTTAGCATGTCTTGGGGGTATGATCTTTGACCCGCCGTAACTTTCACACTCATCATTATTCACGATTAATTCAGGATTATTCATAATCATTGTAGCATCCACATTTATTTAGAAGTATTTAGTAACAAATTATATTCTTATTTACAATAAAAATGACTCCAAAACAACACAATAGATTACTTACCATTAATTTCTATTGGGCATAAAATAATCTGAAACACAACCAAAACGAACTGAAAATGCATCCAACAAGTTTGTGGAGTCACAATTTTGATGTAGTCATTGCGTGCTAGGAATATGGGCCGAAATACTAAACTTTTGACTACTTCATTTATAGGAATCTTTAGAGGGGCGTCAATCATTTTGACCCCTACCTTTGAGAAAAAATATATATTACTTGTTAATAAAAATGTATTTCTCTGCGCAATTATATTGGTATCAAATAATATAATTTCCCAATGTTTTTGAGAGTACAATATAGCTCAGTATTTGAATTATTTACTTTATACAGTCATTATTGCTCATCTTTATCAAGGCTCTCAATAATTTCAGACCCCACTGTAGACTTTCCATCTCACTGGTCACTCGGGTGTGTTGTAGAACCTGTATCCCTGCATCTGTCCACATGACCTGTGAGTCTACGCTGTGATGGTGTGAGATCCAATTAGTCTTTCATCCAGTCTGCTGGGATGTTAGGGCTATAAAGTAAAAGAGAGAATGTTTATGGGCACCTAAGTGAGTGCACATCTATAATTCACAAGCAAGCCACAAATGGAAAAGTAATCACAGTGTATCTCTTCTGCATATCCAGCTGGGGAATGATTCATAATGGCCAACATAAATACTGCACACAAGACCAGAGAGAAAGACATGTAGTATCAGCCTTCCCAGTCTTGTGTATTGGAAAGTGATCAATTAAATCCTTGTTGAGAGTGGAAAAGGGGATGTCTTCTCTCCAGTGTGGTGGGCTAAGGGAACACAGTGTGATCAGAAGCATGGTGAACAGACTCAGCACAGGCTAGACGTGTGTCAGAGAGTCAAATAGATGTCTAGCATCATTTTATGTTCTATGGGAGACCCAAGTCAAACTCTTCCACCCACTGCGGTTTTACTTGGAATCTGTTTTGGCCTATCTGCTTATTTTGTGTCCTGAGTCACCATCTCTAAGGGGAAACATCAAACAGTTGTTCCCACTTTCCTACTAAAAATTACTTTGTTTTAAGAGGATTCATTCCATTCTAATTCTATTTATACAGGGAGATCCAAAAATGTATATGGATACATAAATCACAAATATTCTTGGTTCAAGAGACAACCCGATTAATGATTCCTCTGAATTGGCTATAGACTTGAATTACTACTGGGCATCCTATAGGCACCACACTTTATAGATCTTGATATTGGACTGGAGACATTACCCCCTTTTGGCCATTCTTATGTCTACAAATGTTAACCCATCAATTCTTCATCAGACAGGCACCTTGCAGTGAGATTTAAAATACACTTTTTCAAAAGAATTCAAAAGAAACAGGGACAAGCCAATTGCAGTGAATTGAGACAAAAAGGTGTAGCATTTCATTTGTATTCTTATATTTGTATTCCTCAGTTTTTAGATTTGGATTCTTGCCTAAACCTGTAATATTTTATGTTAATCAGAGACTGTTTAGTATTAGAGCTAAATATGGAAAAACCTTTTTTGGTAATGAGCCTTTCTGAGACATCCATCTGTCTTTCTGAGCCCATGGTCCTGACAGTAGAGAAAAGCAACTCAGATTTATTTACACTGCAAAAAGCTAAATGTAAGCAATCTTATATTGAGTAATAAAATCACTTAAAATGAGTGGGGTGGGGGGGGGGTTCTTACAAAGCTAATTATCTAACCTCATTGGTAGATCATTTTGCTTATTTTAACCCTAAAAAGGCTTAATACGAGTAATTTATCTTATTTCAAGATATTTTACAATATATTCTACCTTAATTGTAGAGGTAAAATATCTTGAAAAATATCCTGAAATAAAATACATTTGTTTTACTTGATTTACTTGATTCTGACAGCTGATAAGCAGCAGGCACTTTAAAACATTTAGACATACTTTATAGTAACCAAATTACTCATGATTGCTAAATCATCGTTTACACCACAAAGAATGTCATTTTTGTCATCAACCTTAGAGGGAATTTCTATGGGAAGAGATGGGGAAAAAGATCTAGACTTTCTGTAACTGAAGTGGTTCTATTTTGAGCCTGGGCTTTAATCTTTGAGTGAAAACACAGCAAAAGCCACTCAACAAGCAGCTGCTCGGCACAGCTGCTGGAAGTCTCATCCGCCAAATTCCAATCGAGAAATGTTAGCAATATGGTTTCATATCCCCCAAGAAGTCGATATTATTACCCCCAACATCAGTGACTGTGAGGACCAGGGAGGGAGCAGCTTGAGGCAGCCTGGAAAGAGGCAGATTAGTGTTCCCACACACCAGGGCTTCGACACCGCCACAGCAGCTGTTGCCCAGCAACCAATTACCAAAGATATGCACTTCGTCTTTGAAGATTAATATCCACTAACCTCCCTGCTTGAGCTTGGGTTTGTAGAGATCCGTTTTACATAATACAGTACAGCAGGGTTTGGTATATGTTCACAGTCAATGCACTTGCACCACCATTTTCTTGTTTGTTTTCAGTAAAACATGGGAATGTTTGATAAATGATGAGTGAGGTATTCTGAATAGTTGACAGATTAATTTTAAGTGGGACAGCAATTACTTTGATGCAAGTAGGATTGCGGAGGTTTTTGGTGCAAAACACTCCACAACAAAGTACTTGAAATTGTATTCACCAACTATGACCATTTCAAGTGTTTTGAAGTACTGAGTAAAATAGGATTGCAAATGGTCAGTGATAAAGAACATTGTCTGTTTACCTAGGGGTTACAGGAAAAAACATGACTTCATCCATATGATTGAACCACAGAGGGCAAAACAAACAGGATCCTGAGGAGACGTTAATGCTGTTTTGGAGGATTACTATGACCTTCCTTCTTGCTAATCAGGCACGTGTTGACAGGTCACCACCACATCAGCCTCATGACCAATAACAACAGGTTAGGCCTTGACCCCCTTCAGACAGCATGTTGACTGTCTAAAGAGAACAGTGGCAATACACAGCAGGGGTCACTTGTGAAAATACAATTAAGTATGTATCATCTTGGCATGTGGAAGAAGCCTAGGGTGTAAATTGGAAACTTCTGTATGTTTCATTGACAGGAAGGGATATGAGTATACTGTAGTAGATGATCAACTACATACCGGTGGCTCCAAAGCAAGTCAGAAGACCAGAAATGTTTGCAATTGTACATTACATTCAACATTTTTATTTTAGCGCTACATTTAAAAGTCACAGTACACCATTTGAATCACTGCCTTTGGTAGATATCTCTTTAAATACAGTATCAGAGAGTATTCAAACATGATTGGGTTTGAAACTTTATTAACAAAACGAAGGCAAAGCACAGCTTAAGCTCACTCCTAAATATGTATCAAGTGCTAGGTGCCACGCCGCCACACCACATTACAGTCAATATTAGAGTACCACAGCCACTCAGATATACCTCTATAGACCTTTGCAACATAAATAGAAGCTACAACTGTGTTTAAATAGCCTTAAATAGTCTCGACATGCTTATTCTCTGAAGTCAGTGCCCCACCTAGTGGCACCTCAGGACAGTACCATCAAACAGAAGTGCAGAGAGGAGAGGGTTAAAGGTGGGTGTTTTTATAGGCACAGCATTGCTGCCCTCTGGTGGGCAGGAGGCGATGGTGGAGACTGATGCAGCAGGGTTGTCTAGACGACCACCCACTGGAGGATGCTGGTGTCCTTCCCTCCAGTGGAGATCAGGTGACTGTCATCGTGGAGAAAGGCAACGTTGGTCACATGGCTGCTGTGGCCACTGTAGGTATGGCTTGGGGCCTGCATGGCGTGACAAGGAGGGAGAGGAAGGGAGACAGACACAAAGAGAAGGTTAATAATTCATCCATTGAGGGGAAAATCCTAACTTCCACTTAAGTAAAAAATTAGATTTATTGGAAGTTAGTATATCCCCCTGAATGATTAACTTACATATGTTTAGATGCAAACATGTTAACTTAAGTGGATGAGAAAACACTGTAAAATAAACTTGTATAAGATGTAAATGATAACAAGCCTACCCTTGGCTGGAAGCAGGGGTTGGAGAACAAGTGCACTTTGCCAAAGTCGTCAGCAGAGGCCAGCAGGGAGGAGTCATGTGACCTGCACACGGCGTTGATGTCGGTGCCGTCAGCACCGTCGGGCCAAACACCTAGATGGAACCAGTGATGTAGTGGGAAAAAATAGGTGGGTAAACTGAACGCCAGTCTCGGTTAAAAAAGTAATGCTTAAGTTCCTATACTTTCAATTCATTCTTCCGCAAAAGGTGGGTAGACTGTTTACTTGCGAACCAAACCAGCCCAGAGGCAGGAAACAAGAGACTTACTTGATAAAACTACAAAGACTAACAGCTCCATTTGAAAATGATTGGACTGCTGTCACAATTGGCAATTGCTAGAGTGACCTGAACCGACTGTACAAAGAACTCTGTGAGTTACAGTTGAAGCATATACGTTTTGTTTCTTGGATTTATAAAGCTACAGTCTGGTTTTGCCATCATTACCCATATCACAATTGAAACAGGAAGTGGTGACTCACCAAAGACGCTGAAGCCTAGAACACAAGTGGAGGTTGCCCACTCCACATTACGAACTAGGTCCATGCTCGTCACATGTTTGCCGCTGGAAGATTCCCCTTTACCACAAACAGAAGATAAGCTTGAATGTACCACAACACTACATAGACTACAGTTATAGACAGAGTTATCTGTTTGGACAAAAGAGACTCACAGAATAGGATCTCGTAGTCTCCTGAGTTGGTTACAATGTATTGGCTGTCGACGGACCAATCCAGGTGGGTGACAAAACTAGAGTGACCCTATGAGAAAAAATAAATAAACAAAATCACAAAGATGTTAGGGTAATAGTTCAGAAAACAGAGGGATTTAATTTCCTATAATTGGGATTGTCTTTATTACTTACAGTGCATTTCCCCACGCGGCTGTACTTCTTGCCATTCTCCGTAACGGCATAGATGTAAACAAAGTTGTCATGGGAACCTATGGCTAGGAAGTTGCCATCTAAGAACAGGAGAGTTAGGTTAGTTGTGAATGTAGGAGGAGATGGATAAGAATACTGTACAATCCTGTACTGTTTTGTTCAGACAGATGGTCAGCCATTTTCAGAGATTTCACTTATTGGAGTCATTAACAATGTGTATATTTAAGGCGGGATATATGATATTGTAAATGACGGTCTCTTGTACAGTACCTGGGGAGTACTTGACATTAGAGATTATCTCGTTGCCATCAGTGTGCATGAACACCAGGTCTCGGGTGTCAGTGTCCAGCACCAACCACCTACAGACACAGACAGGATGAGGAAGTATAGGTGAGATCATTTGATGGTGTCCTTCCCCTGATACTATGTAATCAAATTCCATACCAAATCCTTCATCCTGTCTAAATGAATTGGGGACATTGTCCAATAAGAAATGATTGTCAAGCCAATGTCTGAGGATGTACAGTACCTTCCTGTCATGGTCCCCACTGCCAGCACAGCTCCACTGGGATGGAACCCTGCAGAGCGCCCTGGGTCCTGGAGGATGGAGAGAGACATGGAGGATCAACAGGGCTGCATGGTGCCCATCACATACAAGACACTAAGTCAGGACGCTTACTATGGACTGATGTAAATTCACTAAACAGCTAGATGTTTCAGGTGCCTTTGTCATTACAGCAGGGTAACCAAGTGCAGATTTGGACCAACTACGTCAAACTACAACTCTCTTCTTGAAGCTGGTGTATATTCAAAAGGAGAGTAGCTACAGAGAAGAGTCGGAAGATTGAGCACCTCGATGGTCTTGCTCCAGAGAGGCTGATGGGAGTTGGTGTCCCATAGGTGGACAAGCTTGTCCTGGCCACAGGTCACAAACTGCTCCATAGAAGGATGGATGTCCAGGCCCCACAGCTCATCTGTGTGACCCTGAGAGATGGAGAGATTGAGAGAGGAGGCAAGAGAGGTGAGATTATAGAGAAAGGGTATTGTGTGTACAGAAAAAGCAAAATGGAGACAGATGAGGAAGAACGGTAAGAGGGGAAGGGATAGAAGAGAAATACTGGGGTTATAAAACAGGTAAAAACAGATATATACTTCCTACTTATTTGTAGGACATAACTAGTTACAGGGGCAATTGAGAGGTTGTGTACCTGTACTATAGGGTTGAGTGTTTCAGGGAATGAGCCTGTAAGGATGGCGTTCTTGGTGGTCCCCACTAACAGCTCCCCCTGCTTCCCCTCAGTCACGGATCTCACTGGCCCAAACGCCTCAGGCACCTGAGAAAGAGCACACACAACATCAACAAGCATAAAACTATACATCTCATCTGTCATTCTCAAGTTGCATTATGACAACCCAAAGAACATCTATACAGTTAACAAACACTTGGTCTTTGTAACCGTCACGTGCTAAGGAAAAAGTAAAGGGAAGCGATGACCTCAGCCATTTTGATTTTGGTTCATATGGAGTACAGCATGTCCTTATCTGCATACGGTTTACTCATCCTTCTGAGTCATTCACACCCTCTTCTCTCACCTCCATCTCACTCTGCTTGTGATAGTCATGGTCCCAGAGCACCATCCTGCGGTCCTTCCCTCCACCTGACACCAGTGTCCCGTCCTTCAGCACACACAGGGAGAAGATCCCGCCCTCGTGGGCCCGCGCCACCACCTGGCTGATCCGGTTCCCACCTGTCAATCACAAACCGCTGTCAAATAATATGCTTCGAGGAGGGACGTTTGGCGTGGACTTGTGTGATGTGTACTTTATTTGTAATAAATTGCTTTCATATAAGTAAAGAAATTGATGTGTGAATTGAATGACTGGTTGCAGAGCACTGAGTTAAAGTGGCTGAGAAGGCTGTTGTCTTCAAACAGACCTTTGGCCCAGACGTAGATGTTCCCACTGGAGTCTCCTGTGATGGCGTCTCCGTTCTCAGCAAAGGCCACACACAGCACGTACTTGGGCTTCTCGTTTTTCTGACAGAAAAGGTTTAACAGTTCTGTTATAATTCAAGAATTACTTTGTGTACACAATATCATATTTTTTACAGTTACCAGCTGTAACAGGAGACAGAAGTTAAGTTGTTTTTCGGTCGTCCACATACCTCGAACAGCCCCTGGCGCTTGGTGAGAGTGTTTCCGTCCATGGTCCAGAAGTTCAAGTGGGACTTCCCACAGGTGACGATCAGGTTGGCATCCATTGGGTGGAAGGCTGCGGCCAGCACTGAGTCATTAGAGCACTGGAGGGGATGACAGGAGAATTAGACCCCTGAACTGGCAGACGATGGTGACTGACTGCACCACAGACTACAACACTTACTTATACCCAAGCCTACACTGTTGACGCCTTCACTTTTCTTTATTGATGATTTATGATCAATCATGACTAGTCTTTATTGCAGTGATATACCATGCAATACCAAGGAAAGCAGCTCTCCTCATGCATACTGTAGTTTAGTCTGTGAGGCTTCATCACCTTCACATCCGCAAGCTGCTTCTCCTTCTGCCAGTTCCACACAGACAGGATGTGGTCATTGGCATCATCGACGGCACAGAGATGAGCACCACCATTCTGTTGAACGACAGGTATTTGTCAGTGCCATATACATCATGTAAATAAATGGCTCCGTTTCAGTCAATTTATGGATATTTAACATATACAGTGCATTCGGAAAGTATTCAGACCCCTTGACATTTTCCACATTTTGTTACGTTACAGCCTTATTCTACATTGGATTACATAAATGTTTTCCCTCATCAATCTACACACAATACCCCATAATGACAAAGCGAAAACCGGTGTTTATAAATGTGTGCAAATGTATTACAAATTAAAAACAGAAATATTACATTTACATAAGTATTCAGACCCTTTGCTATGAGACTCGAAATTGAGCTCAGGTGCATCCTGTTTCCATTGATCATCCTTGAGATGTTTCTACAACTTGATTGGAGTCCACCTGTGGTAAATTCTATTAATTGGACATGATTTAGAAAGGCACACACCTGTCTATGTAAGGTCCCACAGTTGACAGTGCATGTCAGAGCAAAAACCAAGCCATGAGGTCGAAGGAATTGTCCCTAGAGCTCCGCGACAGAATTGTGTCGATGCACAGATCTGGGGAAGGGTACCAAAGACTTTCTGCAGCATTGAAGGTCCCCAAGAATACAGTGGCCTACATCATTCTTAAATGGAAGTAGTTTGGAACCACCAAGACTTCCTAGAGCTGGCCTCCCGGCCAAACTGAGCAATCGGGGAAGAAGGGCCTTGGTCAGTGAGGTGACCAAGAACCTGATGGTCACTCTGAAAGAGCTCCAGAGTTCCTCTGTGGAGATGGGAGAACCTTCTAGAAGGACAACCATCTCTGCAGCACTCCACCAAATCAGGCCTTTATGGTAGAGTGGCCAGACAGAAGCAACTCCTCAGTAAAAGGCACGACAGCCCGCTTGGAGTTTGCCAAAAGGCACCTAAAGATTCTCAGACGATGAGAAATAAGATTCTCTGGTCTGATGAAACCAAGATTGAACTCTTTGGCCTGAATGCCAAGCGTCACGTCTGGAGGAAACCTGGCATCATCCCTAAGGTGAAGCATGGTGGTGGCAGAATCATGCTGTGGGGATGTTTTTCAGCGTCAGGGAGACTAGTCAGGATCGAGGGAAAGATGAACGTTGCAAAGTGCAGAGAGATCCTTGATGAAAACCTGATCCAGAGTGCTCAGGACCTCAGACAGGGGCGAAGGTTCACCTTCCAACAGGACAATGACCATAAGCACACAGCCAAGACAACGCAGGAATGGCTTCGGGACAAGTCTCTGAATGTCCTTGAGTGGCCCAGCCAGAGCCCGGACTTGAACCCGATCGAACATCTCTGGAGAGACCTGAAAATAGCTGTGCAGCGATGCTCCACATCCAACCTGACAGAGCTTGAGAGGATCTGCAGAGAAAAAAGGGAGAAACTTCCCAAATACAAGTGTGCCAAGCTTGTAGCGTCATACCCAAGTAGACACGAGGCTGTAATCGCTACCAAAGGTGCTTCAACAAAGTACTGAGTACTTATGTAAATATGATATTTTATATACACATTAGAAAAAAATTCTAAAAACCTGTTTGCGCTTTGCCATTATGGGATATTGTGTGTAGATTGATGAAGGAAAAAACAATTTCATCCATTTTAGAATAAGGCTGTAACATAACAAAATGTGGAAAAACTCAAGGGGTCTGAATACTTTCCGAATGCACTGTATGCTGGCTATTGTCATGGAACATGCTTTCAAAGTAATAATGAATTACTTTCTCAAAGTTAGGTCTGTAATCAGGTTGTGAAGGCCTTACCGACTTGGAGAAGGCCACACATGTGACCGCCCGGTCAAACACGCCTATCCCAATGACATGCAGGGTATTGAGACTGACCGAATCCCACACACGCACATGAGGAGGCAACAGCTGAGAGAGAGAGAGTGGGTGTGAGAGAAATAAATTGGTCATGCATTACAGTGAAATATATATATAATATATGTAAATAATATACAATATAAGATGGTCATAAGAGGTCATTTCTTCAGAAAGTGTCCATTTTAAATGTACCTTGCCCTCTAACAGCTGATAATGAAATTAATGAGAGAGAGAGAGAGAGAGAGAGAGAGTGGGTCTGAGAGAGAAATTGGAAACACTGCAGTCATGTACGTACTACTGTGAACCACAATACGATTCCCATAAGAGATCAGAACAGGTAATTCCTTCAGAATTGAAGAAAATGTTTGATTTTAAAATGTACCTTGCCATCTTTGGAGGTTCCAGCTACTTGTCCAGTGGCTATGGTGACCATGTCTGGATGGATGCCTAAGCTGCCGGGAAGAGAGCACAGTGACAGTGATTTACATTTACGTCATTTAGCAGACGCTCTTATCCAGAGCGACTTACTTATTTGTTTTCTCTAGTGGCACAGCTAGCACTGCGATGCAGTGCCTTAGACCACTGCGCCACTCGGGAGACGTGATGTGGTGAGTCATAAGTTCAAGCTAACCTTTCCCACTGTCCTCTGGGGACTTAGTTTTTCAGTCTCGGTAGACGGCATTACAGCCTGTTGTTTAAGTAAACTAATTTATTAGGCCCTTTATTAAAGACTCATGAAATAAACAAACACTCAATGATACTTCAACAAGCAAATAATGGGCCCTACAACAAATACATACGGTATCAAGAGTCCTTGAGGAAGTGTTGTGATGATACATCATATATATATTTAAGGTACATTTTACATTATTATAGCCACACTGAAACATTAGTCTACAATACAAATGAAAGAGTATGCTGGTCAGGCATATCAAAGAGTTGTCTATAGCCCAACATGTATGAAAATGATACTGTGCAAGTAGGACATTATAGTAGGACCATATACCAGCCCAACCTTTGTTTGCACAGGAGACACTGAGCCTCAAACAGGACCTAATTTAAATAAAGTTAGTTTATCATGAATCAATGTGTCATTCAAGGAAGTTCTCTTGGCACAGGAAGCCTTGTAAATTGCCCCGATTTGAATCAAATGATAGCTGGTGATTATCAGATGAAACTGAATGCTATCTAGTGAGTAAATCACATTTAGCTAAATTAATTCCAAATGAAACATCTTGCCCTTTGCGACGCCTATCACGTGCATTGCTGCACCATCTGGAGTAAAATCTAAGGCTAAGAAGAAAAGGTACATTTCCTGAAGAAAAGTTGTGTGCTTGCGCCAGTCATCTAAAAGGTTATGGTAGTGGGAGATGCTGAACCAAGCACACTAGCTAGCCTTACCATTTGACATCGTCATTGTGGCCCAGGTAATGTCTCTGCTGCTGTTCCTCCACGTTGTAGAGCACCACCACAGAGGCATTGAAGTAGACTATCTCCCCTGTGGGGAGCAGGTAGAGGTTGGAGCGGCAGTCTCTGCCCCTGTACCCATACCTGGACGACCGAGGGTTAAGGACCACAACAGTAACCCTGTCTGAACAACCATAGTGTTGAACAGTAGGAGGCTGATGCCATCTCAGAACTCATGGAAGGGAAGTACAATAAAACCAAATAAGTTAGTCTCCAGAGGTGATCAACTACACAAAATAGCAATGTGGTACTATATTATTGTGTGATGACAGTAATGCAACACTGAAATGTCCTTTCTCAAATGCGCATTATGCTTCCATAGCCATTGTCCAAGACCAAGCTTTCCCAGGTTCATCTGGGGTGTAATCATTAGTCCAACCCTAGCAAACGGGAAAAAAAAAAGTGCAACAATAACACATTTATATTGGAAAAATCCAGGTAGGTCCCTACCTGTTTTGTTCCGTTTAGTTCCTAGTGAATACACCCCTGTATGCCTAGCAGCACTACTCTCTGTTTGTCAGTGACAGAAGGATACACCCACTGCAGTTTGAGCTTGTGCTCAGGCAGCACCCCCTTGTGGTCCAGGCTGTAGCTGTCCCTCTTCTGGTCAGGCATGTGCATGGTGACTGGCCGACCCCTCAGGAACATCCTCACATAGCCATCCTCTGATACAGGAGAGGGGGAGAGATAAGAACATGAAGGAAGTTGTTTTTTTATGGTGAAACACTTCCTCTCTATACCATTCCTTGCAAGCATGATCGCATGTACGGTAGGTAGTGAAATGTCAAATCAAATGTAACAGCCTTTTGAACATAAGCACTCAAACAAAATCTGTTCCCCCACCCATGTAAGAGGGAGGATTTGTGCATTGAATCACTGAAGCAAAAATATATAGCTTTAGTGTATGTCATTTCAAACTGTTCTGAAGCTTTGCAGAAAATAAATGATGTTGAGGCACTACAATTACTCAATGTACCCCATTATACGGTCTCTCTTGGCTGACATAACATCATATAAAAACTAATTGCGGTTATGGTTTGCATTATAGTGCTGAAGCTGCTGTCATAACGTGAGTCAATTGAGCTCATTAATGGAACAGTGTGCTGTGCTATCTGTCTCTTACCATGCATCTCTGTGGTCCCTAATCATTTACCCAAGTACTCACAGAGGACAAGGGAAAATGCAGGTAATTGGCTTGTTAAAAATGAATGCAGCCCCCAACAATAACAGACAGGCTATTGGTTGTTGTTTATTGGACATTTTCATGCTTAACTTCAGTGCTCCTGTTTCATGGATTTCCATGTAGTAACCTGGGCAACGCTTACTTGTTACGGGGGTTGTATTTCAAAATGCTCAGTGCCTGGAAATTATGTTTTTGTTTGCATGTAATTCATATACTATAATGAATTATCTTGCTAAGGTACACTGTATTCTTTAGTCAAACTGAGGTATAAAAGGGTGCCGAGGACGGTAAAGGAATCACACACAGGCCTGTCGCTGTGCTAACACGTACCTGCATTGACAGCGCATTCTTTGCTGAAACAAGAAAAAGATAAAAGAGTCAGTGGATTGTTATACACGTCAAGGTGATCGTTATGACAAGACACTTGGTGGGAGTCGTTTTGATGTTTTTAACTCATGGTGTTGCTGCAATGGACTAAATTATTCAGTGACCTCATCCTTTATTCCTGACCTCCTACTTTATTCCTGAGCCCATCTACCAGCTCCACAATGCACGTTTAGCTTCATCCAAATAGTACTGCAATATTAAAAAGTAGTAGTTCATTCTGTAGAGCATATAGACTACATAAACATATTAAATATAGTATTCACAGACGCAAACACAATGCGGAAGGGAAAATACTGTATTCATGAGATACGGCTAGCCGAAAATACAACTGGTGCCATGCCAAGAAATGAAAAATAAGGAGAGTTATTATGAGCGAGAGTGGTAGAGAATGAAATAAAGAGCGAGAGAGTGACAGACACAGCACGACAGTCAATATCCTATAGAGTGGCCTCTCCAGCACTACCCTGCATCAGCTGAAAAGTAATGAGTTTCTGTCAAGGCCACCGATAGATTGCCTAGCTAGGACAGTTTGAGAGTACCATGGCAACACAGTCACAGGAGTGATGATAAGAGAGACTCTAGGAGAAACAATCCCTCTCGGTTTGTAGGGAACATGAATTGCATGAAATAGCCATGATGGCCATCTTAACCATCCGAGAGTATAGAGCAGTAGGTTATTCAGTTTGGAGGGAGACTGTGGATACAATTGCAATACTACTGCAGATTATTTTATTTGACAGCTTGTTTTATTCATTCTTGCTATTCAAACTGAAAATGTATTGTAGTACATTTGGGCCAATACAAGTTTGGATTCTCTCAAGGCACAGCACATCCAATTTGGATCGACAGACTGAAAAGATAAAAGTGGAAGTAAACAGAGAGGATTTCATATTTCTGTCCTTGGCAGAGCATTCATCCACTACAGTGTATTATATCTGGAGACTGGTTGTTTGTGGGACAACCACAGAGACAGCCGGGGAAAAGCGCTCTTTAAAGTGGCCACATAAAGACCGGTTTGTCTGCCTGTGGCTTTCAAAAAGAGGAGAGGCCCTGTTGTGTCCAATGTGAGATGCTGAAAGATCCAAAGCCACTAAGGCATTTACTTAGTAATTATTTATGAACCTTGTGTTTGTTTATTTTCAATTCATTAAAACAAGCAGCAATCTGTACCATTTGGTACAAGATAGTTACTTCAAAGAATTCAACATAATAAGTAAGTACCAGAAAGTACTCTTTATCACCTAGCATCATTATCGAGTAAATTCCAGATGCTACCGGAATACAGAGAACAATATATCCACAGTGGCCTTCTGTACAGATTGTTGTAGCTTTACATCATTGTGCATAGACTTCACAAAGAGTAAGACTACATTCCACATGGAAAATGTGAGGACATGGAACATGTGATACTATTGTGTTGTCTCGATTAGGAAAAGACAACATTGCACGTTGTAGTCTGTACTGATGTGAACAGTTGTCTAGCATAAAGCAAACAGAAATTGGGGCCAATAATGTAGTGGTCTTGCAGTTTGAGTGTTTCAGGCAATTACTGGATGGTGTTTCAGCAGTGGACAGAGTGGTTTGAGTCAAGTTCCTGTGCACTCAGACAATATGGCTGAGATTTGCACTGCAAATTAGTAATAGATGACAGCATGCGTTATCTCAGCAGCGAAGTGATTTTGAGAGCCTACTGTATCAAACACTGTATGACAAGTCAGTGCAGAGAGATAGAAAAGTGGTCCAACAGGATATCATGCTCTCTTCCTCAACCAGTATTTGCATGCATTCAGAACCCTGAATCAAATTTGCCATTCAAATACATGCAATCTGTTCCTCGTCCTCAGGCTCAGCTATACCATCGAGCCAGTCTGCAATCAGGGCGCGTCAGTCGATATGTTTAATGCATGTGGATGAGCAAAGGTGCCAATCAATAGTCATTCTGCAGAGCAAGAGGAATCAGTAATCCAAATAAATAAGCCACCCACGATCACAATGAAACTGAAACATTGCAACAGCGAGGGGGGAATGTTAAGTAAGCCCATTCTTTTTGGTTTGTTGACTCACACACCCGTAATGTAATTAAGGATCTGCCCAAAACTGGAATGGGACAGAGCTCCCCCAGCCTATTCATAGACGCCAACTCTAGTGTCTGTTCACAAAAGTATCTTCAGTTCGGGGGGGTTTTGTTAAGAGCCCCGACGGTCGGTCTGAACTTTAGCACGGATCGCTTGCGGTACAGTTTTGGAAACATAAGGACCATATGTCATATCAGCGAAAAATAATAATAAAAAAAGGTTAAATTGCTACACACATTTATAGGGTCACCACATGGCCATATTTCTATGTTACAGCACTTGTTTACGGAAAACAGAGTGGACTACCTGTGCTAATTAGCTATCTGCGTCTCTGAACATCTGTGTGTAAACGGAAGACAGACGACCACAAACGTGTTGTCACTGAAAATAACTGTCAGCTGCAACTGTGTTAAAACCAGTGAAAACAGTGTACAGTGAGTATTTTGTGAAATTACTGTGAGGTTATATGAAAGTAGAGGGATTTATGATTCTAGAACCGTAACGCAATTGAGAATCGATTCACGTTTAGATGGAGTATTTGGTTGTTTTGGCTTCCAGATCCAATTCACCCTTTAAACAGAACATGTAAGGTCCTTGGACTAAGGAGTACTGTTAGGCTTCTTTAGTCCAATATTGAGCTAAACTGGGACCATGTGAACTACAATCCTGACTTTTTTTTATGTTTAGAAACGTTAATAATCCTCGCTTGCGATACGGTTTTGGAAACATTAAGCCCTCTACTTCTTATCACATTAAAATAATTTCACAAATGCTAAATATATACTTACTGTACACTGTTTTAACAATTTTTAACACAGTTGCAACCTATAGTATTATGTATAGCAATATGTAACTTTTTGGGCGACCCGACCAAATTCACATAGAAATGTTATAGATCATTGAAAGCAAGTCTAAGAAGCGGTAGATCTGTTCTCTATGCGCTATTTCTATGCTTCCCTTAAGTTTTGTTTTTGCATCATTTACTTTCGGTTTTGTACACCAGCTTCAAACAGCTGAAAATACAATATTTTGGGTTATTGAAAATATATTTCACAGCGGTTTAAATATAATGATTCTCTACCCTATACATTACTTGTTTTGTCACAAAACTATTAGAATTTTTGCAACCAGGAAATGGCAGAGGGATTTCTGCATATTGCACCTTTAAACAGTTTCTGTTGGAAATTACTATTGGCCTTTGTTTCTGTGCTGCCCCTCCCCAAACCCCACTGAAAATAAAAGCATCAAAAGGTCTGCATGACCACATAATTAAAAGAAGTTACTGCTTCCCGTTGGAAAAAAACTATCCATCCACCCAAAATGGCTTTTTAAACAATCTCCTTCCTAACTGCAAACTGTTAAGTATAAAGCATTCATTTACCTGGGTGATCTCTTCATGGTAACTTTTCCGTTAGGTAACAGCACGGTGTTGGCAAGGCGGTTCACACAACAGAACCCTGTCGACAACTAACAGGCTTCCTTGTTGATTCAGTTAACTTTAACTGTGTCCAGAGGCTGGGCACTTTTTCCACCAATGGGGAGGCACTTCCTGACTCTGCTGGACCTCCCCTCTGCTTGGAAACCACACCTCCGTTACCTACGCCCCAGGAATTTGACACCCTCAGCAGAGTGAGCTCATTGAGGGAAGAGGGAGTGGACGGACTGACTGTATACATCTGTCTTTCAAAGCTTAATAGCACCTCCAGAAAACCAATCAGATTGTGTTATCTACTATTCAAACAATGAGCAGGTGTGGGGAGTTTCTGTTTGGTACAAGCAACCATCCAAGCATTTGACTGTGAATACACAGTTCCATCTTCCTTTATTAATCGACTGTGCTTTGTTCATTTTTCATTTACGTCATTTAGCAGACGCTCTTATCCAGAGCGACTTACAGGAGCAATTAGGGTTAAGTGCCTTGCTTAAGGGCACATCGACAGATTTTTCACCTAGTCGGCTCGGGGATTAGAACCAGCGACCTTTCGGTTACTGGCACAACGCTCTTACCCACTAAGCTACCTGCCGCCCTATCACCATTACTTAGATGTATGTAAATAATGATGCTGTTAAATACAGTAGCCTACATAAGACTGCACCGGACTCAAATTATGGAAGTACATGTTAAAACAGTAGATTTGTATTTCTAGATATATGTTGTCAACATAGAGAGGTCATATCACCTACCTCCCTCCCTGGCTGTCTCCTTTCCTCCCTAGACATTACACATACAGGGGTTTAAATTATTCAAGCCAGTCAAACATCCAGTGTACATTCACATGCTCTCTCCATAGAAATACAACACCACGGTGTTACACAGCAATGCATCAGTGGTGCATTCACACAAGTGTTTAATGATCCTTTGTCATCTGATCTGAACAGCGAGAGGTTAAAAACAACGATCGATCTACTGATCAGAGTGTCCTAAATTGGACGACAACAAAACCACCTGAGACCTTGGGACCTCTACTGTCAGAATACAATGTCAGCCCGAGGAAGAGCTGGGAAGAACACAGCCCCACACCATATGTCACCTGTCTGATCGAAAGGGGAGAAAGAAAGGGTATTTACAGTATATCTGGCATGTGAGGCAGATATGGATGCTTAGGACGTGACAAGATGTCTTGATATTTTCCTCAGAGATCAGAGATGAGCTGTACACCCATTCTCAGATGTTAGGTAGACTGCACAAATGTATATGAGGTATGCACAGATATATATTAGCACCGATGTGAGGTACGGACACAGATGTCTTGTGCATAAAAGAGGGACATTGATGTGAGCTAAAGTGGAACAAATCATAGTTAACTGTAACAAAGAGCGGCCTAAGCATGAACCTATGTGAGAATGCAATGCTAAGGTGCTCTCTACTTTGGTCTTCTCTGGCCAATGACTACATCATTGTCAATCAGAGGGTTGCTTGGCTACACACGATGCTCTCTCAGTTAGCCAGATAGAGCAGGAGTGATTGCTGTGTCAGTGTTTCGAGGGTTAGCTGAGTCAGTGTCTGTGTTTAGAGGGTTAGCGGTGTCTGTGCTGTATCAGACAATCACCTGCTCCTGCCACATGTGGAGCTGCTGGACGAGGGGGTTCTGCTTCTGCTGTCAGACACCATCTCTCTCCTGGCCGTGGACAGGCGCTCCGTCGACATGCTCTTCCTGGTGGGGGAGGATACGTGAGCGGGGGAAGGAGGAAGAGGGGGAGGAAAAAGACGAGAGGTGGAAAGAGGGGGATGGTGAAGAGTGAACCAGGATATTGAGAGGGATATGAAAGGCAAGAAATGTCCCCAGTCATAAGTTTGCAGCGCCTACTGTAGATTCAAAGCCACACTGCCACCCTAAGGATGAGCTTGGAAATGCACAATAGAGGGATCCCAAGAAAAACAGTATTAGATCCACACATTCGGACAATGTCTTACCTTTTGATGGACAGCAACACTTCCTTTTTGGGAGAAGAGGGGGAGGAAGGGTATCCCCCCATACGTTTCTGCTGGACATAACCATTGCTGAGAGTGAGAGGCTTGGATGGTAAGGCTTGCAGGAGTTGGCGCACTGGCATCAAATTAGGGAGAAAACAATGGTTCAGTAAACAGACGTATGTTGTTGAAGCTTTTCAATTGGCACTGCACATTCTTACCAAAGACTACATATAGTACATTGTTTATCTCTCCATTGCAAAATATATATATACAGTACCAGTCAAAAGTTTGGACACACCTACTCATTCAAGGGTTTTTCTTTATTTGTACTATTTTCTACATTGTATAACACATATGGAATCATGTAGTAACTCAAAAAGTGTTAAACAAATCAAAATATATTTTATATTTTAGATCCTTCAAAGTAGCGCTTGATGGTTTTTGCGACTGTACTTGAACAAACTTTCAAAGTTCCAGAAATTTTACAGATTGACTGACCTTAAAGTAATGATGGACTGTTGTTTCTCTTTGCTTATTTGAGCTGTTCTAGACATAATATGGACTTGGTCTTTTACCAAATAGGGCTATCTTCTGTATACCAACCCTACCTTGTCACAACACAACTGATTGGCTCAAACGCATTAAGAAGGAAAGAAATACCACAAATTAACTTTTAAGAAGGCACACCTGTTAGTTGAAATGCATTCCAGGTGACTACCTCATGAAGCTGGTTGAGAGAATGCCAAGAGTGTGCAAAGCTGTCATCAAGGCAAAGGGTGGCCATTTGAAGAATCTCAAATATAAAATATATCTTCATTTGTTTAACACTTTTTACTACATGATTCCATATGTGTTATTTCATTGTTTTGATGTCTTCACTATTATTCTACAATGTAGAAAATAGTAAAAATAAAGAAAAACTCTGGCATGAGTAGGTGTGTCCAAACTTTTGACTGGTACTATAGTTTCCTGATCTTTCTTATATCTCTCAGATATAGGACAGACACTTCAGAACAAATTTCCTTTAGATTAAAAAAAAAGAAGTTTTACTAGATGTTTATCCATGTATGAAGCTGTTATTCAATGCGTTTCTATGGGCCAAATTAAAATGTTGAATCAACTAATTTTTATATATTTTTTGATACCTTAAGGAGTCCTAAAATTCCAAATCAAATAGCCAACTGATCCTTGGTATGACCATCTTAAAACAATTCCCCCTGAAAACAATTCCCCCTGGCTGGCAACCAACACATCCTTAGTAGCAGTAGCCTCATGTATCACAGGCTTCTAGACTCATCTATTACAGCTAGTATGTTGACGAGACTACGGTGGTCTAACGTGGTCCCTGCCTCCTAGCTCCCCAGCCCCTCACCCTTGGTGGGTGCGGCCACGGTAGGCCTCCTCCCCCCGGCTCCGGCCCCAGGCTGGGTGAGCTCCTCACAGCAGCCCAGTCTGCGCAGGGCATCGGCCAGTTCAGCCTTCAGCAGCTGGATCTCATCCTCCTGCAACTGGACACGCTGCTCCAGGTGGGACAGGCGGTCGTCCACCTCCATGGTGCTGCCCGCAGACACGTTGTCATCTGATAGGGAGAGAGAGAGAGAGAGAGAGAGAGAGAGAGAGAGAGAGAGAGAGAGAGAGAGAGAGAGAGAGAGAGAGAGAGAGAGAGAGAGAAGTAAAAACAGACAGAGAGACAGTCAGAGGTGGTGTCAGGAGGATGGAACAAAGGTGTTTTGTGGTTCACCCAGTACAGCAGCAGGAATTTGCATAATTCTCCAAGCTTTATGTGTTAGTTTTTGCTAATAAAGATTACACTAGGCTACTTCCTTGACAAACAATATGTTGGTCTTAGATTCCTACAGCAAAGAACACCAAAAAAGACAGTGCTGGGGTTTCTGACAGAGATGAAAAGCGGTATTTGCTTGAAACAAAATGGAGGCCAACCCCGTTTTGAAGATTTTGTCTCTACATCTCTAAAGAATAGCGGAGGTGCATAAAGATGGCGGCCCCCGTGCACTTAACACAAATGCCTCGTTTGCTAAGTTAACTGTATTGTACATTTCTCTCCTTCACCATTTTGTGTGTAGTCATTAGCACATTATCCCTGACCCCAGTTATACCTCCAAGACGCCGGCAATTTGAAAAAAATCTTTATGCACCTTTGCATTGTGTGATGCTAGCTAGACCCTAACTTCTCGTCCTTCACTGGGATGACATCATTTGGCTGTCCAATGTAATCCTCTGTTTCAGCTCCAATGCTGACCTCTGCAATATCAGATAGGATGCACTGTAACTGAAAGGTCTGACAATGTTTTCAAATGTCTTTCAACAAAACAATGCAGTTAAAACAGATTCTGTGACAATGTAACAGCATGCTGTACATACCGTATAATGTTGAGTTGACGACTGTTTGCCACTTGACAACATTTCCGTATTTGTTATCATCATATGCCATTCAAATGAACAAGAGCCATTGTTAGATGAATGTGTCTTTGTAGAAGGATATTTGCATATGATAATTCTACCTGGACTAATACCCCAATAGTACTACCAACAGGATGTCTTAGTATAATGCTGCTCTGACTGACATGCCTATTTACTCTGCCTGTAATATGTCTGACCCAGTGGAACCAATTATCTCATCTCTCAGTCAGAAATATTGTGGAAGAACACACATATTCAAATTGGGCATAGTGGAGAGTTTGACTTTAAAAATCCCCACATCTGTTAGAGGTTTTTATTCAGCAGGAGGGGAAATGAAAGAACATGTCAAACTGGATACTCCGACATGACAAATACCTATTGGATTCTATGAGGACTTAGGTATAGTTTTTCAAGTAATTCAATTTTCCCAAATGGAATTACTTGGCTGATGCTGTCAATTAACCATGGCGTGATTTATAACCTTGGTCATCATTTGAAATCTGCTGAGTAAAGAAAGCATTGATAGATTTCAATCGCCTCTGCAGCAAATGTAAATAACACTGCATCTGAACGGCCAAGTTACAAAACAACCACAGCTATGGAGGTTTACTCCACCCATCCCCATGTCACAAACTAAAACACCTGTTTGAAACGTTTCTGGTAATGATTTAAGTGTGATCATTCATTCATTTAAACCTACCTAATTATTCAACAATGATTCCACATGAACGCCATCCCATTACTTTGTTAATGAAACAACCTTCCCCCTCGCACTTTACACACAGTAGCTGTCCGACAGACTGCAGGCTTATGATGCATACTCAATAACTTTCTCTTTACTGCCTCCAGCAGATGACACAGCACAGGCAAAGGACAGCTACAGCTAGCACAGTTAAAGCAGGTGGCAGCTGTGTTAAAAACGCATGGCTACTAATGATATAATATGAAAATGACTAAATGGGGAGAGGAGAGAGGGAATGAGAGGAGGGAAGGTTAGCTCTATGGCGTAACGTGGACAGGGATGAACCCCTGTGGGATGCGAGAGGACAATGGAGGTCAGGGGCGAAACCAAAGCCTGCTGAAATATTAATAGGGCTCTGGGCTTCCCTTACCTGTCATACTCAGTCACTCAGTCACTCAGCCAGCCAGTCACTCAGTCAGACAGCCTGCTCTCCTCTCCTTAGCTCTCTTGGGGACTCTCGGGATGCCAAGTCTGGGCTTCTTTCTGATGTAGGGTTTTTCCCTCCTCTCCTCTACAGCCAGTGCCTCTTCTTGGACCAACCCCCCCTCCTCCTACTTATTCTCCTCCTCCTCCTCCCTAGCGGTACGTGCAGCTCACAAAGAGACAGGCGAGTCACTGTTTGTAACAGGACACTGCTCCCTGCAGCCCTGCCTCCACAGCGGCAGCAGTGGATGCAGCCAGAGGCTGGGAGGGAGGCTGGCTTGGCTGGGGGCCAGACCAATACACTGCTGCAGAAACAGCCAGGCACTAACAGGAAGTGAGACTGCAGTGGGTAGGATCCGAGTCTCCTCCATTCATGACACACAAACACACTCACTCACACACATATAAATGTGTATGTGCTCACATCAGGCACACAATGGCATGGCTGGAATTATACCGTCCATACTATCACTGACAGAATGACAGACACAATTTAGCCCCCTCCCTTAATCTCCAAGGAAGTCACTGAGGTTTTCTCTATCAATAACACACACACCACTGGGACCAGCATCTACATGAGTAACAATGTGAGCAAACCCTAGAGGGGATCCTACTACCTGCTGTCACACCATGTGAGCCAACGGTTAAGACACCTGAACGACGACCTGTAGGTCTGAGATTTCATAACAGATGAGCCATTGTTGTTGCACGCCGTCTGAGGCAGTCAATAACATAAATGGGCCAGATGGTCACAAGTTAAAGTACATTTACCTTGGCAAGCCTTTTACTTTCTATTGTTTGCATTCATAATAATCAATAGCTTGTTGTGGGATAAAATACACCTGTACACTCAATTGCTATCTCAGCTGTTAAAGTGCTTAACCTCTAGTGACACTAGGAGCTAAATCGTCACCACCAGCACCAGACTAGAGCTTTGGTCACACACAAAGAAAGCAACCAGTAAAGGAGCTGGTCAACCCTGACCAAGATGGCTCCAAAGCCAATTCTACCTCCTTTTGCCGGAGGAGCTGAGCTGCTCCCCTCTGTATTCCACCGTCTGGGGCGATCCGCAGCACATCCAGGCTACCCAAATGTTCTGAGAACAGAAGTGAAAATGTTGAATGTTTTGGGAACGTTTATTTTTAGGTTGCATTGAGGTTCTGAGAACGTTTTACTCTGGTTCCTTCATTTCACTGCACCTATCCGGTGTATGTGACAATAAAACATCATGTATGTTTCTTTTTTTTTTGGGGGGGGGGGGGTTGGGGGGTTATTATTGCTCTGAGAATGGAAATTATATATTATTTGGAGGGGTTTTTGAATAACTTCCTTAAAACATTCACTGAATGTTTCAATATGATTTTCAATAACATTGCTAGCTTATTTTGGGTTAACTTTTTTGAACTTCGAGCACAGATAGGCCACATGGAAATTCATTTCCTTATGCATTATTTATGCAAACATTTATTGTTTATTGTGACACGGCATCAGTGAGATTTAAACTATAATCTTCTGTTCTCTATCCATGGAATTAGTCCACTGCACCACCAGGAGGGAACTAGCATGCCATGTTTTTTAAGCATAAAAAGCTGTTAATTTTAGTCTATTCAAACAAACCCCATTTTAAAGGAAACAAGCACTCATGAAGATCAGGTGTGGCATATTAGTGGGCACGGGACAACACAACTAAAGGAAAACTGAAAAATTATATTTTGGTATTTGTTTCATTAGTTCATTGTTGATATAGCCCCAAAGTGTTTTGAATGTCAGCAATCAAGTTTTCAAGATATATAACTTTCAAAGCATCATACCGGCTGTATTTCTGTATTTTGAAAGTTATATATCTTGAAAACTTGATTACTGACATGCAAAACATTTGGGACTATATCAACAATGTACTAACCCTAGCTACGTCCAGATTCCAACCATTTGAGCCCCTCCCTTCCGTCCACTGTATTGCCGGACCTTTCAGCGTCCTCTGATAATCTGTGGGGGTGGTTCAGGAGGTTGGTGCTCTTGAGGAGGTTGGTGTTGATGCTGCTATAGCAGCAGTTATATCAGAACTGGAGGACATAACTTCATTGAAAAAACAGCAAATAACTGCATTGAAGGCTTTTCTCAAGGGAGATGTTGTTTTCGCTCTTCTCCCAGCTGGGGTTCGCTAAGAGCTTGATTTACCAGCTAGCTCCGCTGGTAGTCAAGAAAATGGAACGGATTGAGTGTCACCGTTCAGCCTGGACTCATAGGCTAGACGTAACATAATACACGTAAATCAGGGACACTGAAATTAGTGTGACATGTTACGTTTGGTTTGGTTACAGTGAATTCAAAAAGTATTCACACCCCTTGACTTTTTCCACATTTTGCTGTGGTACAAAGTGGGATAAAAATGGATTTAATTGTCATTTTTTTGTCAACAATCTACACAAAACACAGTATCTTCTTTAGATAAGTATTCAACCCTCTGAGTCAATACATTAGAAATCACCTTTGGCAACGATTACAGCTGTGAGTCTTTCTGGGAAAGTCTCTAAGAGCTTTCCACACCTGGATTGTGTAACATTTGCCCATTATTATTTTCAAAATTCTTCAAGCTCTGCCAAATTGGTTGTTGATCATTGCTAGACAACAATTTTCAGGTCTTGCCATACATTTTCAACCAGATTTAAGTCAAAAATGTAACTCGGCCACTCAGGAACAATCAATGTCTTCTTGGTAAGCAACTCCAGTGTAGATTTGGCCTTGTGTTTTAGGTTATTGTCCTGCTGAACTGTGAATTCATCTCCCAGTGGCTGGTGGAAAGCAGACTGAACCAGGTTCTCCTCTAGGATTCTGCCTGTGCTTAGCTCAATTACATTTTTTTTTTAATACTGCAAAACTCCCCAGTCCTTAACGATTACAAGTATATCCATAACATGATGCAGCCACAACTATGCTTGAAAATATGGAGAGTGGTACTCAGTAATGTGTAGTATTGGATTGGCCCCAAACATAACACTTTGTATTCAGCACAAAAACTGAATTGCTTTGTTACATTTTTTGCAGTATTACTTTAGTGCCTTGTTGCAAACAGGATGCATGTTTTGTATAATTTTTATTCTGTACAAGCTTCCTTCTTTTCACTCTGTCAATTAGGTTAGTATTGTGGAGTAACTACAAATGTTGTTGATCCATTCTCAGAGTTCTTCTATCACAACCATTCAACTTTGTAACTGTTTTAAAGTCACCATTGGCCTCATGGTGAAATCTCTGAGTGGTTTCCTTCCTCTCCGGCAACTGAGTTAGGAAGGACGCCTGTATCTTTGTAGTGACTGGGTGTACTGATACACCATCCAAAGTGTAATTAATAATTTCACCATGCTCAAAGAGATATTCAATGTCTACTTTTTTTATGTTTTACCCATCTACCAATAGGTGCCCTTCTTTGCGAGGCATTGGAATTCCTCCCTGGTTGAATCTGTGTTTGGAATCCACTGCACGACTGAGGGACCTTACAGATAATTGTATGTTTGGGGTACAGAGATGAGGTACTAGTCATTAAAAAATAATGTTAAACACTATTATTGCACACAGAGTGAGTCCATACAACTTATTATGTGACTTGTTAAGAACATTTTTACTTATGAACTTATTTAGGCTTGTCATAATAAAGGGGTTGAATTCTTATTGACTCAAGACAGCTTTTAATTTTGTATTAATTTCTAAAAACATAATTCCACTTTGACATTATGGGGTATTGTGTGTAGGCCAGTGACAAAAAAATCTAAATGTAATACATTTTCATTTCAGGCTGTAACAGGACAAAATGTGGAAAAAGTCAAGGGGTGTGAATACTTTCTGAAGGCATAAGACAGAAGGTTACTTAAGGCTGAAAATGTAAGGCACAATTTTAGCTGCGGAAATTGTTGTTCTATAGTAGTTAGTTAGTTAGTTGAATGACTGCACAGAAATGAGTCTTTGTTACTATCTGTATGTTGTTACTTGTCCAAATGCAAACCGTCATAACTGTTGCTCAAAACTGTCAGTGGTGTTGTTTAATTTCAACTGTTAACTTTATTAATTAATCAAGAAGCATAAATAAAGTTAGATTTGTACTTTGTTATATAGATAAAAGCAGATAAAAAGTTGTACTGATAAATACAAGTCAATAAGAAATATTTACAGTTACAAAATTAGTGTATTTAGCCTACTCCTGCTCCTTAACTCCCAATGACTGTCTACCTCTTAGACAGGGTTTGATGGTCAGACTAAGCCAACCACATCCCCAGCTAGCCTGGCACCCAAGTTGTTTAAAATCAAAATGGGAACAACTCACTATACTTCACTTTTGAGAGAATGTTTCTGTTTAAACCTGGTTGGGTTTTGAACAGCTCTGCCTCCCTGACAACCTCCCCAAAGGCTAGAATGTCCCCGGTCTGGATGCCACAAGACCTTGATGCCTCTAACTCAGCGTCTGTGGTGTCCATCAAGTCCTTGAGGACACCAATGGACTTGATAATCCTGTCTGCTGCTTGCTCAGTCATGTTTGGACCCAGGCCCTTCAAAAATGACTTCAAGAAGCTGAGGTGTTCCAGGTGTTTATGAACCAAATGGAAGCAAACAGAGCAAACGGAATGAAACGGGGAGGGACCTACCTGAATTTGTCCAATAGAAACTCTCGTTTGCGTTTTCCATTTGGAATAAACAGTTGGTTGGAAAACGTTTTGCAACAGATGAAACGGTTTGTAATAGAATCGGCGTAATGATTACACCCCTGGTTGCATCTGGCACTGAATCTACTACCAAGTCATGATGTTCTTTCTCATGGTTCTCCCTTGCTTTGCTGTATGTGTAGACATTTCTGCAACCTGGCATAGGGCATGGGATATGCTTCCTCTGTAGAGGTTGGCCCCTGGATGTATTTTTTACACCGGTTGCAATGTCAGTGATGTCACCAAACATGATGAATCTGTCCACGATTTGTGACACAGAGGCAAGCAGCCAACTCCTCTTCAAGTCAGGTGAACCGTTACTGACGTGGTCGGGTATGAAACAGTCTGGGACATCTGTTGAGACAAATTCAAAAAAAGTGTAATAACGACAATGATGAATACATATTTGAGCTATGATATTTCAACAACATAAAAATATATATATATATAATTACATGGTAAAACAATTGTAAAGGTATCATCTCATTGTTTTCTAGAATAAAAAATAAGTTATCAGATACAGTATGTTGGACATTTTCAAGCATTTCATTTTTACTTATGCACTACTAGCTAGCTAGTTAGCTAGGAGTCCAATTAATGTTCAACATAGCGCAGACTCAATTAATATCATATTATGTAGTTATATTTACCATTTGTATGTAACGTGAACCTCATCCACAACAATCCTCATGAGGTTCTCCATACACTGTTGATGCCAGCATATTCCACCACTTGTTGTTCAGCAACCAAGACTCTGGGCTACTGAAAACAACCTGGCAACATCCATGGATCCCCAGAAGTGATCCCCAGCTTTGCAGCCTCTCTAATCTGGTCCTCCATGGAGGGCGACCAACGGTGACAACAACGAGAATTGGGTTCTGGATCCGTCCCATTTTCTTGACTACCAGCGGAGCTAGCTAGTAAATCAAGTTCTTGGCGAACCCAGTCGGGAGAAGATGTACATATTACCTCGACTAACCTGTACCCCCCACATTGACTCTGTACCGGTACCCCCTGTATATAGCCTCGTTATTGTTATTTTATTGTGTTACTTTTTTTACTTTATTTAGTTAATATTTTCTTAACTCTTATTTTCTTTAAACTGCATTGTTGATTTAGGGCTTGTAAGTAAGCATTTCACGGTAAGGCATATATGACAAATAAAATGTGATTTGATTAGAAAATGTCTCCCCTGAGAAAATATTTTAATGCAGTTATTTGCTGTTCTTACAATTAATTTATGTCCTATGTCCTTCGACTTCTGCGCCCCCAGATTATCAGAGGATTCTGATTCGTCCGGCCATACGGTGGATAGAAGGGAGGGGCTCAAACGGTTTGAATCTTGTTGTGACCAAAGTGTATCCGTGTAGCGAAACAGAATGTAAGCTTGCGAGATCAGGATGGTTTGTACGAGGCTAGAACATTACCAAAATTGAAATTAAATGTAACCATGTTTGAACTTTTAGGAAACGTTCTGTTAAAGTAATGAAATACCAAGAAAATAACGTTTTTTTTGTCAAGTGACTTAAATGTGCTGAGAATGTTCCAAAGCCAAGCAACAGTCCTGCACCATTCCCAGAAAGTTGTGGGAAGGTTGTATGCAAAATAACCATTGGACAACCACACTCTCACCAAGCTCTAAGAAACATATGGTTCTCAGAACGTTATGTGCTAGCTGGGTAGGCAGTGGCCATTGGAGACCATGGCAGGACACCCAGGCTGGGTGCTGGGCATTGCAGACCCTGCCATGGGAAATATCTTCTCAGGCTTACAGGGTCAGGACAGCCTGGCCATTTGAACAGATGACATGCCTCTCTCCATGTCTGTCCACCTGCCACTCAATATGGTTTTAAGATAGGCTATCTTCTACTTATAGGGCTACATGTAGCCCAATACACAGAACCTCTGTTTCACTGATTTTTGTTCAGCAATACATTTAATAACTTTCAAGTCTATTTAATTACGCTACACATCCATTCAAATATCCTATGTTTACTCTCAGTTCAACATTTTATTGGATACCATGGGTGCATAAAATATAAATAAATACTGTAGAGTAAAAAGATATTACCAATGGTGTGTGGTTTGTTTTCTTCTCACACTCAGTGGACACTGGACATGCATGAACCTGGTCTTTTGATGTGGCCAGTTACCGCATTATTGCATCAGCTTTTCTTTGATTAGCTGTATTGTTATAATCGCTCTTTACACTACAGTCATGTCCAGCCCCTGCTGCCCCTCAAAAAGTGAACACCATTCTCTAATTTACAACACAGAGATGAAGCCACAACAGTGTACTTCATCTGTCACTCTTCTCTCTAAGGCAATGAAACTTGATCTGAAACAGTAAAAGCATAATATGCAAATAGTTCCACTATTAAATATCATAGAGATAGCCTATCTGTTTCCCCCCAGCCAGATAATGTTTACATATAGTCAAAGAGGGTTTGCAGGTCGACAATAGGCTACACCAGAGCCATATTTTTATAAATACATGGCTACATTGCTCTGGGTTACACCTATCACAATATAACAGTGGGTAAACGAAGTTCACGACAGCCTGCTCTATGATCAATGGATATATCATAGATCATTCTAACGATGCAAATTAACATTCTATTCAACAATCTGTAGCTTGAGACACATCTCTGTTTCGTGTAAACTGGTAGCGAACCTGCAAACAGGTGCATGAAAACCTACAGTCCCACCACCGTGTACCACGGTTCATATCAAAACCAGTCGACTCAGAGCTGCAAGCAAGTCAAAGGTGAACTCACCATTGCAGTACTGGAGAAGGAGTGAAGTGGTATCATAAAGGTTTCCACATGATGAAGCGATCCTCTCCGACATTTCTTTCTTTTCAAGCAGACCCGTCACTTCCCCCTTCTTGCAGCCTCCTTATCTGCACGTCTTTCGCCCTCACTTCTCCACATTCAGAAACCCTGAACACCTTTCGCTGTCTGTCGCTCACCAGCGCCACTACTGTCTGCTCTCCGTATCTGTTACTATAGCAACAGCCTCACCATTGAGTTTGCCAACCATTTGGGGGGGGGAGGGGGGGGGGGGGGGGTAATGGACACGAGATTCTTAAATAGCTTACATAAATAGATACATGAATAGAATTTCAAATGACACATTTTGTCTACATTAAATGTCTTGATTGTATGTTATATGCACAACTATCATTCATTTAAAGGTGATGCCGATGGTGGGTGGGGGGGGGGTAATGGACACAATATTCTTAAATAGCTTACATAAATAGATACATGAATAGAATTTCAAATGACACATTTCAAATGACACATTGTTTTCTGAGCACATAACAATTAATTAATACCTGCATAGAAATAGAATTAATAGAACGGACAATTTGGAGGGGAGAGAGAGTTGGAGGTCGGAAATGGCGGCTAGTAGTGCAGACGAAATGGAGGAAATTGAGAAAAGGTTGGTGAAGCAACAGCTGTGCTGGAATGCAAACGATATGGGTGTCAGTTCTGATGGTATGGAGCAGAAAGATGAGGGTCAAGGACCAGAATGGTCGGTAATGGAAAGACATAGGAAGAAGAGAGATCATGATACAGAAAGCAGTGGAGCGTCTAGTAAAGAAAGGATAAAGAGGGCCAAGGTAGGAAGCAAGAGTAATGTGTTTGAGTGGAAAGTGGTGATAATGTTTGATGAGACCACAGGGCCTCACTTACACCCTATCCAACTAACTAATGCCATAGAGAAAGAGGTAGGTGAAGTGAAATTAGCTTGGTTAATTGGAAATGGTAGATTGTTAATATTGTGTGGTAGCCAGGCTCAGCAAGAGAAGATTCTGGAAATGGAAAAGCTTAGTGGGAAGAAGATTAAAAGCCATGTCCCTGGTGCTTATGCTAGATTGAGGGGAGTCATCACTGGGGTCCCAATATCTATGTCCACAGATGATATTAAAGAAAATGTGAAAGGAGGCAGAGTGATTGAGGCCAAAAGGTTGATCAGTAGGAAAGAGGGTCAAAGAAGTGAAAGCTTATCAGTGATGCTGATGTTTGAGAAAGTCTTGCAGGGAAAAGTACCTTTTAGGATTCCTTGGTTTCAATGTTAGATAATTTGTCCCATATGCACTGCAGTGTTTTAAATGCCAAAGAATGGGAAAGAAAATATGTGCCAAGTGTGGAGGGGCACATAATTACAGTGAATGTGGAAGTAATGTGAAGGTTAAGTGCTGGAATTGTGGGGGAGAACACAGTGCAGCATTTGGTGGATGCCAGGTACAGAGAGAGGCTAGAGAGGCTCAGAGATATAGGATCAGTCATGATGCAGAGGCCGTAAAACAGATTGATAGAACTACAGTGCGGACTGATGGAGTGGACCTACTGTCGGGGCTGATGCTTCTGATGGTCCTGGCATGGTTTCGAGGCCTGTTCAGAAATATTTTGTGCTCATGCTTTTATTGGTAAGGTTATCAATACGACTCGGGTCCTGAAAAGCAGAAATGGTTATTGTGGCAAAAGAGATATTGGGGGTAACAGATGTTACTGTTGAAATGGTTGTTGACATGCTGAACAATCCTAAGGGTGGAGTGTTTCAGCATGATATAGATACAGTTTAATGGCGTTGGGGGTGGTTTTTTGGGGGGAGGGGCGAGGGTGTGGTAGAAGTTGGGGATTTATTTGGTTTTGTATTTTATTTTCATGGTAGTTCAGAATTGGGCAGATCATGATTGATCGTATATTCCAGCACAGTAGGTGGCGGCATGCACTTTAAACGTTTGTTTGCGGAACACCATGATATCAAAGAAGCAGAAGAAGCAGAAGACGACGACGACGACTTAGGTTGTTAAGAGTGTACTGAAATAAGTAGGACGCGTGACATCACAGAAACTTTGAGAAAAAACACTTTATATCGGAGTTGTTCCTGGTTGTCAATAGTTACCACAAACACAAGGTCATAAACCCCGCCTATTCTACAATTTATTTTCTTAAAATGTGATTTTAATCAAACCTAACCTTAACCACGGTAACCGTATGCCAAACCTTAAATTAAAGACACAAAGCACATTTTAGTTGTCATTCATTTTTTACGATACTGCCTCTATATTTGACTTTGTGGCTGTGGTAACTAGTGGAAAACGTTGTGCTTGTGGTCGCGCTTGATCTTGCCTCCTCCGACTACCTTCCATTTTTGAAGATATTTATTTCCATTGTTAGAGTGGCCACTAGAGTATCTGGTCAATATAATGGATAATCTGTGATGTAGCTTTACTTCGACTTTAGGCAACGGAACGCACAAATATTTAATTTTAAGCTGTTGATAGCCTATTAAGCAACATACAATATTTATTGTTACAAAGGAGAAGTTACCAATTTTCTCTTATATTTTATCAAGGCCACATGTTCCAAGACATTGATAAATGAGTTGATGAAAGGTTGCGTGTCATGCCTCATAGGCCCAAAATGCCAAACCTGCAATGTTTCTACAAATAATATTGGTGATTTCACAGTTTATATTTTCCTATCACTGGAGGGCGACATTGCACTTGTCTTTATCACTCCGTTGAATCTCAATAGTCTACTGGAGGATGAGTCAGACGTCTATCCCTCTTTCCATATAACTACAGCAATGCTCTAAGACATCTCCAGCAGTTGACTACAGAGATGATCAGTACACAGTGGGGATGTCATAATAGTCTTTCTAGACAGATGGGTTGCCTCGCTGGGCAATACGGACTTTCAGCTCCCTCCAAAGATTTTCTATTGGGTTCAGGTCTGGAGACTGGCTAGGCCACTCCAGGACCTTGAGATGCTTCTTACGGAGCCACTCCTTAGTTGCCCTGGCTGTGTGTTTCGGGTCGTTGTCATGCTGGAAGACCCAGCCACGACCCATCTTCAATGCTCTTACTGAGGGAAGGAGGTTGTTGGCCAAGATCTCGCGATACATGGCCCCATCCATCCTCCCCTCAATACGGTGCAGTCGTCCTGTCCCCTTTGCAGAAAAGCATCCCCAAAGAATGATGTTTCCACCTCCATGCTTCACGGTTGGGATGGTTTTCTTCGGCTTGCAAGCAGCCGCCTTTTTCCTCCAAACATAACGATGTACAAGTTCTCAAATTCCAACAAAATAATGTTATTTTACAAAGGTAATTGGAACGTTCTCAGAACTGTGTTTCTCCCTACCAAATAGCAACGTTCCCTTACGGTTCTTCTTTGGTTATTAGAAAATATTATTTCCCACAACGTTCCCAAAATGATTAAAATATGTCTGTAGAAAGAATGGAGTCTGCTATAACATGACACCTTGAGTTTGAAAACAATTATTTGGGTTATTGAACTACAGTAGGTGAAGTGGATTTACATCCGGTAACAGAATTACGGTAACGGAATTACATCATGTGTCACTGATCTGCACTATAAGAAATGAATATGAATATAATAATAATATGCCATTTAGCAGACGCTTTTATCCAAAGCGACTTACAGTCATGCGTGCATACATTTTTTGGTGTATGGGTGGTCCCGGGGATCGAACCCACTACCTTGGCATTACAAGCGCCGTGCTCTGAGCTGAGCTACAGAGGACCATGGTCACTCATAGTGATGTATCCTGAATAGGTACACAAAGGTAGAAATATGCAATATCCTTCTTTTGCATAATATTATTCTTCACACCGGCTATTATTGTAATAAGCTCCACCCCTAAACAACACCACATTTGGTTGGTCCAGACCAGACCAAATCTGAACCAATCATAGACGTCCATGTTTCGTTTGGACAGCACAGTACAGTAGAGTACAGTAAAGAAGATATGTACAGTACAATTCAGTACATTATACTACTATGGCCTCCTGAGTGGCACAGTGGTCTAAGGCACTGCATCGCAGTGCTAGCTGTGCCACTAGCGGCCGCGACCGGGAGACCCATGGGGCGGCGCACAATTGGTCCAGCGTTGTCCAGGGTAGGGGAGGGAATGGCCGGCAGGGATGTAGCTCAGTTGGGGGATGTAGCTCAGTTTGCAACGCCAGGGTTGTGGGTTCGATTCCCAAGGGGGGTATGAAAAATTAAAAATAAATAATGTATGCTCTGGATAAGAGCGTTTGCTAAATGACTAAAATGTATGCTGTACTGGACTCTACTGTACCTTAGGTCTGTACTGTACTTTCTTTTACTTTTCTGTACTGTGCTGTTCAAACTTGTGAAACATAGACGTCTAAGATTTGTTCAGATTCGGTCCATCCAGGGCGGACTGACCAAATTTCAACATCCATGGACGTAGGTGGTAGGTGTCATGGTAGGTGTCAGTAAGTGCCGGGAGAGGAGACATTAACTGGACAGAGAGAAAAAAGAGAGAGAGAGGGGGGAGTTGTCCAGACTGTTTTCAATCTTGCTTTGACCACCAGATGACAGAAAGATTTTTAAAAAACATGAGCTGAACATAACAGTACGCCAATGGACGGGAGCACAGTAGCAGGTGACCCAACTGTGGTTTGTGACTACTATTATTTCCCATTATAGCCAGTTCAATTGCAGTAATTCCGTTACCGATTTGGTAACAGAATTACACAATTTTAATCACAAAAAATTGTCACGGTTCCAGTCTGTGTAAGTGGGCGCTCCCACTCTCACGTAAGCATGTTTTCTTGCGTAGATGTCTTTCTTTGCTAGATTTAATCCCAGAGTAGAAGAAGCTAATTGAACTAACTAGGCCTAAACTGAACATTAATTAAAATAAATGTATTTCTTATTTACGAAGAGTGCCAGATGATTTCACAATTTTACAATTTACAAGATTGATTAAATAGTTCCTTAGTAGAAGCTAACAATCCAGTTTGAAATGGATGGCTATATACAGTTGAAGTCGGAAGTTTACATACACCTTAGCCAAATACATTTAATACTAGTAAAAATTCCCTGTCTTAGGTCAGTTAGGATCACCACTTTATTTTAAGAATGTGAAATGTCAGAATAATAGTAGAGAGAATTATTTATTTCAGCTTTTATTTCTTTCATCACATTCCTAGTGGGTCAGAAGTTTACATACACTCAATTAGTATTTGGTAGCATTGCCTTTAAATTGTTTAACTTGGGTCAAACGTTTTGGGTAGCCTTCCACAAGCTTCCCACAATAAGTTGGGTGAATTTTGGCTCATTCCTCCTGACAGAGCTGGTGTAACTGAGTCAGGTTTGTAGGCCACTTTGCTCGCACACGCTTTTTCAGTTCTGCCCACACATTTTCTATAGAATTGAGGTCAGGGCTTTGTGATGGCCACTCCAATACCTTGACTTTGTTGTCCTTCAGCCATTTTGCCACAACTTTGGAAGTATGCTTGGGGTCATTGTCCATTTGGAAGACCCATTTGCGACCAAGCTTTAACTTCCTGACCTGATGTCTTGAGATGCTGCTTCAAAATATCCACATAATTTTCCTTCCTCATGATGCCATCTATTTTGTGAAGTGCACCAGTCCCTCCTGCAGCAAAGCACCCCACAGCATGATGCTGCCACCCCCATGCTTCACGGTTGGGATGGTTTTCTTCGGCTTGCAAGCAGCCGCCTTTTTCCTCCAAACATAACAATGGTCATTATGGCCAAACAGTTCTATTTTTGTTTCATCAGACCAGAGGACATTTCTCCAAAAAGTACGATCTTTGTCCCCATGTGCAGTTGCAAACCGTAGTCTGGCTTTTTTATGGCGGTTTTGGAGCAGTGGTTTCTTCCTTGCTGAGCGGCCTTTCAGGTTATGTCGATATAGGATTAGTTTTACTGTGGATATAGATACTTTTGTACCTGTTTCCTCCAGCATCTTCACAAGGTCCTTTGCTGTTGTTCTGGGATTGATTTGCACTTTTCGCACCAAAGTACGTTCATCTCTAGGAGACAGAACGCGTCTCCTTCCTGAACGGTATAACGGCTGCGTGGTCCCATGGTGTTTTTACTTGCGTACTATTGTTTGTACAGATGAACGTGGTACCTTCAGCCATTTGGAAATTGCTCCCAAGGATGAACCAGACTTGTGGAGGTCTACCATTTTTTTCTGAGGTCTTGTCTGATTTCTTTTGATTTTCCCATGATGTCAAGCAAAGAGGCACTGAGTTTGAAGGTAGGCCTTGAAATACATCCACATGTACACCTCCAATTGACTCAAATGATGTCAATTAGCCTATCAGAAGCTTCTAAAGCCATGACATCATTTTCTGGAATTTTCCAAGCTGTTTAAAGGCACAGTCAACTTAGTGTATGTACATTTCTGACCCACTGGAATTGTGATACAGTGAATTATAAGTGAAATAATCTGTCTGTAAACAATTGTTGGAAAAATTACTTGTGTCATGCGTAAAGTAGATGTCCTAACCAACTTGCCAAAACTATAGTTTGTTAACAAGACATTTGTGGAGTGGTTGAAAAACAAGTTTTAATGACTCCAACCTAAGTGTATGTAAACTTCCGACTTCAACTGTAGGCTCACTTATCATCTAGTTCATTATCATCAAACAAAATTAAGCACAGGACACACAACGATTACAGTAATAAAGCATATTTAATTTAAAATCTTTGTCATTCATTACTTCATCCTTTTCTGTTTCACGGGACGCAAAGTTTGAGCTGGCAAACAGCGCATGCTTCCCCCAGCCTAGCAATCAGCAGGCAGACGACTGCGTCATGCGCTTTGAGAACTAGCACAGCATTCGGCTTGTCATAAAATTTGCCCAAAATGTACTACTGTTACTGTGTGTGGTGGAAATCTGTAATATTCGTTTAAACCTTATGGCTGTCCCATGGGCACCAAAGCAATAACAGCGGACTCTGGTCTACTTAATGGAAATATTCACCCATTTTGAAAGTAACATCGTATTTGTGCATATCTGAGTGACGTTCTATCAATTCCCGGGGTCATTTCATGTGTCTCTGAGCTATTCGCCGTTCAAGCAGGCAGAAATACAGCCGTTATGACACGTTTTGCATCATATGATCAGATCATCATGTGATCATTTTCTGCCTGTATTTCTGCCTGCTTGAATGGCGAATAGCTCAGGTACACATGGAAACATGAAATGAACCCGGGAATCGATAGATCACTTCAACATTCAAAATGGGTGAATCTTTACTTTAATAAAACCACCCTCCAACAACCCCGCTCGCCCCACCCGCCCCGCCCCACCAGAAAAACCAAAGAGCCGTCTCGGTTTCTATACCGTCTCTGTTACTGTACAACAAAACTACACTAGATGGCAAACATGGACTGATGTTTTATGAATATCCTATAGTACTGGTTACATTGCATTGTGATGGGGGTTTAACTGTTCATGTAGTACTGTAGGCCTGCATGCAGTAAACAGTACGTTGCAGATTACAATGCACTTTAAAGGTATTTTTAGTGTTATTCATTACAAATTATAAACTGGGTGGTTTGAGCCCTGAATGCTGATTGGCTGAAAGCCGTGGTATATCAGACCGTATACCATGGGTATGACAAAACATGTATTTTTACTGCTCTAATTACATTGGTAACCAGTTTATAATAGCCATAAGGCACCTCCTGGGTTTGTGATAAATGGCCAGTATACCACGGCTAAGGGTTGTGTCCGAGCACTCTGTGTTGGGTCGTGCATAAGAACAGCCCTTAGCCTTGGTATATTGTCCATATGCCACACCCTATTGGGCCTTATTGCTTAATTAACCTACATTGCTCTATGGTCTTTTTAATCTCCAATTGTTCTGAATTTCCATGTAGACTTTATGCTTCTGTCTAGGCAGAATTAGGGACAGTGTCACGCTCGTCGGGAACAGAGGACCAAGGCGCAGCGTGGAAGGTGAACATATCTTTATTATTTGAGTAATACTATGAACAAAACAATAAACGATAACGTGACGTCCTCGGTTCAGACACAAACCTAAACAGGAACAAGATCCCACAAACACTGTGGGAAAACTGGCTGCCTAAGTATGGTTCCCAATCAGAGACAACAAGCAACAGCTGATACACGTTGCCTCTGATTGAGAACCACACTGGCCAACATAGAAATACTAACCTAGAACGAAAAACACATGAAAACTCACACCCTGGCTCAACATACTAGAGTCCCCAGAGCCAGGGCGTGACAGTACCCCCCCCCCAAAGGCGCGGACTCCGACCGCGCCAACCAAACACCACAGGGGAGGGACCGGGTGGGCACTCCGCCTTGGCGGCGGATCCGGCTCCGGGCATGATCCCCACTCCCTCTCTAACCCCCCAAAGTACCCCTGGTCCGGTCTGGCCCTGCTGACCGGAGCTGGACTGCACACTGGTGGAACGGATTGCTCCAGCGCGAAGCAGCTGACCCGTGCCGAACCAGGCACCGGTGGAACAGGCACGGGCTGTGCCGGACTGACGACGTACACCACTGGCCTGGTGTGGGGAGCAGGAACGGGCCGAGCCGGGCTGACGAAACGCACCCCTGACTTGGTGCGGGGAGCAGGAGCGGGCCGGACCGGGCTGACGAAGCACACCACTGACTTGGTGCGGGGAGCAGGAACGGGCCGAGCCGGGCTGACGAAGCACACCACTGACTTGGTGCGGGGAGCAGGAACGGGCCGAGCTGGGCTGACGAAACGCACCACTGACTTGGTGCGGGGAGCAGGAGCGGGCCGGACCGGGCTGCCGAAGCGCACCACTGGCTTGGTGCGGGGAGCAGGAATGGGCCGGATTGGGCTGGCGATGCGCACCACAGGCTTGGTGCGGGGAGCAGGAACAGGCCGGGCCGAGCTGGCGACGCGCACCGTAGGCTTGGTGCGAGTGGCAGGAACAGGCCGGACCGTACTGGGAACACACACCACTGGCCCTACGCGGGGATCAGGAACAGGCCGGACCGAACTGGCAACACACCCCAGTACCTCTCGCCGTGCCTCTACATCCTCTTTCCCCCTGGTGACCAGTGACTCCCGTAACCTGGCGGCCTCCTGCTGCCCCATCGTCCACGGCGTGAGCCCCCCCCCTAAACATTTTCTGGGCGTCTCTCCTACCCGTGGACCAGGTCTCCATGTCTCTCGCCAGACTTTCGCCCTTCTGCTTCCAAGTCCAGCCTCTCTCTTCCTCACACGGCTTGACCCAGTCGAGGAGGCGAAGGAGATCCGCTAGAGATCTCCCTGGCGATGGCTCCTGGACACGCTGCTTGGTCCAGTCTTGGTGGGATCTTCTGTCAGACGGTGCTGTGTGTAGATGTGGTGCAGGAAATCAAGCGCAGGACGCAGAAGCTCAGTCCAACAGACTTTAGTGAACCAACACTCCAAACAATCCAAAAGAGCCGTAAGGCCAGCGATTACGCACACAGGCGTAAACCAACCACACATGAAAAATAAACAACGCGCACAACAAGTGCGAAAACCTCTTCAAAACAGAGGAGGAACGAAACACAGTCTAGTAGACAGTAAGCGCAATCACTCATGCCACATGACTAACAAAACGAGAAATTATAGGACACACTAATGAACGCTAAACGATAACAAGACGTCCTCGGTTCAGACACAAACCTAAACAGGAACAAGATCCCACAAACACTGTGGGAAAACTGGCTGCCTAAGTATGGTTCCCAATCAGAGACAACAAGCAACAGCTGATACACGTTGCCTCTGATTGAGAACCACACTGGCCAACATAGAAATACTAACCTAGAACGAAAAACAAATGAAAACTCACACCCTGGCTCAACATACTAGAGTCCCCAGAGCCAGGGCGTGACAGACAGTAAACCCAACTGACTTCTTTAGACTTCCCAAATAGACTGAAGCTGAATAATTTTGTAATTCATCTTATCTCCAGATCTTTTAAAAACAGATGGGTGTATATTAGAATGGGGGCAAACTTGGCAAGCTGACCCCATGCAGTATATACAGAACACCAATCTTAGCCCCAAGATACAGCTTAGACAGTCACACACAGTTTTAATGACACCCCTGGTCAAATAGATGTACAAACAAATATTGGGTTCTATTGTAATTCAAACAATATGAAAGAAACAAGTGGAATCCATGTTAAATCTAAATACGAGTTGAGGAAAGGATAGCAGGCCTTGTTTAGGCCTCTGTCACGTCTCTATCATGTGTAAGGTGTAGAGAGAACTGTAGAGGGAGCTGCCTCACAGCATGTAGCAACCACTCTCCATTCCATTACTCACATCTCTTTTCTCCATTGATCAGAGGTCCATTACCTCAGTCTCTCATTCTGAGACTTTAGATGATGAGCTGAAATGCATGTATAAAAGTATCACACTGGCTCTCAGCCATTTCAGTGTGCATTATGTAATCTTGATTGATCCTCAATTTTTCTCTGCCCCACAGGTCCCAGGTCCTGAGGAGCTTTCTTTCTCATCATAGTCATGTTTGGAGCAAGGCCACAATGGAACAGAAAATTGCACCTTGGTGGATCTTGACTAATGTGATAGCTGAGAGCAGAGTACTGGCGCACACGGAAGGCATCGCGTAAGAAAATCTCAGCAGCAGCAATGAAACACCTATGACACAGCTCAAAGAAGGTGAGGGTCCCCGTGTGTGCACAGCACGCTAACACAGCACTTAAAGTCAAAACCAAAGGGTAACACTATACAGAAACGGACAATGATAACCTTATTTGTGTACAGGAGGAGGAGGTGCTAAATTGCATTCAGACAACTGACCCCAGTTTCCGACTGCTGCAGATTGAGATAGATAACATATGCTAGAGAGGGAGAGAGGGAGAGAGGGGCATGGTGAATAATGTTATAAGGTCTGAAGTCCTATTAGTAACGGCCAGAATTAGAGTCCAGTGCCACTGCATGCACCTCTCCCTGTGATAAGAATGAGAATCACATTTAATTGACTTTAATGTGCATCAATTTGTGTTCTGGTTGCACTTAGTCAGTTTGATTTCCATTTTGCCTTGAGGAGGAACTTTGGGAAGTCACACAGCGAGCCTCCCACTGAGGCCTAGGGCAGAAAAACCAAACCAGAGGCACTTCTCCTATCTCTAGATAGGGTTTTAACAGGCTCTGATTACACCTGAGTATGTGTATCCACCTCACAGACCTCTCAACAGGGAGCAGAGAGAGAGAGAGAGAGACAGACAGACAGACAGAGACAGACAGACAGACAGACAGACAGACAGACAGACAGACAGACAGACAGACAGACAGACAGACAGACAGACAGACAGACAGACAGACAGACAGACAGACAGACAGACAGAGCACCAGTGCTACTGGATAGACTCATGTCTGCTCCACTCTCCTGGCCAATATGTTTACATTTTACATGCTTTTAGAGCTTCTACAGAATATAATTTTAGATCTTCGAGAGATACGCATCCAACCAATGGGTAGACTAATATTATTTGTGCCTTCCCTGGATCAAACCCTATGTTGTATAAAGCCCTCTCATTCAAATGCAATGAAATGGATGCATACCTGTACAGTAGCTTTTCGTGCAAAAATTTTTTTATACCATTGATTTTGTACTCATGGAATAGTATTTTGCTCTGAATATGTCTGCGTTTTGCATTTGGGGGAGTAAAAGATGGAGAGGTCACTGGCACCAAAGAAAGGACTATTATGAGGGACAGCACAGTTGACATAAGCATTGGAAACACGCCATTGACTCCCTGTGCGGAAAAGTCTCCGTAGACCTCAAATGCTGCCTTACTGAAATCAAAAGACACATCTGACAATTGACAGGAGTGATGTATGTCTGGCACTGGCACTGTAACTACAGCCAGTCTGGGAGGAGAAAGGTGCCAAATGACTTCTACACCCACTCATGCATATTTCTGAGCAATTTAGCATTTCATCTTTGCAAAGTGTTTACAAGATGGGTGAAACTTGGAAATGAGCTGTCAATAAGACCGTACAAATCTGCAAAATGGCAATTCAACTTATTGCCAGATGACGATAATAGCACAATACCTCAAAAATATTAGATTAGGAGTGACAAGAAAATGTGCAAAACAGTACAGGGAAATTATTCTAGAAAGCAATAGAATGGCAAACAAATCCAAGGCCTGCACAGCTCCTGAGCACATTATTACTAATCCTGACAAAAATGTTGTATCTATGCTTTGACCTCTAAAGTTACACAGTTGGGATGGAACTGTAGAAGGTGAGGATCTATTTCACCTCTCTGCAGCTAGTGTAAGGGAATTGCCCCATGGGAGCTGGGGCTCTTGCTTTTCAAGGGATTTTGGGTCCTATCCAAGACTGTCAGAGCACAGAGCACCTCCCTGAACACTGCAGCTGCGGTGTCCCTTCCTCTACCACTAGAATTTACTGCTGATTAGTACTTTCCCTGTATTGTGATACAATTATCTTGTGGGCCTGCAGATATGGGTATGCAGATTTCAGACTGACAAAAACGTCTCCCATTTTATAGTGAAAATGTGTTATTGTTGAGGTTGCTGTGCTTGGCGGAATGAGACTGTGTTGCAGGCCACAGTGCAGTAAAAGGGTCCAGTGACACAGGCGCGCATGTCTTGACCAACGGGTTGCTGGGTAAACCTTGCATGCCTTCCACCGTGTCCAGAATAATTTATGAGCATAATCACCTTTAACACACTCCACATTTCTCACACGACTGCCAAGATGTGTCCTTTCCACCTCCTGAAGGAGTCTGTGCTTGTACCATCGTGAGAGAGGATAACAAGTCTATTCAGTGGTTCCATTAAGAGGGTGGTTTGTGTATGGAGGTTGAGTGATGCTCTGACTGTGCTGGCTGCCTGGCTGCAGCTGTGTACTGAGCTGTGGGCCTGTGTTTGTATATCTCCCTCTCTGCAGACTTTTATTGGCAATGCACATGCTCTAATTATCACTCTGCTGGCCGTTTGCAGTTATTTACTGTGTGTACCCAAAAGCCACAGAATTGATGCCACTTTATACAACGGGTGTGTCTAATCCTGAATGCTGATTGGTTAAAACCGCATTACCACCGGCTAAATCTATTACTTTAAAATGCCTATTTACTCTGTTCCATCTGACTGCACAAACCACTGTCTCTTCAGCCCAGCCAGGCAATTTATAAACTTGATCTCCACTATAAATAGCATCTAGACATTATCTCACATTCCTTTAGACTAACATTTAGTTTTCAATAGCGGAGATTTGTAGAAACCTTGCTGTCTGTCTCTCCGATATTTGCAACATTGTTTCAATATTCAAATTCGATCTCCAGCTGTCCCATAGCAATGAACGTATCGGGACGAGACAGATAGGCAGGCAGCGTTTCTCAGCCAGTCGAAATCATGAATCAGCTGGCATCATTTTTATGGATATATACAAAGAAATGTCAATTGAAAAAAGGTAAAACGAAACGAAGTGCAGCTAGTTTGCAGTCTTTCCAGCTTCAGTTTGAAGTGATTGTGTTAGCTGTGTGGTTGGCTAGCTCCTCTGAACATCAGTGTCCTGACGAGTGAGCACATTTTCTATGCCAGGCGAAATCGCGCCTCATTAGCTCATTGTTATGGATGTCTTCAAATAAATGTCACTAGAAAACAGCTTAAACAAATGCAAATGCAGCTACTTTGCTGTTATTCTGGCTGCATGACTTGACTGTAAGTTAGCCGTAGTTGGCTAGCTTGCAAGCAAGGGATAAGAACGTTGCCAGCCAGTATGGCAATGGAACATTTAGAATGAAAGACTGGGTCGTGTCCATAGATACAGAACAAAAATACTTAACTTACGACTGGGTCGCGTCCATAGATACAGAACAAAAAGACTGAATGACTGGGTCGCGTCTCTAGCAACTGAACCGATAGAACGAACGACCGGCTTGGGTAGCAACCCTAGATTTGTGTCAGGACTTTATCTTGTGGAAGAATGAAATAGTATGAATAAATTCATCAAAATAATGTATTTAATGAAAATATGTCAATCATTATTTGAATATGTTGGTGACCCGTTCAAGTATCAAGTATCCTGTGACGGCAGGCTTTCCGTTAAGCAATCAATTAAGTGATAATGCCCTCGAAGCCTGTGTTTGGGGGTTATATTGGCACGGTTTGCCGGCCCCAATATATAACTCAAACACCGGCTTCAAGGTCATTATCACTTAATTGATTGCTTAACGGAAAGCCTGCCGTCACAGGATACTTGATTTAGTTGAGTTGGGAGAGGAGCAGGTTCAGTGAAGGAACCAATCCCACTTCCTTGGTTAGGTTAACATACGGTTATTGGACTGTGGTCTCTGATTTATTTTTGTGATTATTACTATGCCCTACCTTTGGCTGTATATAAGTTTAGTATAGGGTGTCAGTATGTTCACTATATAACTGTAGCAATGTTTTTTTTCCTTTCAGGACACTGTTGCATGCTCTTGGACTGGCAGGATCAGCAGTAGTGGACACAGAGACCACAGACCAAGTGGGGCCCGAAACCAGACTTTATCTAACATTTATTTATCCAATAAAACAAACTCCCCCGTTCATTCCATGCCTCACCTTGTACAGGTAGCCTAGCGGTTAAGAGGTTGGGCCAGTAAGCGAAAGGTTGCTGGGTCGAATCCCTGTGCTGACTAGATGAAAAATCTGTTGATGTGCCCTTGAGCAAGGCACTTAACCCTAATTGCTCCTGTAAGTTGCTCTGGATAAGAGCGTCTGCTAAGTGACCAAAAGAAAGAAAAGAAAGAAAGTACTGCAACAACAAACAAATCAGTTTCGTATATACCCTGTTGCATTTTTGTCATATCTCTCATTTTGAGTTAAACTTAGACTGTTATTGATGCTAATCATTTCAATCTGTTCAACAATAGGCTGAACAGAAAGGTTAAGAGGTTTATTTAAAAAGTGTTTTTAGGTGTCAATATGGCAAAATGCAATTGGATAAATATTTAAAAATTTGCACTGGAGTGATGCTTTGTATGATAGAATGGGGCCCAGGATCAGACGAGAGGACTACTCACTCTGTGAACTCAAATACTGTATATTGTACTGTATCTTGAGGGATATGACAATATCCTGTGGCTTTAGAGGGGTAGAGATTTTTATTTGTAGAATTATCCTCAGAGGGGAACATCAATGTTCTGGCTGAATAACTGATTTTGGCGTTGATTATGATATTTATTGCTCATCCAGGTCACTGGCTTTCATAGCAAATCACAAGTGAACACACATTTTTTTGTTGGTTTGTTTTTTGGTGCCTTTTCTTCCTGCCGCAAAGACAACCCAGACAAAGCCAATCACTTTGTGAAGCACCAATTGTGCTCAATGATCCATGCAACCAGTCTCTTAGTTGGTGAGAGGGCTGGACTAGATTAATCTGTCTATTTCGGAGGAAACCTATCCCTCCCCATCAATATCAACATTTAGAACAATTAGTGAAAACAAAGCTTAGGCTCTTTTCTCAGATATCGGGTCAATGCCCTTCGTTACACAAGTGTACACTTACCCTAGCCTGATGTTATACACTGAGTGTTCAAAACATTAGGAACACCTTCCTAATATTGAGTTGCACCACCTTTTGTCCTCAGAACAGCCTCAATTCGTCGGGGCATGGACTCTAAAAGGTGTTGAAAGCGTTCCACAGGGATGCTGGCCCATGTTGACTTCAATGCTTCCCACAGTTGTGTTAAGTTGGCTGGATGTACACTAGGTGGTGAGCCATTCTTCATACACACGGGAAACTGTTGAGCGTGAAAAACCAAGCATCGTTGCAGTTCTTGACACATTCTTACTAGCCCTTAACCAACAATGCAGTTCGAGAAATAGAGTTAAGAAAAATATTTACACAAAAAAATAAAGTAAAAAATAAAATACAAAGTAACACACAACCTTTGGGTCAAGCAACCCAAAAGTTGCGTCTTCGAATCTCATGACGGACAACTTTAGTATTTTAGCTAATTAGCAACTTTGCAACTACTTAGCATGTTAGCTAACCCTTCCCCTAACCCTAACCTTAACCCTTTAACCTAACTTTTAACCTTAACCCCTAACCCCTAGCCTAGTTTCAAGTTTTAATGTCACATGTACAAGTACAGTGAAATGCCTTTCTTGCAAGCTCTAACCCTAACAATGCAGTAATCAATAACAATGTAATACTAAAAATAACAAGGTAGAACAAAAACACACAAGATATACAAATAAGAAGAAGAACACAAAGTAAGTAAACATACTATATACAGGGTCAGTTCCAGTACCATATTTACAATGTGCAGGGATACTGGATCGATAGAGGTAGATATGAACAGGGGTAAGGGGACAGTAGCAGCAGCGTGTGTATATATATATATATTAACCTTTATTTAACTAGGCAAGTCAGTTAAGAACAAATTCTTATTTACAATGATGGACGACGCTGGGCCAATTGTGCGCCGCCCTATGGGACTCCCAATCACGGCTGGTTGTGATACAGCCTGGAATCGAACCAGGGGGTCTGTAGTGACGCCTCAAGCACTGAGATACAGTGCCTTAGACCGCCGCGCCCCTCGGGAGCCCTATATGATGATTGTATGTGAGTGGGTGTGTGTAGAGTCAGTATAAATGTATGTGCATATAATGTGTGTGTGAGCAAATGATGGAGTGAGTGTTTATGTGTGTTGGAGGATCAGTGTGCATAGTGTGTAGGGTCCTGTGAGTGTGCACAGAGACAGTGCAACAATAAGATTAAAATACAAAGGTCAACTCAGTCTGTGAAGCCATTTTGTTACCTATTTAGTTAGCTATTTAGCATCCTTATGGCATTGTGATAGAAGCTGTTCAGAAGCCTGTTGGGGTCAGACTTGATGCACCGGTATCGCTTGCCGTGCGGAAGCAGAACAGTCTATGGTTTGGGTGGTTGGAGTATTTAATGATTTTCCTTTTACACCGCCTGATATAGAGGTCCTGGATGGCAGGGAGCTCGGCTGCAGTGATGTACTGGGCTGTTCGCACCACCCTGAGATCCGGGCTCTTCACTGGCCATGGCAGAACACTGACATTCCTGTCTTGCAGAAAGTCACGCACAGAACGAGCAGTATGGCTGGTGGCATTGTCATGCTGGAGGGTCAGGATGAGCCTGCAAGAAGGGTACCACATGAGGGAGGAGGATGTCTTCCCTGTAACGCACAGCGTTGAGATTGCCTGCAATGACAACAAGCTCAGTCCGATGATGCTGTGACACACCGCCCCAGACCATGACGGACCCTCCACCTCCAAATCGATCCCGCTCCAGAGTACAGGCCTTGGTGTAACGCTCATTCCTTTGATGATAAACGCGAATCCGACCATCACCCCTGGTGAGACAAAACCGCGACTCATCAGTGAAGAGCACTTTTTGCCAGTCCTGTCTGGTCCAGCGACGGTGAGTTTGTGCCCATAGGCGACGTTGTTGCCGGTGATGTCTGGTGAGGACCTGCCTTACAACAGGCCTACAAGCCCTCAGTCCAGCCTCTCTCAGCCTACTGCAGACAGTCTGAGCACTGATGGAGGGATTATGCGTTCCTGGTGTAACTCGGGCAGTTGTTGTTGCCATCCTGTACCTGTCCCGCAGGTGTGATGTTCGGATGTACCGATCCTGTGCAGGTGTTGTTACACGTGATCTGCCACTGCGAGGACAATCAGCTGTCCGTCCTGTCTCCCTGTAGCGCTGTCTTAGTCGTCTCACAGTACGGACATTACAATTTATTGCCCTGGCCACATCTGCAGTCCTCATGCCTCCTTGCAGCATGCATAAGGCATATTCACCCAGATGAGCAGGGACACTGGGCATCTTTCTTTTTGTGTTTTTCAGAGTCAGTAGAAAGGCATCTTTAGTGTCCTACATTTTCATAACTGTGACCTTAATTGCCTACTGTCTGTAAGCTGTTAGTGTCTTAACGACCGTTCCACAGGTGCATGTTCATTAATTGTTTATGTTTCATTGAACAAGCATGGGAAACAGTGTTTGAACCCTTTACAGTGCAGATCTGTGAAGTTATTTTGATTTTTACGAATTATCTTTGTAAGACAGGGTCCTGAAAAAGGGATGTTTCTTTTTTTGCTGAGTTTATGTCCAGGGCCCAGATTCACAAAACCTTCTTAAGAAGAAATTTCTTCTTAACTGCCATTTTTTCCTTAACTATAGGCTTAAGAAGAAAGTTAAGCAAAGTTGCTATTCCTCAAAAAGGTTCTTGGAAATGTTCTTGCGCTATTTCTTATGTTTCTCCTTAAGCAAAAAGGTTACGAAGAAATTAGATTCTTGAAAATAAATGTTCTTAATTCCAAGATAGCTAAACCCTTGTCTTAAACTCAGGGCATTGAGAGAAAAAGCTCATGAAAGCAATTGAACATGTTTAATTCACTCACGAACTTCATCTGAAAGTTTCAGTATTGATTATTTTAAAGAACAGTAATCTCAGTAAGAAATATGCTAACATGATTGCCATTGCTAGCTAGATAGCTAGCTAAAACGGTTGCCTAGCAATAAACATCTTAAGAAGATTTGTAAGAAGATATTTGAGAAGTTTGTAAGAAAATAATTAAATCTTAAGATATTGTTGAGGAATTGCACTTAAGAACTATCTTATGAACTTCTTATTTTTTTTCTTAAGAGGCTTCTTATGTTTTTGCGTAAGAATTGTTTTGTGACTCTGGGCCCAGGTTGCTAACACAAACAAACATAAAGCTTGTCGTCATGCATTCTGCGCTGTAAAATGTGTTTTTCTGAAAACCATTAGTTGTGGCTGATTATTATAGAGGGGGGTTGTGTATGTGGAGCAGAGGGGCTACCAGGCATGAAGGGAGACCAGATTCTAGAGCCGTCACACTCTCAGCAGGAGACTGGTCTGAAGCAGACAAAACTGGCTTTAGGAATGCGCGTCTGTCAGTTCATTGCTCTTTGATGGGGTGGGAGATACGTTACAATAGCAGTGTGTGATAACCCATAATGGCCCTCCACCACATGAGCTGCATTAATACTCATGAATCAGCGCGAGGGGAAAGCCTAGAACACTAGCCAGTAGCTAGCCTTCCTTTAGCTCAGTCAGTGCATCACAAAGGGATGGAGTCTGCCTCAGAAAACGTGCATGTGTTTTTAAAGGGTCTGGCCGTGGAAGTGATGACGTGAAATTACGATCCCTATCAAATTGTGTACCTGAGCGGTGGTAGTGTGCTATGCTCTACTAAGAAAAAAGACTTGGAGGAAAATTGGAGACTTTAAATTACACTACTCTCTTTAACTTTTACCTCTAACAAATTACCTGTGTATATGCTCAGGGCAAATTGAAATTTACCACATTTTGGCACAAGGATGGTTATTTCAACAATTACTATTTATGACTTTGACAAAGATCAGAGAAATACTGCTGCTCACTGACCACAGACACCAAATCCAGTCAATTAAAAATAGTTAGCTGGATTCCTCTTAATTGAAGCAAAATGTATTAAGCATTGTCTCTCGACTCTCTAAGTCATGGTTGACAGGTGGGCCCTCAACACACACGTAGGCCCACACAAAGCTGCTCCATGATGGACCCATACTAATACTAAGTTAATTAAGAGCCAGGTCTCTTTTGGACGGATGCTACGCTGTGTGATCACTGATCAGTGCGGGTTTAAAGCGATCTGGGGCAGCCCCGGATGAAGCCCTTCATTAAACCTTTCATTAAGCGAATAGCTACTGAGGGTTTGAAGCTAATGTGAGCTGAGGAACAGGTGATGTTGAATAATGAGTGTAAATCACTTTTAATCCTGTTTTTCTCTTGTGCAAGTCAAGAATGAATTATAAATCAAAAATGATTTTTGCTCTAAAGAATGCTTGACAAGTATGTATGATTGTTTTTGTAATCTGTAGTTTCAACTGTAGATGTAGGCCTACCATATAGACTGACCTTCAAAAGGTCTTAAGACTTTATTGATACTTTTTGATCTTAATGTAATCCCAATATGGGAGGGATCACATACAGCTCTGGTTTCTACTCATGTTTGGTCAGACCTCAGTGTAGGTGACTTTTGATCCTGCTATGTCAGCCTTGAGCAGCTGAAGAATAAGTCAGGTCACATCAGGAGAATGTATGATGTGTGTCAGTTCAGTTTATTAATGGAAGAATTCACTAACATAGCCTGCCATTTGTTCATGTGTTCCTTCATTTCCCTCTTCAATCATTTTATACTGTACTAAACAGTGTAGCTATCGAGAGCAATAGTAATGGCATCTTTTTGTAGGCACTAACTCTGCCATGGTTCTTTGGACAAAGCCTATGGGGAAATGAATGGGTTTTTGTAGGGTTTTTGGATAAACACTGAAAATAAGGTCTGTGGTAAACACAGACTTAGAAAATCTTATGTTCTGTTCTATGAGATAATCTTCATCAGCTAACATCCCTTTTTGTGAATTTTTAAGCATTTATGTAATCAAAACAAGATATCTGTTCAGCCACTTCAAGAAGCTCCATCTCATAACACTGTAGCTTTGTGGCTTTGGAGTGTCAATGCCACTGACAATGAAACACTAACTCAAACATAAACCTCACCAGAAAGACAGAAGCTTCTCAGAGGGATTTTCCATGTGTCTGAAGTCTATTGATGATAATTTAATATGGGTATTTTGGTCTGTTCCACATTGCATAATGTACAGTAGACTTTTATAGGAGACAAGGGTTTCCTGTACATAGACAAATGACTGCTACCTTTCGCAATCATCATAGTGACTGGAACGTCTTCCCCAGACAAGACGTATGGTTAGTACTTGCCCTTACTTGGGAAATAGCTACTGTAGTGAAAATGGCCTTCCATAAAGTTGCTCAACAGTCTTGGGCAGATGGCCAGGATATGGATTACATCCGACTAGCTCAAACCTGAGACTGGTGTGTTGTTGTTAAGTAGCTAAGTTTTATATGTTAGCTAGCAAGCTACAAGTCATTATTTGATAGGCTATGATACTAGGCTATGATACTGTGATGTAACTAGCTAAATACAGTGGGGGAAAAAAGTATTTAGTCAGCCACCAATTGTGCAAGTTCTCCCACTTAAAAAGATGAGAGAGGCCTGTAATTTTCATCATAGGTACACGTCAACTATGACAGACAAAATGAGAGAAAAAAAATCCAGAAAATCACATTGTAGGATTTTTAATGAATTTATTTGCAAATTATGGTGGAAAATATGTATTTGGTCAATAACAAAAGTTTCTCAGTACTTTGTTATATACCCTTTGTTGGCAATGACACAGGTCAAACGTTTTCTGTAAGTCTTCACAAGGTTTTCACACACTGTTGCTGGTATTTTGGCCCATTCCTCCATGCAGATCTCCTCTAGAGCAGTGATGTTTTGGGGCTGTCGCTGGGCAACACGGACTTTCAACTCCCTCCAAAGATTTTCTATGGGGTTGAGATCTGGAGACTCCAGGACCTTGAAATGCTCCTTACGAAGCCACTCCTTCGTTGCCTGGGCGGTGTGTTGGGATCATTGTCATGCTGAAAGACCCAGCCACGTTTCATCTTCAATGCCCTTGCTGATGGAAGGAGGTTTTCACTCAAAATCTCACGATACATGGCCCCATTCATTCTTTCCTTTACACGGATCAGTCGTCCTGGTCCCTTTGCAGAAAAACAGCCCCAAAGTATGATGTTTTCACTCCCATGCTTCACAGTAGGTATGGTGTTCTTTGGATGCAACTCAGCATTCTTTGTCCTCCAAACACGACGAGTTGAGTTTTTACCAAAAAGTTCTATTTTGGTTTCATCTGACCATATGACATTCTCCCAATCCTCTTCCGGATGCACTCTAGCAAACTTCAGACGGGCCTGGACATGTACTGGCTTAAGCAGGGGGACACGTCTAGCACTGCAGGATTTGAGTCCCTGGTGGCGTAGTGTGTTACTGATAGGCTTTGTTACTTTGGTCCCAGCTCTCTGCAGGTCATTCACTAGGCCCCCGTGTGGTTCTGGGATTTTTGCTCACCGTTCTTGTTATCATTTTGACCCCACGGGGTGAGATCTTGCGTGGAGCCCCAGATCGAGGGAGATTATCAGTGGTCTTGTATGTCTTCCATTTCCTAATAATTGCTCCCACAGTTGATTTCTTCAAACCAAGCTGCTTACCTATTGCAGATTCAGTCTTCCCAGCCTGGTGCAGGTCTACAATTTTGTTTCTGGTGTCCTTTGACAGCTCTTTGGTCTTGGCCATAGTGGAGTTTGGAGTGTGACTGTTTGAGGTTGTGGACAGGTGTCTTTTATACTGATAACAAGTTCAAACAGGTGCCATTAATACAGGTAACGAGTGGAGGACAGAGGAGCCTCTTAAAGAAGAAGTTACAGGTCTGTGAGAGCCAGAAATCGTGCTTGTTTGTAGGTGACCAAATAGTTATTTTCCACCATTATTTGCAAATAAATTCATAAAAAATCCTACAATGTGATTTTCTGGATTTTCTTTTCTCAATTTGTCTGTCATAGTTGACGTGTACCTATGATGAAAATTACAGGCCTCTCTCATCTTTTTAAGTGGGAGAACTTGCACAATTGGTGGCTGACTAAATACTTTTTTTCCCCACTGTACATAGTCACTCCCTAATGTGTAATGTGAGAGGAAGATTTGCATAGCTAACATTGCAACTGAAGACAGGTTTGAGCCCTGCTAGCTAACGTTAGCTCATAATCAAGCAAACCTGATGACATGTTTGATGCAGGTTGCCAGCTTGCTTTCAATAATGTTTAAACTCAAACTGGCTAGCTACTGTCCATGTTTGTTATGATTGAATGGCTAAGACACACCCAAGAAACACCCACATCAAATCACATCCCCAAGACAACTCTCCTTTTCCTTCAGTCATGGCCGCTAGCATTTTTAATGAGCATTAATGAAAAACGAAGCCAAATCAGAAGTGCAGTCACTCTTAAATGATAATGGATTCACCATGTTTTAGGAAAACGTAGAGGGTTATATGGAAAAAAGATTGTGGCTTCTTTCTATTAATTCAAAGCAGATGTTTTTCCTTGAAAAATAAGTGTTTTGATAAACATAAAATGGCTGGTACTCCATTGCAGACGAGGATGTGATTTGATTTTAGGTGCATTTTTACATACAGTAAATCAACAACTGTCCCTCTCTGATTGACCCTTGCCATGTACATGTGGTTAAATAAAAAAATTGAGCCTTCATTCTCTTACAATGACGTAATAATGAAATACCACATGTTCCTGGGAAAGTGTTTTGGTGACAAACAGGACGTTAATGAGTTATAGGACATGATGATGAGTGAGAATTTTGACCTAATAAATTATTATATTCCATGTTCTTGCCACATTTGGTCATTGCTCCACTCCCGTTTGACTACTATCCTTGAGTAACGATCAGAAGAAGTGTTTATAAATGCAAAAAAGTGTCTCAGTAACATTGAAATATTTCTTATGTAGTGTGTTTGGTGTGACATTCCAGCCATTTTCTGTTTTGGCATCCCATTATGAGGAGCATGTCACGCCCTGACAAAGAGATCTCTAGTTGGGTTGGTCAGGGTGTGAATATCTATGTGAATATCTATGTTAGTTATATATATATTGGCTGGGTGTGGTTCCCAATCAGAGGCAGCTGTCGATCGTTGTCTCTGATTGAGGATCATACTTAGGCAGCCATTTTGCCTACCTATGTTGTGGGATCTTGTTTCTGTTTGACTTGTTGGATGTTTAGCCTTTTGAACTTCACGCTCTGTTGGATTTTGTTATTTTGTCTGTGTTTATATAATAAACGACTATGTACGCATACCACGCTGCACCTTGGTCCAATCCTTTACACGACGAACGTGACAGAAGATCCCACCACCAACGGACCAAGCAGCGTGAACAGGAAGAGCAGACAACATGGACATAGGAGGATATATTGGCTGGAAAAGGACCCTGGGCGAAGGAAGAAGCCCAGGCAGGAAAGGACCAACGGCGAAATCGGAGTTCGAGACCGCGAAGGAAGCCCGAGAGGCAACGCCAAGAAAACATTTTGGGGGGGCACACAGGGTTGTCGACGAAGCAGGCCGTGAAAAGGCTGACTGTGGAGGAGGAGGAGGCCGCTATAGTAGAGGCCCTCCAAGACCTGCAGCTCAGCAGTCTGAGAGAGGAGACCACCACATTGCGGGGGCTGTTAGCTCAGAGGCAGCAGGAGTTCTCCCTTCAGAAGGAGGTGCTGCAGGAGGCCCACAGGGAGAAGGAGTCAGTGGATGCACGGAGAGAGGAGTTGGCAAGGCAACAGGAGGAGCTGAGAGAGGAGTTAACCCTCCAGCAGCAGAGAGCTCGGGCCTTAGAGCAGAGGCTGGCGGAGCCTGGTTTAGCAGAGCCAACTCCCTGCACTTGCTTTGAGGAGCGTGTGACCGTGCAGGCACCAGGCTATGCGCCGACTTTACGCACTGTGCCGCCAGGCGCCTTCACAGACCAGTACGCCCTGTACCTGCTCCCCGCACCAAACTAGTGGTGCGTGTCTCCAGTCCTGTACGGCCCGTACCTGCTCCTCGCACCAAACCAGTGGTGCGTGTCGCCAGCCCGGTACGCTTCGTACCTGCTCCTCGCACCAAACCAGTGGTGCGTGTCTCCAGTCCAGTACGGCCCATTCCTGCTCCCCGCACCAAACTAGTGGTGCGTGTCGCCAGCCCGGTGCGCCCCGTACCTGCTCCTTGCACCAAACCAGTGGTGCGTGTCCCCAGCCCGGTACGGCCCATGCCTGCTCCTCGCACCAGACTAGTGGTGCGTGTCGCCAGCCCGGTACAGTCCAGTCCAGGGTCAGAGCAGTCCACTCCACCGTTGCCTAGTCCAGCTCCGGTCAGCTGCTCCACTCCAATGCCAGAGCAGTCCGCTCCACCGGTGCCCAGTCCAGCCCCGGTCAGCTGCTCCAGTCCAGAGCCAGAGCAGTCCGCTCCACCGGGGTCCAGTTCAGCTCCGGGCAGCGGCTCCACTCCAGTGCCAGAGCAGTCCGCTCCACCGGTGCCCAGTCTGGGTCCGGTTGTCTACTCTCCCACACCAGGGTCCAGACAGGACTTGGTGCATCATGGGAGGATTGCCGGACCAGGCCCAGACGTCAGCCCCTCTCCAGGGTCGGGGCCTCCCACACCAGGGTCCAGACAGGGCTTGGTGCATCGTGGGAGGACTGAGAGGGGAAGCATCGCGCCGGGGTCCAGACTGGACCAGGTGTGCAACGGGGAGCCAGAAAAGGAGAGGACAGTAAGGTTGACGTCGCGCCCGTAGCAAGAGCCGCCACCGAGGCTAAATGCCCACCCGGACCCTCCCCTAATGAGTCAGGTTTTGCGGCCCGAGTCTGCACCTTTGGGGGGGGGGGGGGGGGGTACTGTCACGCCCTGACATAGAGATCTCTAGTTGGGTTGGTCAGGGTGTGAATATCTATGTGAATATCTATGTTAACTATATCTATGTTGGCCGGGTGTGGTTCCCAATCAGAGGCAGCTGTCGATCGTTGTCTCTGATTGGGGATCATACTTAGGCAGCCATTTTGCCTACCTATGTTGTGGGATCTTGTTTCTGTTTGGCTCGTTGGATGTTTAGCCTTTTGAACTTCACGATCTGTTGGATTTTGTTATTTTGTCGGTGTTTATAAAATAAATGACTATGTACGCATACCACACTGCACCTTGGTCCAATCCTTTACACGACGAACGTGTCACGATCGTTTACTGATGAGACGGACCAAGGCGCAGCGTGATAAGCGTACATTTTATTAAGTACTTAACTCACGACAAAACAACAAACAAACAAAACGTGAAGTCCTAGGTTACACAACACAAACCTTTACGGAACAAGATCCCACACCGACTAGTGCCAAACAGGCTGCCTAAGTATGGTCCCCAATCAGAGACAACGAGATACAGCTGCCTCTGATTGGGAACCACCCTGGCCAACATGGATCAAAACGATCTAGAACTAAACATAGAAAACAACACAACACGGAAACTACACACCCTGGCTCAACATTTCAGAGTCCCCAGAGCCAGGGCGTGACAGAACGTGACAGAGCATTAGATTATATAATTATTGAGTCATTTCTGAAATTCATGGACACATACTTGCTCTCAGTCTTCACATGTAGAAGCATGATAATCGAGCACACAATCTGCCTAAATACCCTCACACCGCTGTTTTTGAACATGGAGAACATATGACAGCTCTACAATATGTCTATCTCATCCCTATAGTTTCCTACACAAACACCACTCAGACACGGTTTAAGCTTTTCCTGAGTGGTGACACACCCACAGCTTTTCTCCTGTCACACCTGTTGCTAATGCCCAGGGAGCAGAGGGGGTTGGGAGAGGATCATAGGGTCACCCGACAGACTGCACTCAGGGTCCCCATCCTCTCACTCTGGGTCCCCTTCTGAAAGGAGTACTGTGTCCCTTGGACAGTGGTGGCCATTATCAGCTCTGTCCATTTAGACATAGGGAGGGAGGATGTACCGCGCGACTCTAATGTGCAGAGGTGTGATTGGAGTAAAAACTGGATATGTTGTCCGAACCAGAATCCCCAGTAGTCTATACACATCCTGTGACTGTTCTGACTCCTGTACCCCCCAAAAAATTGTCCTCCCTCATCTTAAACGGCACTGACTGCCTCTATTTTGCATACAACCTTCCCACAACTTTCTGGGAATGGTGCAGGATAGTTGCTTAGCTTTGGAACATTCTCAGCACATTTAAGGAACTTGACAAAAACAAGTTATTTTCTTGGTATTTCATTACTTTAACGAAATGTTTCCTAAAAGTTCAAACATGGTTACATTTAATTTACACTTACTTAATGTTCTTGGAACGTTTTCCAACTGGTTTGACATTGGGAATGTTCTCAAATAGTTCAGAGAACGCTAAGAAACAACATTCTTCTTTGGGAATTTCAGTACTCCTACAGGTTTCCTCATGGTTCTGTTTAAAATCATGTTCTCAAATTGTTCCATTGCTGCAACTCCCGTACGGACTTGGGAAAGGCGAAGGTCGAGAGTCATGTATCCTCTGAAACACAACCCCACCAAGCCAAACTGCTTCTTGACACACTGCTCGCTCAACCCGGAAGCCAGCTGCACCAATGTGTCGAAGGAAACACCGTACAGCTGGCAACCGAAGTCAGCGTGCATGCGCCCGGCCAACCACAGAAGTCACTCCCAGCCGGCCAAATCCTCTCCTAACCCGGACAACGCTGGGCCAATTGTGCGCCGCCTCATAGGTCTCCCGGTCACGGCCGGCTGTGGCACAGCCTGGGATCAAACCCGGTTCTGTAGTGTTGCCTCTAGCACTGCGATGCAGTGCCTTAGACTGCTGGGCCACTCGGGAGGCCCCTATGTGCGCTATTTCTATGCTTCCCGTTCTTAAGTTTTGTTTTTGCGTCTTTTACTTTCAGTTTTGTACACCAGCTTCAAACAGCTGAAAATACAATATTTTTGGTTATTGAAATATTTCACAGCGGTTTAGATGGTACAATAATTGTTTTGTCACAAACTGAAATTAGGTGAACTATTAAAATTTTAGAAACCAGGAAATGGTGGAGCGATTTCTGCATATTACATCTTTAAGAAACAACGTTCTTCTGTGGGAAATTCGGTACTTAAGCATAATGTTTCCTCATCATTCTATTTAAAGTAATGTTCTCAAATTGTTCCGAGAATATTAAGAAAACATTCCATAAAAAATACAAGATAACTTTAGTAACGTTCAGGGAACATTCTAAGAATGTTATTTAAAACATATACATTCCGTTCTCAGCATCAACAAAACGCTCTATCCTCTATCTTGCTAAGTGTGTTCAGGTGTGTTCGCCATGCCCACCAACAGGCCTCACCTGATCTTAATGAGAGCTGGTTTCCTTTGAAATGGGGTCTGTTTGAAAATACTAAAATGAACAACTTTGGATGCGTAAAAAAACATGGCATGCTAGCTCCATCCCGGGGGCGCATTGGAGTAATTCCATGGCTAGAGAACAGAAGATCATAGGTTCAAATCCCACTGATGCCATGTCACAATAAAAAATAAATGTTTGCATGATTAATGCTTAAGGAAATGAATTTCTATCTGTGCTTGGAGTTCAAAAAAGTTTTAAAAAATAAATATAATAAGCTAGCAGTGTTATTAAAAGACTAATTGAAACATTCAGTGAAAGTTTTAAGGAAGTTATTCAAGAAATTCAAAATAACCAATAATTGTTGTTCTCAGAGCGAAAACTTTAAAGGAACCAGAGTAAAATGTTCTCAGAACCTCCCTGCAACCTAAAAATAAACGTTTCCAGAACAGGCAAAATGTTCACTTCTGTTCTCAGAACATTTAAAAACATTATGTTTTACTGGTCAGTAAACGTATGCTTCATTCACACAACCAATGTGAAACCAAAAACATACGTTCCCACAACTTACAAGGAACCACATTTGCTAGCTGGGTAGGCTGCTTGTTCATACTAGAAAACTTCCACGATGACTCATGGGTTTCATTTAGCCTCTGCTTCTCTATGGTGGGGATTCTGCTAATTCCCCACAGTTGAATACTTTAAGAAGCAGCCTTTCACAACAGTCAATCAAGCGTCTCGCTGAGTTTCTGCTGTACTTGAATGATGTTAGTTGATCCCTGGAGTCCGAGATGTCCTTTACATTTTAGTCATTTAGCAGACACTCTTATCCAGAGCGACTTACAGTTAGTGAGTGCATAATTTGTTTTTCCATACTGGCCCCCCGTGGGAAACAAACCCACAACCCTGCCGTTGCTAGTGCCATGCTCTACCAACTGAGCTACAGGGGACAATTATGTCTTATTGAACAACAAAAACAAACGTAACATTCTAGTGTTATAGTATCATGGTGGATCCATGGACAAATGTATAAAAATATCTGGTACAATCCCACAGAATCATAAGCATGATGGCTAGCTCAGAGTCATTAATTGTTCAGTGATCTCTGTGTCCTCTAAAGCAGCTCTCTGTGTCTGAACATAAACTCCACCATTGTATTCCTCGGAACAAGCACTATGTCTGCAATACACCTGCTTTACGTATACTGCCTTTACACAGCACTAATCTACAGAGACGCCAAAATGAGCAATTCTGCATGTTCAGAATAACTGCAGCTGGGGAGAGAAGACATGACCAGATGCCATAGATGCTGCACAGCGGGACTGTTTGCTTTTGGAAGTGTTCCATTATGAACCAGGTTCTATAAATACACCTCTGTTGAATTTTTTTCAACAAGATTGATATCACCCAGTGTACTGCAATAACTCCAGCTTATTGTTTTTCCCTGTGTTTGTTTGCTCATTGAACTCTGGGTGAATGGAGAAGGAGTTGTTTAAAGAGGAGGGCGGTAAGATAAGTAGCTGGTTGTGTGCTTGAGATGAAATTGGAAACTTTGTGAACTTCAGTGCTTGTGTGAACATGACAATGTTTCTCCCTGTGATAGGGCTACCCTGTGTCTTAGACATGGAAAGTGGCCATGCCCATGTCTATGAAACGATGCCAGTGCCTATCCCTCCAGTCCCATAAGCAAGGCCATGAGGTAACAGGCAGCAGTTGGGAGCCAGTCTGTTATGGCCAGATTTGAATATTCACTTGGGGAGATATTGAGAAGGATGTGGTCTGCTGCGGCCATCTGCATACAGCTAGGGTAGGAATCTGAGGGCAGCTGCATGGTCAAATGGCTCTGGTGGCTTCAGCAGGCTTTCTAAATAGAGTTTTGTCAGAAATGGGCAACAGGGGAGGTGCTGGGTCGCAGGAAGCAAGTTTGAGTTGGCATAAAGGTCAGTGTCGTGAATGATTTCCATCAAATTCCACAGCCCCTCATTGAGTATCCTTTACCTGTATGTGTATACACCTTTATGGCTGTTAGATAATAACTACATAATAACAGCTCTTGCAGTGGAAATGTGTGGAATTGAGAGTTTCATGAATACAGAGGCAGGTGTCATGGCTTTAATGTTGACATGTAGTGTATTTGTATGCGCTCATGCACTCTTGCACAGTATACAGTATGTACTTTGTAAGGCATGCACAGGTAAGGGTACATATGTGCAAGCTCTTAATTAATCAAGACTGCTTGAAGACTAAACCAAAGGTTCTCAGCGGTACCTCTTTGACATTTAACAGTACCGTGGTTCATTTGCTGGGTATATTGCTCTTAACAGCCTGTAAGCCACCATCAGCAGCCTTGGGCTATATTTTTATTTGATATTATTATGTTCTATATATTAAGAATGTGTCTTTGAATTGTCCGATCCCATTTCAGTTGCAATGCAATATTTTGGGGTTTAAGGCAATGTTGTCATAATGTATTGCTTGGCCATTAGGATCCTTCCAGTTCATATGATCTAAATTCTGTTATATGATTTTTGAGTCTAGATGGATGTTGTAATGTAGTGATGCACTACATTCCTCAGCACCTAAAACAAGCTCTTATCTCGATATTTGCCAGTGACCATCTATCTAACCATTAAGCGTTCTACTTGTCCCATAGATGGTTTATCACCCATAGAGCACCTCTTTAAACCATATGTCCCTTCCACACTGGCCTGGGGCCCTGCTATGGCATGCAGGTGACACCCCTATGGTGTGTTGTAAGTGGTGGTGTCGTCTAAGTTGGGTGTAGATGATGGTTCCTTTCTGCCTCCCGTGAAAAAGAAGGGTGGAGGAATGTGTCCGTCATGCTTTACCTACCGAGATCTTAAGAACTTGTGATAACAGGCTACAGGCAGTTCCAGAAATACCAGTGAGCCATGTTATGATTATATGTAAGCCCTTAAACCTCTGTTTTCATTACACCAGAAGGTAAATACAGTATTAACACATGGGATAATGTATGAAGGAGGGTTGTGTGTCCATTGTACTCAACAGCTGAGTCAAACGTATCATTGGCCCCGTGTTTTGGGACATAGATGTGGACAACCGCCAGGCTCTGGAGAGGGAACCCGCTCCTGCCACCTGCCCTCCAGAGGGCATCTACGTCCTCACGGGGGCCGCTGGACACCCAGGTATCACCCGCACCACTCAATCCCTTTCTGAGAAATACTGGTGGCCCACTTTGGCGTAGGACGTTGCACACTATGTCAACTCATGTTCAGTATGTACTCAATCTAAATGTCCCCGGCATGCTCCAGCAGGAAAACTCCTTCCCCTTCCCATGCCTCAGCGTCCCTGGTCTCATCTGTCCATTTCGTCACTGATCTCCCCTCCTCAGATGGTTTCACCACCATTTTGGTAGTTGTGGACAGATTCTCAAAATCATGCCGTTTCATCCCTCTCTCTGGTCTCCCTACCGCTCTCCAGGGGTGGTATTGTCACGTCTACTCCTGCTCCCCCTCTCTGGCACTCGATGTCGCCGGTCTTCTAACCACCGGTCCTGGCAACCCATCTTTACGCACACCTGCGTCTCATCATCAGTCACACCTGGACTTCATTACCCCCTGATTACTTACCCTTTATATAGCACTCTTTTGTTATCAGTTATCAGTTAGTATTGGTTATATTTCCTTGTCAGACGTTTCTCTTGTTTTGGATGGTTCTATGTTCATTAATATTAAACTCACTAACTGCATCTGCTTCCTGACTCCCTGCGTCGACTTACAGTTGGTCTGTTTGGTAATGTGTGTAAATCTTTGAGATACATAAGTACAATTACGTCATTAAATGTTGGTATCTTCTTTTATCTTATTTTTTTCATGTGTCGAATAGTAAAAGCAGACATTCTAATAGAGAATCTGACCAGCAGTTGTTAATTCCAGCCCTGGTCTCAACAAGGCTTACATTTGTGTGTTTCTGGGAAAGTGAGGACCAAATTACAGTTACTATGGATGGATGTGATTATAACATTCCCAGTACAAAGATGTATGCACTCACTACTGTAAGTCGCTCTGGATAAGAGCGTCTGCTAAATGACTGAAATGTAAAAATGTAAGTAGACAATATTGGTTTCGTATAAGTCCTTGATATTGCATGTCATATGCAAACCAGGAACATTCCCAGAACATTATCTAAGATTCCCATTAAGTTCTAGTTAGGGTTTTATCTAACATTAGGATGATACCATTACAAAAACATGTTTTTGATAACAAATATATATATAATTTTAAGAAAATGTTAGCAAGTGGAATATCCTTGAAATGTTCTCCTAAAGTTCACTAAAATGTTGTGCACAACATCTGTAACAACCATCACAGAACATTCCCCAAACGTTCTCATTAGGTTTCCAGGTAATGTAATAACACAATGTATCAGTCATGTTTTTAGGACATACTGCCACAACAAAATGTCAGAGCAATCAAAATGATTCTGAGAAAACATTATGGGAACGTTCTGCTAATGTTGATGGAGATGTTATTAAAAACACCCATAACAACAAGCAGGGAATATTCCCACAATGCTCTCATAAAGATATACTATGACGTTATGACATGATTGTTCCAGTAACGTTCCCCAAAAAATATTTAGCAATCATGTCTGGATTCAATTAAATTCGTTCTGAGAAAACATTACTGGAAAGTTCCGCTAACATTAAGGTTCTCCTTAGGTTCCCAGGGAATGTAATAACACAATGTTCCAGTAATGTTATTGGACTTTACTGCCACAACAAAATGTGGGAGCAATAAAATAACAAGCACGGAATATTCCTACAATGGTCTCATAAAGTTATAGTGTGACATTATGACATGATGGTTCTAATAACATTCCCTGAACATACTTCAGCAATAAAATGTTGGAGCAATAGAAGTTGTTCTAAAAAAATAACATATTCAGCTAATGTTGGAGATATTACTACTAACAGAACAAGAATAAGAACAAATAAGAAACGTTCCTACGAGACTCTTATTAAGTTATTTTGTAAGGTTATGACATGATGATGCAGAATTGTTCTAAAACATACTTTAACAATAATACAAGTAGTTCTGAAAACATTGCTGCAATGTTCTGCTAATATTGATGTGTAATGTAACATTATTATATGAAGTTGCCAAACTTTGAAACAAATGGCATTTCAATCTTCTTACATCATTATATTTTATTAGGGTATTGTCCAAACATAGTGTCATGACTGTCTGGTGAGGATTCAAATAGGTCAGATCAGGTTTGCAATGAATAACGTGAACCACACCCCCTCTCACCCGCAATCACTGGTATGGTTGATTAGCTGTCCTGAGCAAAGTATCTAGAAAAGCAACTTTAAGTGGGACCATTCTACTACTCTCTTCAAACCATCGTATACTACACTACTCTCATCACCCCACTAGGGACCATTGACACGGCTGGCTAGCCTATTTTCAAAGAATCATCTTCCAGAGTGAATGGAAGTAGAATCAATTCTGTTGTTCTGTTCAGGACTAGTGAGAGTAGTTTCTAACAACATTTAGTGTCTCTGTCCCTGTCTCTCTACCTCTCCCTCTTTTGCAACAAGCAGTCATGTTGTTGTCAGTCCGCTAGGGACCTGTTGTTAATGTATAAAGTGTGTATGTTATCTGTCATGGAAATTCTAATCAATAATGAGGAGAGACAAGGTCAATCACCAATCAGGATATTACTTTATTCAAAACGTATTAATAGGGCAGCAGGTCACACCACCCACACCCGTGAATGGAGTGAGTGCTTTGCAATAATGAGGCTGGTCAACCCAACACTTTTGAGTGTTGGGCCGAGAGCTCTCACATACAAAGAATACTAATATATTTTATAGCGAAGATACACCGTCTCAGTCTTACATGACAAACAGCAGATGTGTGGAATGGGTCAAAAGGTTAGGATTTGTATGAAAGAAATGAATAATTCACAGCAGACAGTATCTGCTGTGAGTACTGTTCTTGTATGAAACCTAGAGTTTTGCCCCTAAGACAAGGTTCTTATCAACTATTCATAACAGATCTCGTCCCTGGTATCTTACACACACAGAACCCAATTCAGTCTATGAAATGCAGGCTCAGTCAGACCGGAGACATCTCCCTCTCACACACCACTAATCATAAAATGGAATGTGGCTGTTATTTTTATCACCTAGCCATCCCTAAATCAATTGTCAGCTCCAGATACCCCTATCTCGAGTAAAACCCATGTCCTTGACCACACGCCTAGACTAGCTGCAGGAGTAGAACGCTGGAGTAGAAACCATCCCTTTACAAAAACACAGCATTAGTAGAACAGTATATCATTATTAACTATTGATATTAAACAAAGCAGGTAAACATGTTACATGTTAATTTTTCTCTCACATATCCTGTGTTACCATTTAGTTAGCTAGTAAGTCAATAATTAAACCAATTTGTGTAGTACTGAATCATAAGTAAGGCTGGGTTTTTTGCAGATGCAAGGAGGTTACGACGTTCAGAATGATGATTTGATAAGAGGTTATGATTAATAAGTTGACTGTTTATCGATGTGATAGGTATAGACCTTCTATAGTTTAATTCGGGAGATGGTAACTCTTCAAACAACCGCTCTCGTGGTGCCCCAAATCCTAATGAGTTAGTTGTTACATGATTAATTTAATCGGGTAACAATTAAACATAGTTAGTTAATTAGAGATAACAGTCATCAGATTAATGTTAAAGTCACATCACAACAATAGCTATAGCCTTTTTAAAGAATGGTAATCAAGTAGATTTGAACCTGCCATTTTCAAACCCTGTAGGCTACTTAGTCTGCTGCGCCACCAAGATCCTGATGCTTCTAGTGGATTTCCCTTTGTACTGAAATCGCAACATTATGATTCAAACTATGGCTAAATGTCTTTGTACATATGCACATCTATGTAAAAACATCAAGATCTTGTACTAGTTTATAGTCATGTTACATATCGTCCATACAAAACCCTTCTGCTTGCATTTATAGTCTGACATAAGATTGACACATCTCATCAATGGTCAAGCATGTAATTGTTACAAGATGTCGCCAAGCCAATAGATGGCTCTGCTGTTATGTGTATCTGAGTGTGATACTATATAGTACCAGTGAGCCAAGTTAGGCATTACTTACTATGCGCTGAATGGAGCTGTATGCATGCTACAGAATAATGCTGAAGTAAAGACTTTCTAATCAACGTTACCTTGCTCTTGTATAGAATAATCACCATACAAAACAGTAATAAAGAGTAATTAACAAGTAATACTTTCACAATAGGGGGATAATTCCTTCCTCTTTATCCCTAAGAAAAAAATGCTTTTATTTCCTGTATGAAGAAAATGATCACTAATTCCTTTGGCAGCAGCAATGGAGTTCACATTTCTTGATAAAAGTGTTTCTTTGCACCCAGAGGTCGCAATAAAATAGTGCATGTGACCATGTGCAGCATAAATGATGCAACAATTGCACAGAATACTCTATGCATGTTATCAAGATGTTACTCATTAGTAATCATTAACAAGTACAACACAAACAGTTTCTTAGAAGTAAAAGTTTGTTTTTAGTAATGTGAACTGAATTAATTGGTATATGATTTGTTACTACACATCATTATTAGAGATGGATTAAGTAAAAACTTGAAGTGTCTCTTCAAGTCAGAGCCAGAATTATTAGCTGTAATTAATCTCTATGGAATGGGATCACTTGACATCCCTCACATGTAAAAACTTTTTCCTGAACTTTCTGTATCCTCCAGCTCCACTGAGTTGGTTCCTTGGGGAGGATCCAGCTAATGAAATCAGTGATTTAGGACTTTCTCGCAGGTTTAACCATGGCTGTTGTTTTGTTGTCTGCTCTGGTCCATCAGAGCTTGTGGTTCATTGTCCCTGGAGGGGCTTGAGGCAGATAGGGACAGTTAGCCTGCCAGCCAGCCAGCCTGGCATTTAGCACACTGTTATACCAACACCCAACCACCCACGCACAGTCCAAACCATGTAGCTTTCCCATTGTTGACAGGCAGTGGCGTAACGCAGTTTCGTGGGGCCCCCCGCAAAGTCCAAGCGAGGCCCCCCCAAACCCAAAACAATGGGGCAGAGAGAAAAATGTGCAGTTTTATAGCTAATCTCATGCTATTTTACATATTTTGCCATGAGGCTGAGAGAAAATGTTGAGGTTTTCAAATCAAATCAACAACAAAAAATGTCACATGCGCCGAATACAACAGGTGTAGACCTTACCATGAAATACTTACTTACAAGCCCTTAACCAACAATGCAGTTCAAGAAATAGAGTTAGAGAAAATATTTACTAAATAAGCTAAAGTAAAAAATAAGATAAAAAGTAACACAATAAAATAACAATAACAAGGCTACATACAGGGGGTACCGGTACCGAGTCACAGATCTGGGGAAGGGTACCAAAACATTTTTGCAGCATTGAAGGTCCCCAAGAACACAGTGGTCTCCATCATTCTTAAATGGAAGAAGTTTGGAACAACCAAGACTCTTCCTAGAGCTGGCCGCCAGGCCAAATTGAGCAATCAGGGGAGAAGGGACTTGGTCAGAGACGTGACAGAGCTCCAGACTTCCTCTGTGGAGATGGGAGAACCTTCCAGAAGGACAACCATCTCTGCAGCACTCCACCAATCAGGCCTTTATGGTAGTGGCCAGACTGAAGCCACTCCTCAGTAAAAAGCACATGACAGCCTGCTTGGAATTTGCCAAAAGGCACCTAAAGGACTCTCAGACAATGTGAAACAAGATTCTCTGGTCTGATGAAACCAAGATTGAACTCTTTGGCCTGAATGCCAAGCTTCACGTCTGGAGGAAACCTGGCACCATCCCTACAGTGAAGCATTGGTGGTGGCAGCATCATGCTGTGGGGATGTTTTTCAGCGCCTGGGACTGGGAGACTAGTCAGGATCGAGGGAAAGATGAATGGAGCAAAGTATAGAGAGATCCTTGATGAAAACCTGCTCCAGAGTGCTCAAGACCTCAGACTGGGGTGAAGGTTCTCATTCCAGGATCTGCAGAGAAGAATGGGAGAAACTCCCCAAATACAGGTGTGCCAAGCTTGTAACATCATACCCAAGAAGACTCAAGGCTGTAATCGCTGCCAAAGGTGCTTCAACAAAGTACTAAGTAAAGGTTTTGAATACTTATGTAACTTTCAGTTTTTTATTTTTAATACATTTGCAAACATTTCTAAAAACCTTTTTTTTCTTTGTCATTATGGGGTATTGTGTGTAGATTGATGAAGAAAAAAAACAATTGAATCAATTTTAGAATAAGGCTGTAACAAAATGTGGAAAAAGTCAATGGGTCTGAATACGTTCTCAATGCACTGTATGTGGACAGAGCTACTCTGTTAATCTGCCAATAACAACAAGTCCTTTATTTGCTGTGTGGTCTGACCGGACATTCTACAGAGAAACACTGGGATGTTTACATGTTTGTTGAACTTTTACTAATCGGGGTCTATTCAGAAATGTGTGTGTGAATGAGAGTGTGTGTGCCTGTGTGCCTGTGTGCGTTCACGGAAGCGTGTGGGTGTGTGTTTCCAGTCTGATGCATATATACTTTCTCTGTCTCTTTCCAATAGGGGGACAGAAAAGGGCTTGGGAATAGGTCTGTAGAATAAAGGTTGTTGCCATGTGTTTGCTCCTGTCCCACAGTCCATTTGCAGTTGTTTGTTGTAACATAATATATGTTCCAGCTGAAATTTAAACCACATTCATGTTTTTTGGTGAGGTCCCTCCTTAAAACCCCTTCCTGCAGACAAATTACCTTGAGGCCTAATGGGTGGAATGTTATTAATATTGTTCATAATCTCTTAATTAATAAACATTATTTTAAAAACCCGCCAAAAATCTTGTGTTTCTATGTCAAACGGTTTTGTTATATTTCAGTCTTCTGTGATGTATATACATTTTAATATTGGGATGCAAACTCAAAATGTAATACATTTCAACTCTATATCTGACATGGTACAGGTGTCTTCTTTTTTTTAAGATCATAACCATGTGTGTGAGGTGTATACTTTTGTTTCAAAGTTGATTTGTTTAAGACTACCAAGAAACACTCTGTGTGACCCTGATTTAGCCCACTGCAGTAAAAGGTTAGCTACTTAAGCATTAGAGGAATCCTGTATGTCAACATTTTTGTTTCTTTTGCAGTCTTGTGAAGCATCCATCCAGAGAGCACCCCAGGAGATGAGACTGAGTAATTCTGACAGCTCACCAATGACGTTCCAGCTCCGACGTCTGGAGCCCTGGGCCTGTGTTGCCTGTCTGCACTGAAACCGGTAGGCATTATGACAGTAATCTTACTAAGCTTTTTAGATGTCGCTCTCCTTTTAATCTAATAGGAGAAAAAAGTATACAAATAACATTTTAAGAGAGGACCGTGCGATAGTTATATTAATAGATTGTAAATGCTCTGTGTCTTTTAATAGAGTGAGGTATGGTTTTAAATTCCTTTCTATGCAGTATTGAAGTTTACCTTCATCCTGCCCTAAAGTTCCCATGGAGCTACTTGCTCTCTCTCAATTCAATTCAATCTAAGGGCTTTATTGGCATGGGAAACGTATGTTAACATTGCCAAAGCAAGTGAAGTAGAAAGTAAACAAAAGTGAAATAAACAATAGATATTAACAGTAATCATTACACTCAGAAGTTCCAAAAGAATAAAGATATTTCAAATGTCATATTATGTATATATACAGTGTTGTAACAATGTGCAAATAGTTAAAGTACAAATGGGAAAATAAATAAACATAAATATGGGTTGTATTTACAATGGTGTTTGTTCTTTACTTTTCTTGTGGCAACAGGTCACAAATATTGCTGCTGTGATGGCACACTGTGGTTTTTCACCCAGTAGATAAGGGAGTTTATCAAAATTGGGTTTGTTTTCAAATTCTTTGTAGATCTCTGTAGTCTGAGGGAAATATGTGTCTCTAATATGGTCATACATTTGGCAGGAGGTTAGGAAGTGCAGCTCAGTTTCCACCTCATTTTGTGGGCAGTGTGCACATAGCCTGTCTTCTCTTGAGAGCCAGGTCTGCCTACGGCGGCCTTTCTCAATAGCAAGGCTATGCTCACTGAGTCTGTACATAGTCAAAGCTTTCCTTAAGTTTGGGTCAGTCACAGTGTGTCATGAATCCCGCTTCCTGAGTCTTTCTGCCTGTGTTGCCTGTTTTCTGTTCTGAAGTCTGTTTCCTGAGGTTCCTGAACGCACCCTGTCTGGTTGCCAGGCGACGAAGCTAGGCGGGAGATCTCTCTATTACCCGCACCTGCATCTCATCAGCTATCTGCACACCTGGTCCTGATCATCACCTCTCCACTTCATAAGCTCTGACCTGACATCCATTCCCTGCCGGACCGTTAGCCATGAACAGTATGTTGTGTCAGCGTATCAGCCTCAAGTTTACTAGAGTTAGTTTTGTTGTTCTGTACTTTTTGCTTGCCGTGTACTCTCCTCCGTTTACTCTGTCTACAGTTCTGGATTGGGCCCAGCCTGGTACGAGATTGCAGCTCCAGAGGTTTCTGGGGTTTGCGAATTTCTATCGTAGATTTATCCGTGATTACAGCCGTGTGGCCGCTCCATTAACTGCCCTGACTTCTAGTACCAGAACCTTGAGTTGGAATCCTGAGGCAGACCGAACATTTCTGGATTACTCACCTCCGTTTATTCTGTCTACAGTCATTCTCCCGGAACATTCACCCCACCCCTGTCTGGTCGTCGGTGGCTTCTGTGACACCATTGGATCTGCCTATCCACTCCCACCAACTCACCTCCGCTGCCCGCTCTGTCTCCTGGATTATTCTGTTTACACATTTGAGTTTGTAAATAAATACTCACCTTCGTTCTACTCACCTTGTCCTGGTCTGCTTCTGGGTTCTGCTTTAGAGAATCGTGACAGAACGATCCGGCCAAGAATGAACCCAGCGGACCTGGACTCCGTTCGCCATGCCATTACCCATCAGGAGAAGATGTTGGGACAACACAGCACGGTGCTACAGGAGATAGCGTTTTCGGTTCAGAACTTTTCTGCTAGTCTGACGAGTATCCAGGCTCAGCTCAGTTTGCCGGCGGATCATCCACCACCTGCTTCACCCCTCTCACCTGCCGCTTCTGGAACTGTTTCCTTCCGTGAGCCCAAGGTTCCGACGCCAGATAAGTACGAAGGGGATTTGGGAAGATGCCGTTAATTTCTTATGCAGTGTGGATTAGTGTTTGATCTGCAGCCCCACTCTTACGCCACAGACAAGGCTAGGATAGCTTTTGTTATTGAATTGCTGCGTGGAAGAGCTCTGGAGTGGGCTTCAGCCGTATGGGAACGACAGGACACCTGCATGGCGTCATACCAGGAGTTCACGGCAGAGATAAGGAAGCTTTTTGACCATCCAGTCCGAGGTAAGGAAGCAGCTAAGCGTTTGTTCTCTCTTCGCCAAGGAGCTCGCAGTGTGGCAGACTTTGTTATCGAATTCAGGACCTTGGCTGTGGAGAGTGGGTGGAATGAGGAGTCACTACAAGCGGCTTTTTATCAGGGGTTGTCGGAGCAACTCAAGGATGAGCTGATCTCCTATCCGGAGCCTAGTGACCTGGACAGTTTTGGTAGCATTATCTATTCGGGTGGATAACAGAGTCCGAGAGAGAAGGAGGGAGAAGCAATGGGGCCCGTCCAATCAATCAGCTACTCGGTTACCATTCGGGTCAGGAAGTGGACCAGAACAAGTCGATCATTGTTCACCACACGGGATTAGTGGAGAGGTCCTGCCTCCAGATCCTGAAACCATGCAATTGGGGCGGCACGGGTTAACCAAGGAGGAGCGCCAACGTAGACGTGAGACCAACAGCTGCCTCTACTGTGGTAGCTCGGGACATTACATCTCCGCTAGTTCCCAACGCCCGTTAAACTGCCCGGCTCGCTAAGTTTGGGAGGACTTTTTGCGAGCCAGTTTCAACCTCTCAATAGTCCTGTCAGACCCCGTTTTCCTGCTACCCTCATGAACAAGAATCAGAGTTTAGCGATTAACGCTTTCATCGATTCAGGTGCCGATGGCAGCTTTATTGATGCCAACTTGGTGGAACAGCTGGGGCTTTCCAAGGAGCGATTACCGGAAGCCATTGAAGCTACCACTCTGAACGGCAGTAGTCTGGCACGTATCACTATGAGGACTGAACCGGTTAAGATGCTGTTGTCAGGGAATCATTCAGAGGTTATCTCCTTCTTCATTCTGCATTCTCCCCATGTTCCTCTGGTTCTTGGATACCCCTGGCTGAGAGAACACAATCCCACGTTCGATTGGGTGACTGGCAAGGTGACTACAGTGGGGGAAAAAAGAATTTAGTCAGCCACCAATTGTGCAAGTTCTCCCACTTAAAAAGATGAGAGAGGCCTGTAATTTTCATCATAGGTACACGTCAACTATGACAGACAAATTGAGATTTTTTTTCTCCAGAAAATCACATTGTAGGATTTTTAATGAATTTATTTGCAAATTATGGTGGAAAATAAGTAATTGGTCACCTACAAAAAAGCAAGATTTCTGGCTCTCACAGACCTGTAACTTCTTATTTAAGATGCTCCTCTGTCCTCCACTCGTTACCTGTATTAATGGCACCTGTTTGAACTTGTTATCAGTATAAAAGACACCTGTCCACAACCTCAAACAGTCACACTCCAAACTCCACTATGGCCAAGACCAAAGAGCTGTCAAAGGACACCAGAAACAAAATTGTAGACCTGCACCAGGCTGGGAAGACTGAATCTGCAATCGGTAAGCAGATTGGTTTGAAGAAATCAACTGTGGGAGCAATTATTAGGAAATGGAAGACATACAAGACCACTGATAATCTCCCTCGATCTGGGGCTCCACGCAAGATCTCACCCCGTGGGGTCAAAATGATCACAAGAACGGTGAGCAAAAATCGCAGAACCACACGGGGGGACCTAGTGAATGACCTGCAGAGAGCTGGGACCAAAGTAACAAAGCCTACCATCAGTAACACACTACGCCGCCAGGGACTCAAATCCTGTAGTGCCAGACGTGTCCCCCTGCTTAAGCCAGTACATGTCCAGGCCCGTCTGAAGTTTGCTAGAGTGCATTTGGATGATCCAGAAGAGGATTGGGAGAATGTCATATGGTCAGATGAAACCAAAATATAACTTTTTGGTAAATACTCAACTCGTCGTGTTTGGAGGATTAAGAATGCTGAGTTGCATCCAAAGAACACCATACCTACTGTGAAGCATGGGGGTGGAAACATCATGCTTTGGGGCTGTTTTTCTGCAAAAGGACCAGGACGACTGATCCGTGTAAAGGAAAGAATGAATGGGGCCATGTATCGTGAGATTTTGAGTGAAAACCTCCTTCCATCAGCAAGGGCATTGAAGATGAAACATGGCTGGGTCTTTCAGCATGACAATGATCCCAAACACACCGCCCGGGCAACGAAGGAGTGGCTTCGTAAGAAGCATTTCAAGGTCCTGGAGTGGCCTAGCCAGTCTCCAGATCTCAACCCCATAGAAAATCTTTGGAGGGAGTTGAAAGTCCGTGTTGCCCAGCGACAGCCCCAAAACATCACTGCTCTAGAGGAGATCTGCATGGAGGAATGGGCCAAAATACCAGCAACAGTGTGTGAAAACCTTGTGAAGACTTACAGAAAACGTTTGACCTGTGTCATTGCCAACAAAGGGTATATAACAAAGTATTGAGAAACTTTTGTTATTGACCAAATACTTATTTTCCACCATAATTTGCAAATAAATTCATAAAAAATCCTACAATATGATTTCTGGATTTTTTTCCCTCATTTTGTCTGTCATAGTTGACGTGTACCTATGATGAAAATTACAGGCCTCTCTCATCTTTTTAAGTGGGAGAACTTGCACAATTGGTGGCTGACTAAATACTTTTTTTCCCCCACTGTAGTTGGAGCATTGAATGTCATGCTAACTGCCTTAAGACTGCCTGTTCCCATTCTGTTCCCAGTCAGGTCATTGAGTCTACCCCCCCAGATTTGTCCCTGGTTCCTGAAACATATCACGATTTGGGGGAAGTGTTCAGTGAGCAGAAGGCTCTGTCACTTCCTCCCCACCGACCATATGATTGTGCCATTAACCTGTTCCCTGGAGCTGCCTATCCCAAGGGACGGTTATACAGTATCTCTCGACCTGAACGTGAAGCTTTGGAGACCTACATAAAGGAGTCTCTAGCTGCTGGTCTCATTCGTCCCTCGTCATCAACCCTGGGGGCAGGATTCTTTTTTGTGAGTAAGAAGGATGGCTCTCTTCGACCTTGTATTGATTATCGGGGTTTGAATGATATTACGGTCAAGAACAAGTATCCCCTGCCCTTGATGAGCTCTGCTTTCGACTCCTTACAGGGTGCTACTGTGTTCACCAAGCTGGATCTACGCAATGCGTATCATCTGGTCCGGATCAGAGAGGGGGACGAGTGGTTGACTGGTTTCAATACACCGATGGGTCATTTTGAGTATCAGGTGATGCCGTTTGGACTGACCAATGCTCCAGCAGTGTTCCAGAGTATGGTGAATGACGTCCTGAGAGATATGATCGGTCTTTTTGTGTTTGTGTACCTGGATGACATTCTTATCTTCTCTAAGGAGCTTTCCAGCCACGTCAAGCATGTCAAGCAGGTTCTGCAGCGATTGTTGGAGAACCGCCTGTTTGTGAAGGCCGAGAAGTGTGAATTTCACGCCCACACTACATCCTTCCTCGGGTACATCATCTCCAGGGGAGAGATTAGGATGGATCAAGAGAAGGTTAGGGCGGTTCTGGATTGGGCCCAGCCCGGTACGAGATTGCAGCTCCAGAGGTTTCTGGGGTTTGCGAATTTCTATCGTAGATTTATCCGTGATTACAGCCGTGTGGCCGCTCCATTAACTGCCCTGACTTCTAGTACCAGAATCTTGAGTTGGAATCCTGAGGCAGACCGAACATTTCTGGATTACTCACCTCCGTTTATTCTGTCTACAGTCATTCTCCCGGAACATTCACCCCACCCCTGTCTGGTCGTCGGTGGCTTCTGTGACACCATTGGATCTGCCTATCCACTCCCACCAATTCACCTCCGCTGCCCGCTCTGTCTCCTGGATTATTCTGTTTACACATTTGAGTCTGTAAATAAATATTCACCTTCGTTCTACTCACCTTGTCCTGGTCTGCTTCTGGGTTCTGCTTTAGAGAATCGTGACACAGTGGTCAGGTATTCTGCCACTGTGTACTCTCTGTTTAGAGCCAAATTGCACTCTAGTTTGCTCTGTTTTTTTGTTAATTCTTTCCAATGTGTCAAGTAATTATATTTTTGTTTTCTCATGATTTGGTTGGGTCTAATTGTGTTGTTGTTGTCCTGGGGCTCTGTGGGCTCTGTTTGTGTTTGTGAACAGAGACCCAGGACCAGCTTACTTAGGGGACTATTTTCCAAGTTCATCTCTCTGTAGGTGATGGCTTTGTTATGTAACGTTTGGGAATCGCTTCCTTTTAAGTGGTTATAGAATTTAACGGCTCTTTTCTGGATTTTGATAATTAGCGGGTATGGCCTAATTCTGCTCTGCATGCATTATTTGGGGATTTTCGTTGTACACAGAGGATATTTTTGCAGAATTCTGCATGCAGAGTCTCAATTTGGTGTTTGTCCCATTTTATGAATTCTTGGTTGGTGAGCGGACCCCAGACCTCACAACCATAAAGGGCAATGGGTTCTATAACTGATTCAAGTATTTTTAGACAGATCCTAATTGGTATGTCAAATTGTATGTTCCTTTTGATGGCATAGAAGGCCCTTCTTACCTTGTCTCTCAGATTGTTCACAGCTTTGTGGAAGTTACCTGTGGCGCTGATGTTTAGGCCGAGGTATGTATAGTTTTTTGTGTGCTCTAGGGCAACGGTGTCTAGATGGAATTTGTATTTGTGGTCCTGGCAACTCTACCTTTTTTGGAACACCATTATTTATGTCTTACCGAGATTTACTCTCAGGGCCCAGGTCTGACAGAATCTGTGCAGAAGATCTAGGTGCTGCTGTAGGCCCTCCTTGGTTGGTGACAGAAGCACCAGATCATCAGCAAACAGTAGACATTTGACTTCAGATTCTAGTAGGGTGAGGCCAGGTGCTGCAGACTGTTCTAGTGCCCTCGCCAATTCGTTGATATATATGTTGAAGAGGGTGGGGCTTAAACTGCATCCCTGTCTCACCTCACGGCCCTGTGGAAAGAAATGTGTGTGTTTTTTGCCAATTTTAACCGCACACTTGTTGTTTGTGTACATGGATTTTATAATGTCGTATGTTTTTCCCTCAACCCCTCTTTCCATCAATTTGTATAGCAGACCCTCAGACCATGTAAGACAGGGTGAATACATGGTCTGTCGTACGGTAATTTGGTGAAAAGCCAATTTGACATTTGCTCAGTATATTGTTTTCACTGAGGAAATGAACTAGTCTGCTGTTAATGATAATGCAGAGGATTTTCCCAAGGTTGCTGTTGATATCCCACGGTAGTTATTGGGGTCAAATTTGTCTCCACTTTTGTGGATTGGGGTGATCAGTCCTTGGTTCCAAATATTGGGGAAGATGCCAGAGCTAAGGATTATGTTAAAGAGTTTAAGTATAGCCAATTGGAATTTGTGGTCTGTATATTTTATCATTTCATTGAGGATGCCATCAACACCACAGGCCTTTTTGGGTTGGAGGGTTTGTATTGTGTCCTGTAGTTCATTCAATGTAATTGGAGAATCCAGTGGGTTCTGGTAGTCTTTAATAGTTGATTCTAAGATTTGCATTTGATCATGTATATTTTTTTGCTGTTTGTTCTTTGTTATAGGCCAAAAAGATTGGAGAAGTGGTGTACCCATACATCTCCGTTTAGGATAGATAGCTCTTCGTGTTGTTGTTTGTTTAGTGTTTTCCATTTTTTTTGTCCAGGAAGTTGTCTAAAAGGATGGAATTTGTTGTTGCCTAATTGTTTTTTGGTAGGTTTCGACACTACTTTCCTTCCATCTATAGCATTTCTTAATATTATTCAGTTCCTTTGGCTTTGATGCCTCATGATTGAGTAGATTGTGATTTTGCTGTGATCTGATAGGGGTGTCAGTGGGCTGACTGTGAACGCTCTGAGAGACTCTGGGTTGAGGTCAGTGATAAAGTAGTCTTCAGTACTACTGCCAAGAGATGAGCTATAGGTGTACCTAGCATAGGAGTCCCCTCGAAGCCTACCATTGACTATGTACATACCCACTGTGCGACAGAGCTGCAGGAGTTGTGACCCGTGTTTGTTGGTTATGTTGTCGTAGTTGTGCCTAGGGGGGCATATGGGGGAGGGAATGCTGTCACCTCCAGGTAGGTGTTTGTCCCCCTGTGTGCTGAGGGTGTCAGGTTCTTGTCCAGTTCTGGCATTTAGGTCACCACAGACTAGTACATGTCCCTGGGTCTGGAAATGATTGATTTCCCCCTCCAGGATGGAGAAGCTGTCTTCATTAAAGTATGGGGATTCTAGTGGGGGGATATAGGTAGCACACAGGAGGACATTTTTCTCTGAGATAATTTCCTTTTGAATTTCAAGCCAAATGTAAAATGTTCCTGTTTTGATTAATTTAATAGAGTGAGTTAGGTCTGCTCTATACCAAATTAGCATACACCCTGAGTCCCTTCCCTGTTTCACACCTGGTAGTTTGGTGGATGGGACTACCAGCTCTCTGTAACCTAGAGGGCAACCAGTGGGTCCGTCTCCTCTATACCATGTTTCTTGTAGGATGACAATGTCTGTATTTCCGATTTCTTTGGTGAAGTCTAGGTTCCTGCTCTTTAGGCCAAAGGCAGATGACCTCAGGCCTTGGATATTCCAGGATGAAATAGGGAAGGCTTTGTGTTCCATAAAGTGTCTAACGTTGTTGGTCGTGTCTCTCTCTCTACCCTCCCTTCTCCCCTCTCCTCTTACCATTTCACACCTCTTCCCTTCTCACCCCTCTCCCCTCCTCTCTTCTCCCCTCTCCATTCTCCCCTTCTCCCCTCCCTGTGACTCCTCCTTTGGGGTCCACTCAATGCTGAAATGGTGACATCTCTGAACCCCCCACTCTCACAGTGGTAGGCTCTCACTGGAAGGTACTCCAATACCTTCCACACAGCCTTCTTACAACCTCTGGACATTAATAACATGGGGGAAATTAATGCGTGCCATCCCGGAGAAAGGTATTTGCTGAAGGACAGGACGGCCTGTAATGAATTAATAGGGATTGACCTTACGTCGTCAACTGGTGCCAAGCCTCCACGGTCTGCCTGACATTAATCTCCAAAGGATTGAACCTTATTGGGGAGTGGTTTTTAAATGTAATACATCATCCATCTTCATCACCGCTAAGAATAATATAGCTGGCACTATACTGAATATAATGCACCTGCTTCATCAAATCCTAAGGGACATCTTTTAGCACTCCTCCATCCATTTATCTGGAGGGTTTGGCATGTGGCCGTGACCGTGGCCAGGACAGTGCCTTCAAAAAGCGATTGGCTGAGGAACACTTTTTACACCCCTCCTCCCATTCCCCTTCTCACACTTGCTTTTGACTGATGTGTTTATATGCACCTCTGAAAAGGAAAGGAGTCTGTCATTCCCCCTCCATTTCCACTGAGAAAAGATTCCTCAGGGACTCTGGCCTTTGTTAAACCAATCCAGCAACATTATTACATAAGTAGCAAAAGCACTAAACTGGAACATTCAGGAGTCATTCCGCTCCTTATTAATCACCCCACTAATTCCAATCACATGAAATACAGGCTTAAACCGGTGAGTGGGTGAGTTTGACAAATGCAGAGGTTGGTTTGAGAGCCAAACTTGCATAAGCTCACTTACTAAGCAAGGATATTTCTCTGGTACATTTAACGACAGTGGTATGTTTTATGGCTCCAGTCCATGGCCAGTCTGTGGCTAAAGTCTGGGGAAGATCAGCTCTGAGTTCTCTCACAATGATTAAGCAGCTTAAACTAAGTTGTCAAAAATTGACCATAGTCTGCAGAACTGCTTATAGTACAGCGCAACCTCCTGAAATGCCTCATTATATAAAACATTGTCAATCAACACTGAATAATCCGCCATAATAATCCACCAATAATAAGATAACAAGTCTTAGAGTGGCAAACAAACACTTGAAGAGGTTGACCTAGGACCTAATTCTGATGAAAGAAATACCAGTAGTTTTAAAACCTCAGAGAACGTTGGAGAAAATAGAAGGTTGGTGTATTTTTGTTCAACCTTAGTTTCAGTGATGGTTGAAATGTGGTCCCTGAGAACCAAAAATCTATCCAATCTCTATGTTTATTTGTAAACTGACTAGGAATATAAAACCATTGCAGGTATAAAACCATGGTTATGGACTGGTAGTGTTCACATTTACAAAAACTAGCACTCCTTGCTCTAAAGTCATATTATGGCTGTGCTTTGCTCTACATAATAATCCAGGATATGTGACAGACAGGTGAAGGGAATTAGCCATGCAATGTGAAATGTTATATATCCATTCCAGTAAGCATGACGCTGAATGATGGGGGTATTTCGGCAGCCTGTTTGTGTTCATGAAGCTCATGAAGCTTACAGCAATCAAGACTTGGATCACTTCCACCTCAGCCACAGCTATTATGGAATGTCATGGATTGTTGAAATGGTCACTTTCCATTTTTTTTTTCACAGGTTATCCATTTGTTATTCCCCTTTTAACGGCTTGGATAACCTTCACACAGTTTGTTTCATTTATCAATGGTAATATGTCAACTGTGAAAGGGTATTGTCACAATAATTTTTTTCCCACAGAGCGTATGACGTGGCATATTTTGCTTATGGAAAAGACTACTTCTTTTAGCACTCTTCATGTAACATTAATGTATACTCTATACAGGTACTTATTGTATACTGTATCATCTTTTTATTACACCTTGTATGCTTGCCATATTCATCCTTTAATTAATAGTTACACAGTGCAATAATGCATTTTAATGTCACATTGTTAATGTTTGCTTGTTCAATAGTATAATAAAGTGTTCACCCATCAAAAAAGATCCCATATTTTGTATATTTTTGTCTTTCCACCCTTGCTTGGATTGTACTGCAGTGTTAAATTATATACTGTATTTGACAGATAAAACAAATGGAGCCACATACAGTGCATTCGGAAAGTATTCAGACCCCTGACTTTTTCCACATTTTGTTCCGTTACAGCCTTATTCTAAAATTGATTAAATAGTTTTTTTTCCCTCATCATTCTACACACAATACCCCATAATGACAAAACAAAAACAGGTTTTTAGAAATATTTGTAAATGTATTAAAAATAGAAAAATTAAATATCACATTTACATAAGTATTTAGACCCTTTACTCAGTACTTTGTTGTTGAAGCACCTTTGGCAGCGATTAAAGCCTTGAGTCTTCTTGGGTATGACGGTACAAGCTTGGCACACCTGTATTTGGGGAGTTTTTCCCATTCTTCTCTGCATATCCTCTCAAGCTCTGTCAGGTTGGATGGGGAGTGTTGCTGCACAGCTATTTTCAGGTCTCTCCAGAGATGTTAGATTGGGTTCAAGTCAGGGCTCTGGCTGGGCCACTCAAGGACATTCAGAGACTTGTCCCGAAGCCACTCCTGCGTTGTCTTGGCTGTGTGCTTAGGGTCGTTGTCCTGTTGGAAGGTGAACCTTCGGCCCAGTCTGAGGTCCTGAGCACACTGGAGTAGGTTTTCATCAAGGGTCTCTCTGTACTTTGCTCCATACATCTTTGCCTCGATCCTGACTAGTCTCCCAGTCCCTGACGCTGAATAACATCCCTACAGCATGATGCTGCCACCACCATGCTTCACCGAGGGATGGTGCCAGGTTTCCTCCAGACGTGACGCTTGGCATTCAGGCCAAAGAGTTCAATCTTGGTTTCATCAGACCAGAGAATCTTGTTTCTCATGGTCTGAGAGTCTTTAGGTGCCTTTTGGCAAACTCCAAGCAGGGTCTCATGTGCCTTTTACTGAGGAGTGGCTTCAGTCTGGTCACTCTACCATAAAGACCTGATTGGTGGAGTGCTGCAGAGATGGTTGTCCTTCTGGAAGGTATTCCCATCTCCACAGAGGAACTCTAGATCTCTGTCAGAGTGACCATTGGGTTCTTGGTCACCTCACTGACCAAGGCCCTTCTCCCCCCATTGCTCAGTTTGGCTGGGCGCCCATCTCAAGGAGAGTCTTGGTGGTTCCAATCTTCTTCCATTTAAGAATGATGGAGGCCACTGTGTTCTTGGGGACCTTCAATGCTGCATACATGTTTTGGTACCCTTCCCCAGATCTGTACCTTGACACAATCCTGTCTCTGAGCTCTACGGACAATTCCTTCGACCTCATGCCTTGGTTTTTGCTCTGACATGCACTGTCAACTGTGGGACCTTATATAGACATATGTGCCTTGCCAAATCATGTCCAATCAATTGAATTTACCACAGGTGGACTCCAATCAAGTTGTAGAAACATCTCAAGGATGATCAATGGAAACAGGATGCACCTGAGCTCAATTTCGAGTCTCATAGCAAAGGGTCTGAATACTTATGTAAATAATGTATTTAAAAAATATATATATATACATTTGCTCAAATTTCTAAAAACCTGTTTTCACTTTGTCATTATGGGGTGTTGTGTGTAGATTGCTGAGAATCTTTATTTATTTAATCCATTTTAGAATAAGGCTGTAACGTAACAAAATGTGGAAAAATTCAAGGGGTCTGAATACTTTCTGAATGCACTGGAAAAGCCTCATAATCTATGTCCGTTTCTCTTTCTTATTCTCTCTCTCTCATCTTCTGAGAGACATTGTGAGTGATATGGATCAGATTGGAAATTAGATCATTTGTGTTTTGATTATCAAATGAAGAGTACATAGCGTTAGCACCTGGCTGAGATGAAACATTCATATGGATGATGATAAAACATTTTGCTTTGTTGTTAGCCTAGAGAGGTCATACTCCTTCTCCATCTCATGCAGCCAATCACGATTCATCATGGCACAGCAATGCACTCGAGACAACAGAGACAGAGCTGTTTTCCATGTTTGTTTCTTGGAATAAGTGATTTCTTATTGTTTTTATATTGCACAATGGAATTGTTGTCATACTGGAATTGTTGGCCATCCCAACAAACCATAGTAAACCTACAAACCATGTACAGACTTGTATTTGCCTAAGCTGTCACTTGTCAAGGACACATGATTTAAGATATTATTCACCAAAATTATTGACCAACTACTTTTAACGGGACATTTCTTAGTCTTCACAGACTACTAGTTGACAAAGATTTCACATCCATCCATACTAAGTCTATAGAAATTGGATTATGCTACATACTGTGCCTGTGAGAAATTGCTTTTCAAAACTGGTTGATGTTGATTCGAACATAACACATGCAGTATATTTATCCAGCCACGTCTATCACAGGTGTGCATACATCTTGTCACAGCTCTGTGTAGCGCTTTTGCTCTGTCTTTGCACTCTCTTCAGTCAGAATCTTCTTGTGGCCATCTCTTTGGTTTTTATTGGCACAGTGTGTAAAAATGTCAATAGTGTGAGTGAGAGTCTATGGTGAACTGTGCCAAGCACCTATCTCTGAACTCAATGTCCCTCAATGTTGTGAAATGGTTATCCTTGTGGAAGGTGAACCCTTGAAAACTATATGCTGCCATAAGTCTGCAGGATAAAATCTATCACTCCTCTCACAGCCCTAAGGCTAAACAAGGATTAGACTGAAAACTATTAAACTGGGCTCTGGATTCTGTAGGCCCACAGTATGCTATTTTGATAGCCTAGGACACAGTTTTTTCTGCAATCTGAGAACGTGGTACAGTTGTGCTTTATTGACTATGGCCATGTCTGAAATCTGGCTTGCGTACAACTTACTTAAACGTACTTAAACTGCATACTGTTTACTAATTGTACTACATACTATTTAGAACGTACTGTTGAGTACAAAAGTATGCAGTAAGCAACAAATATCAACATACTACTCATTCATACTGAAAAGGTGTCATCGAATGTGCAATCGTGCTTGTTCCCCACCATTCGTTCATTTTTGTAGAGCGCATCCCCTATTCTGATGATCAGCTGTTGTTGAACACACGTCCCACTGGGCACAGATGTCAGTTCAACATTTAGTTTTGATTTACATTTGGTTAAATTGTCAGCTAAAGTGAATTCAATGTGAAATCAACTAATAAATTCACCATGTCATTGGATTTAGGTAAAAAAGTTAGGCGAAAAAATACGAAATTCTCTTACGTTGATGACTTTTTTCAAATCCAATCAGTTTTCCACGTTGATTCAACATTATCACATTACATTTTTTTGTTGAAATGCCGTGGAAATAACATTGATTCAACCAGTTTTATTCCCAGTGAGGTGGGTGTGGAAAGACGATTCTCTTCCTCAATAGTCAAGTCAAATCAAATCAAATGGTATTTGTCTCATGCGTTGAATACAGGTGTAGACTTTACAGTGAAATGCTTACTAATGAGGCCTTTCCCAACAATGAACAGTTAAAAAGTATTTTCATTTTTTTTGCTAAATAATAGTAACTCAATAAAATAACAATAGGCTATATAAAAGGAGTACCGGTACAAGTCAATGTGCAGGGGTATGAGATAGTTGAGGTAATTGAGGCAATATGTACATGTAGGTCAGGGGAAATATGACTTGGCAATCAGAATAGATAATAAACAGAGTAGCAGCAGCGTATGTGAAGAGTGTGAAAGTGTGTCTATATGTGAGTGTGTGTGTGTGTGTGGCGTCAATATGCGTGTGTGTGTGTGTTTTGTGTGAGCACGTGTGTGTGTGTGTGTGTGTGTGTGTGTGTGTGTGCGTGTGTTGGAGTGTCAGTGTAGTGTGTGTGTGTGTGTGTGTGTGCATGCGTGTGTTGGAGTGTCAGTGTAGTATGTGTGAGTGTGTGGGTAGAGTCCAGTGAGTGTGCATAGAGTCAGTGCAAGAATGTCAGTGCAACAAAAAAAATGTGTGCAGCGAAATCTACTAGATGAAATGTCAAAATGAGTATGATATTTAAACAGGAGAATGGCAAGATGACAGCAATCTGTAAGTCATTGAGAGAGGACATCAGTTCTGTATGTGAATCCATGATAACAATGATGGAAAAATCGGATTATCTCGAGGGACAATCAAGGCGGAACAACATTGGACGGAATTGCAGAATCTCCACATGAGACCTGGACGGAGTCTGAGGACAAAGTGAGGGAAATGATCCCAGAGAAACTGAAGATGGACCACAGGAAGATTGAGGTGGAGAGCGCCCACAGGACTGGAAAACCCACCACCGGCCCAGGTGACAGGCCCAAGCCGATAGTGGTCAAGTTTCTGAGGTTCAAGGACAAGGTAGCTGTTCTGGAAAGAGCCAAGAACTTGAGAGGAACGTACATCTTCTTCAACAAGGACTATCCTGAAGCTGTGCGCCAGAAGAGGAAAGAACTTATCCCAGCCATGAAAGCTGCTCGAGCGCGTGGAGACATTGCTTACATCCGCTATGACAGGCTCATTGTCCACCCTCCCTCCCAAAAGCCTGGAAGGGATGAGAGAGCCAAGCCTATGGGTTCATAGCTTCAACCCCACAGCTCACACACAAACACACACACACACACACACACACACACACACACACACACACACACACCAACTGATTAATGGACTGCTGAATGTTTGTTTTTTTCTCTTGCTTTGTTTGCTCTTTTCCATATTATGTCTATCTCTAATAAGCTACCCAGGAAAGGGCTGTCAATAGCCCATATGATAATAATAAGATTGTGGGAGCTGTACGGTTACATTTCAGTGCAGCCTTTGATATTATTGACCGTAACCTGTTGTTGAGAAAACGTGTGTGTTATGGCTTTTCAACCTCGGAGCTATCTATCTAATACAACCCATTTTCTTTAATGGAAGCTTCTCTAATGTCAAACATGTAAAGTGTGGTGTACCGCAGGGCAGCTCTCTAGGCTCTCCTCTTTTCTATTTTTACCAATGACCTGTCATTGGCATTAAACAAAGCATGTGTGTCCATGTATGCTGATGATTTAACCATATATGCATCAGCAACCACAGCGAATGAAGGCACTGAAACCCTTAACAAAGAGTTGCAGTTAGTTTTGGAATGGGGTGACCAGTAATAAACTGGTCCTGAACATCTCTAAAACTAAGAGAATTGTATTTTGTACAAATCATTCCCTAAGTTCTAGACCTCAGCTGAATCTGGTAATGAATGGTGTGGCTGTTGAACAAGTCGAGGAGACTAAATTACTTGGTGTTACCTTAGATTGTAAACTGTCATGGTCAAAACATATAGATTAATATGACCCCATATGACCTACCTGTTGTGTGTATGTACTGACATGTATGTGTAACTGATAGATGCACACACGCACGCACACTACATGTTACTGTATTTAAATGTATTTTTCGATATTCGTCGGACCCCAGTAAGACTAGCTCTCGCCATTGGCGTCGGCTAATAGGGATCCTAATAAATCAATCAAATCTAAAGTATACTCGATTTTCTACATTTCATATACTATAAAACTTTATTTTTTCACTTACTCAAATGGCCTACCATTTAGGACGCAAGTATGGGTATTCAGACACGGCCAATTCCATGAGGAATTTCATCAGTGCAGAACCCTTTAGACTAAATGGATGAATTTCCTGGATTTAGTCGTTATGTTTGTTCTTTTTCCATCTGTGTTGCACATTGAAATCCCATAGGGAAAAGTATGTTTTATTGTTGGCTTAAACACTGTTTTTGGCTAAATCCAACAAGTTGAAGGACCAATCGATATGGCACATCACTTAAAATGATATGAATAAATTTGGCATCCAAATGACATGACACCTTGGGACCGCAACTCGTCACATAGTTTACAGAACTGGTGTATTCCTAATCTATATAGCTACAGCTTCTAACATAAATGCATGGTCTTACCAACACCATCAACAAAGAACAACCAATATTTGCATTGTTTGTAGGTCAGGGGTTATTTAACAGTACAATGGCATTTTGACATGGTAAAACCTGGTAATAAATCTAATTAGAATCTTTGTTTCCATTTGCAGGTATTATTTACTGGTGTTTGTTTGCTTTATCCATGGTTTCTTCCAGGGGACGACATTTTGAAATGTAAACCATTCTTTACTGTACAAACAGAGCTTAATCACCATGACAGTTGAGATTCAGGGTCTAGGAAGGTGCTACAGTAAAAAAATTTTGAATATGAGGCATGAAGGGTAGACATGGCTGGGGAGGCACACAGCAGTGCCACTTATTTGTTTCATGCATTGTCCCCCCTGCTTAAGTTTTATCACTGTTTTACTCTGCTCACTGGCTGGTTCCTATAATGGAAACCTCAGGCTCCTCAGTGAGAGAGAAAAGTGAAAGGAAAGGGAGATACCTAGTCAGTTGTACAACTGAATACATTCAGCTGAAATGTGTCTTCCGCATTTAACCCAAGAGGGAGATGCTTTAGTAGTTTTATCTCTATTGTTAAAGGCAGTCAATCATCTGGATTCTGAGGCTCCAAACTAGAGAAGTACTGTATGTGTAATTGGAGAAGAATTGGTTTGTCTTTTTATTTGTCTGAGTTCTACACATTTGAATAAACAGCAGATAGCAACAGTATGTTCTCATGGGCAATTCATAAATTGTGCTTCGTCTGACATTAGGGGTCATGTATGCCATCGTAATGAATAGGGGATGCACTACACTGGATTGCCATTCACGTTGCAACGAGACTCATTGGAAAAATGCCTCCCCTGCTGTGTTCTTACAGCGGGGCGTGAGATAGACACGAGTGACTGTATGCTAATGAGGTTATTGTCACCATCCGTTATGTGTCAGGTGGGATGGGCAGCACTTGAACAAGAGATCCTGAGAAGTGCTTTTCCTATCCAATTTCCTTGAATGGATCTGAATCTAGAACATCTAGAGTCCGTGTTGAGTGTATGGCACTCAATCTCATTTCAAATGAGGCAGTAACGGGAGTTGCTGCTGCTGTTTGCCCTTGCACTTGCCTCAGAGCCCAAACGCTGCGCAGCCAGCAGTGTGAATAATAACCTGCAGCCGACATGCTGTTTTATGGGCGAACAGGGGGCAATTGCCCTACCTTTCCCTTGCCTGTTAAGCGTAATCACTCCTGTACTTCGTTTTGGGACATTTATGAGACAATGACATTGTAGAACCTTGAATAGATTCAGTGAGGATAACAGACACTTAATCATGTAGCCATGTCACATAGACAGAATGTAATTTATTCATCAGATATGATAAATAGATATTCCCTGGATTTCTCATGGGCCAGTGGAATAATCAAGTGGAACATTTCTCAAAGAAAACACCAGAAGAACCATAACCACACACATAAAAGTTGTGTCGACCACGTGACACGTATGAATATGGAGCTGAATATCCCTCTTTGTGTGGTGCATCTAAACATTACTTAGCACAGTGACTTAACGCTGGCCCTTTAAATAGTGGTGACCTCAATTAATCTCATCATAACTCAGTTTAAATACATTTGAATAACAGATGTATTTATTTTCCTAAGAGGCACTGATGATGACATAATCTTAAGCGATGCAGTTGCCTCATTAAGAAAATATTGAAAAGAAAGTGTGAAAAATGTTCATGCTAAAGGTTGCTTTTAAAACCTCTGATCAACACACAACTATCCTACTGTCTCTTCCTTGAGCATGTATCTCCTGCAGCAGGGGTAAATGCAGAAAAAGTCAATTGAGGCATTTATTTAAGATTGCAATCAATGAGAAATGCTACGTTTCCCTGTGACAGTACAGTACTGGATTTGCGCGAAACATTAAAATGGTGGTCTTCACACAGAGGCATGGTTTTTGTTTGGGTTTTGACCTCTCTACCTGTTCCGCCATTAAACCCTCTCCATATGATGCTAACTTGGGGATTTTTCCCTCAAATATCAACAAGGCAGTAAATTATGGACCACTCTTTAATGTATGAGCCCTATTTACGAGATATCTAAAGTATATACTGTGTACATGTACCACGTTGACCTGTGAGTACTGCATTTGCTCACACAGCAATCAATGGTACAAATTCCAATCTCCTGCAAGTTTCCTGAAAGCTGTTATTGTATAAGCACTTTACATTTAAATATTCCAGCCATCCACAGTTCAACAGTTGGGCTGATTACCATTTCTGATAATACCTGACTGCTTTTCCTGATATAACTCGATATAATTTCCCCAACACAGATGTCAGTACATTAGTAGAGTCAATGTATTGATGTAAGGTTATGACTCAAGCTGGTTTTAGGCCAGAAAGCGCTTGAGAAAAAGGATGGCTATCAGCCAACACATTCATAATCCACCCAACAATCCCCCTAAGGCCAGCTCAAGGACAGCCTTCTACTGGTTCCTGGTCTGCTTGACTTTACAGTGCCTTATTGATTAAGTAGATCATTTACTGAATGTGGTAGAAAGTTACACTTTAGGGCAGGTCATCAACTAGATTCAGCCGCGGGACGATTTTATTCTTGAGCGGATGGTCGGGGAGCCGGAACATAATTACAAATAATTTGTAGACAGCAAATTGACCGCAACATATAATGTTTGACTAAAACATAATCATTTCAAACCTTGCTTACATTTTTATATGAGCACGTATCTCTCTATTATGCGTAGGAATACCTGGGAATAGATTTCTTCAATTAAAATTACTTGAGCTGATTTCCTGGTGTTTTTACAGTCTTTTACGTCCAACAATGGAGAAAAAAAAAGTTACAAATTATTATTATTATTATTTTTGGCTCAGAAAATTGGAGGGCCAAATAAAACCACCTGCGGGCAAAAGTCGGCCCGCGGGCCGCCAGTGGGGAACCCTGCCTTAGGGTTATCCAGGAATGGATCAAGTTAATCTCAGTCAGGAGGAGTGTGTGAGTTCCTGGAGACAAGAAAATAACACATGCCGCGAGCCTCAATTATTTCATTCCAATCACTCATTGAATCATTTGTCTAATGATGGTTGGAGTGAGCCAGATCAGCTTCCTCTCTCGTACTGGGAGTAGAGGTATGAATCTGACATACTGTATGCTGGTCCTCCAGGACCTGAGATGGGTAGCAGAGCTCAAAGTTATCAGCTGCTATGAAGCTCATGCATGCAGCAGCTGCCAGACTGCCACTTGCCAGTTGGAGCACTCTTGCCTGCAGCCAAACAGCAACATTCAGCCTGCATCCCTAATGATCCCTGACAAGTGCGGGAAACAACTACCGCCCAGCAATTGGAAGTTTCTACTTCTGACATCTCATGTGTTTCCACGCATATCCTGATCTTATCATCTTTCCAGCCAGGGGAGGTTAAATCCTTCCATTACTATGTCTCCCAGATTGTAACACTGTATCACTCTCAGGGCAACATATATCGAAGCTTAGTGAGTTATTAAACTGTCTCCTGGGCTAAATCTCTCATTATTTCTCTCCTAGCTACCTACCGATATTCCCTTCCTTGCACCCCTTGCACCCCTTCTCTCCCCCATCCATTTCTCCTTAAATCTGCAAAGTAAGAATTTGGCAGCTGTCTTCTGACCTGGGTGAACCCTCTAAATTGTGATGCACTGGTTCCCTTGGAGTGTTGTCCAGATATTTGTGAAGCTCTGTAAATCAGGTCTGACTCCTGTTAACTGGCTTTTCCCTTGTACTGCTGCAGGATGTGGTACTTCAGGTTCCTTTTGCCTTGTGATGGTCATGGTGCTGAGGATTACTGTAATGGTTAATTTCTGTTTATCCTGATACACAGCAAGGTTGCTATATTGTTCAAAACTAGAGATGGTGGCTGAACGAGGATTTGGGAAGTAAGCCATGCTGCTTTTGTGCCATCCATAACATTGATTCCCACACCCCAGTATTTTGATGTTTCCTCTGTCCTTTCCTCTCCTGACATAGCTATGCTGCTCTTATTTCTCATATTTTAAATATATGGTTTTACTCATATAGCATGTTTAACCATTTATGTGGAGGCTGCTTGTCCTTGTGGGTGATTGTTTTATGTGAGTTGAGTGTAGCTCGGTGGAGCTACTCGTACCTTGTATTGCCGGGGTAGATTATTCCCCTGTGCCTGTATTTTGTTGGAGCTACCCGTACCTTGTATTGCCGGGGTAGATTGTTCCCCTGTGCCTGTATTTTGTTGTTGCTATCCAGCGCAACTGTGTACGACGGAATAAACTCTGAATTCTGTGATTTACCCTCCTGCGCCTGACTCCTTCTAATCACACTCATCACAGAATCACCCACCCTTCATGGAGTCAGCGGGAGAGGAGCGCATGCCTGGAGTCGTGGCACGGGTCCAGGAGCATTCCACGATGCTGGCCAGCTTGGTGGAAGCGATGGATCGGGTTCATCAGGTCGTCCAACGCCTGGAGAGGAGAGGACCCGATCTGTCAAGACCAGCTGGCCAACCGGATCCAGCCACCCACACCCCAGCACCCGGAGGGATCCAAATATCCCGACCACGGGAGTTCGACGGGACGGCGGCGCTCTGCCAAGGATTCCTCCTCCAACTGGAGCTCTACTTCTCCAGCATCAGGCCGGCCCCATCGGAGCGGGAGAAGGTGACCGTCCTCGTTTCCTGCCTCTCGGGGAAAGCCCTGGAGTGGGCCAACGCGGTTTGGAACGAAGGAGGAGCCACGTTGGAGAACTACGGGGAGTTCGCTCGCCTCTTTCGGGTTGTCTTCGATCACCCGCCCGAAGGTCGAGAGGCGGGCGAGCGGCTGGTCCAACTGGGGGACGAGGACCGCGCAGGACTTCGCTTTGGAGTTTCGGACTCTTGCAGCGGGGTCCAGGTGGAACAAGCGGGCCCTGATCGACCACTTCCGGTGCCATCTGCGGGAGGACGTCCGACGGGAGCTAGCCTGCCGGGACACCATGTGTCCTTCACGCAACTGGTGGACATCGCCATCCGTTTGGACAACCTGCTGGCAGCCAGATGACGTCCTGGAAGGTGTCTGCCCATTCCCACCCCGGCTGACTCGGATCCCGAGCTGATGGAGCTGGGTGGAGCAGCCGTCCGAGAGAGCGGAGGACAACAGCGACAGTGCCACTCTGATGGCACGAAGGGACAGTACACCACACGTTGTTGTCAACGCTCTTTTGGGTCTGGAGGCGGCAGGCAGGGCACTCTTGCATCACCACAGGTATCGAACACCCACACTCGTTCAGAGCCCTCTGCTGCGCACTGTACCCTACCCATCTACTTTCCCGATCACATGGTAGTTCCCCAATGTAAGGCGCTAGTCGATTCAGGCGCAGCTGGGAACTTTATGGACAGGGCATTCTCACGCCGTCTAGGCATTTCATTGGTTCCCCTATCCATTCCACTCCCCATCAGAGCACTTGATAGTCGACCATTAGGGTCCAGGTTTGTTCAGGAAGTTACTGCACCAGTCACCATGATTACCCAGGAGACTCATTGTGAGCAGATCTCTTTTTTTATTATTGAGTCCCCTGCTTTCCCTGTAGTATTAGGTATCCCTTGGTTAGTACTCCACAACCCCACCTTCTCATGGCCGCAGAGGGTTCTCACAGGGTGGTCGCGAGAGTGTCAGGGTAGGTGTCTAGGTGTTTCCATTGGTGCAACCACGGTGGAAAGTCCAGACAGTACCTCCACCGTGCGCATTCCCCCCGAATATCTCGATTTGGCGCACGCGTTTAAGAAAATGCAGGCTACCAAGTTACCACCTCATCGGGCAGGGGATTGCGCGATAAACCTCCGGGTAGACTCTGTACCTCCCAGGAGTCATGTGTACCCCCTGTCGCAGGCTGAAACGGAGGCTATGGAAACATAGGTCACCGAGTCCCTGCGCCAGGGGTATATACATCCCTTCACTTCACCCGCATCCTCTAGTTTCTTCTTTGTGAAGAAGAAAGACGGCGGTATGTGCCCGTGCATTGACTATCGACCACTGAACAAGGAGACGATCAGATTTAGTTATCCTCTCCCCCTCATTTTGTCAGTGATCGAATCAATGCATGGGGCGTGCTTCTTCACCAAATTAGATCTCAGGAGTGCGTACAACCTGGTGCGTATCCGAGAGGGGGATGAGTGGAAGACAGCATTCAGCACAACCACGGGGCATTATGAATACCTGGTGATGCCCTACGGTTTGATGAATGCTCCATCCGTCTTCCAGTCCTTTGTGAACGAGGTGTTTCGGGACATGCTTGGTCGCGGTGCAGTGGTCTACATCGATGACATTCTGGTGTATTCCGCTAAGCGCGCCGAGCATGTGTCCCTGGTTCGCAAAGTGCTGGCCCGACTGTTGGAAAATGACCTTTATGCCAAGGCAGAGAAGTGTATGTTTTTCCAGCAGTCCGTCTCCTTCCTCGGATACCGCATTACCACCTCAGGTGCGTAAATGGCCGACTCCAACCACGGTTAAGGAGGTGCAGCGCTTCCTTGGCTTCGCCAACTACTATCGGAGGTTTATCTGGGGCTTTGGCAAGGTCGCAGCTCCCATTACATCCCTGTTGAAGGGTGGGCCATCCTGGCTCCACTGGTGTGCTGAGGCTGACCTGGCCTTCAGCAAACTGCGGGGTCTGTTCACCTCAGCCCCGGTACTGGCCCACCCCGATCCATCACTACCGTTCGTAGTGGAGGTGGATGCGTCCGAGGTAGGGATAGGCGCTGTCCTGTCTCAACGCTCGGGCAAGCCACCCAAGATCCGCCATGGTGCCTTCTTCTCTAAGAAGCTCAGCCCGGGGCAGCAGAACTACGACGTTGGTGATCGGGAGCTGTTGGCTGTTGTCCGAGCCTTGACCGTGTGGAGGCATTGGCTCGAAGGGGCGAAACACCCTTTCCTCGTCTGGACAGACCACCGCAACCTGGAGTACATCCGGGCAGCGAGGAGGCTGAATCCTCGCCAGGAAAGGTGGGCCCTATTTTTCACACGGTTCGATTTTACACTGTCATACATCCCGGGTATGAAGAACGTGAAGGCAGACGCATTGTCACGGCTGTATGAGACAGAGGGGAGGCCCAGAGACAACACCCCCATACTCCCGGCTTCCTGCATGCGATGGATGCGGATATAGAGCAGGCATTACGCACAGATCCATCTCCACCTCAGTGTCCAGCTGGGCTGCGGTACGTGCCTGCTCTTATCCATGATCGGCTGATCTACTGGGCACACACGTCACCCTCCCCTGGTCACCCAGGTATCGGTCGTACAGTGCGTTGCCTGACCGGAAAGTACTGGTGGCCTACCTTGGCTAAGGACGTGAGGGTGTATGTCTCCTCCTGCTCGGTGTGCGCCCAGAGTAAGGCACCTAGGCACCTCCCAGCGGGTAAGTTACAACTTTTACCAGTTCCACAACGACCATGGTCTCACCTAAGTGTTGATTTCCTGACTGACACCACCATCCTGGTCGTTGTGGACCGTTTTTTCCAAGGCCCGCCGCCTCCTTCCTCTGCCCGGTCTCCCCACGGTTCTGCAAACTGCGGAGGCCCTGTTTACACACGTCTTCCGGCACTACAGGGTACCAGAGGATATAGTGTCTGACCGAGGTCCCCAATTCACATCCAAGGTCTGGAAGGCGTTCATGGAACGTCTGGGGGTCTCGGTCAGCCTGACCTCTGGGTTCCACCCTGAGTCTAATGGGCAGGTGGAACGGGTAAATCAGGATGTGGGTAGGTTCCTGCGGTCCTACTGCCAGGACCGGCCGGGGGAGTGGTCGGTGTTCTTGCCATGGGAAGAATATGCCCAGAACTCTTTCTGCCACTCCTCTACTAACCTAACGCCATTCCAATGTGTTTTAGGTTACCAACCGGTTCTGGCACCTTGGCACCAGAGCCAGTCCGAGGCTGCTGTGGTGGATGACTGGTTTTGGTGCGCGGAGGAGACATGGGACGCTGCCCACGTTCACCTCCAACGCCCCGTGCATCGTCAGAAGGTCAACGCTGACCGCCACCGCAGTGAGGCCCCGGTCTTCGTACTGGGGGATCGGGTCTGGCTCTCGACCCGGAATCTGCCCCTCCGCCTGCCCTACCGGAAGCTGAGCCCGTGGTTTGTGGGGCCGTTCAAAGTCCTGAGGAGAATTAACGAGGTCACCTATAGGTTATTACTTCTCCCTGATTACCGTAATAACCCCTCGTTTCATGTGTCTCTCCTCAGGCCGGTGGTGGCTGGTCTGCTCCAGGAGTCTGAGGTGCGGGAGGTCCCTCTACCTCCTCTGGACATCGAGGGGGCCCCGGCGTACTCTGTCTGTTCCATCCTGGATTCGAGGCGTCGGGTGGGGGGCCTTCAGTACCTCGTGGAGTGGGAGGGGTACGGTCCGGAGGAACTGACTCCTGCGCCTGACTCCTTCTAATCACACTCATCACAAGGGCAATAGGTCGGATGGATAGAGAATGATCTCATTGATAAAGAGAAGAAGTTACTCATATTACTCTGAACACCTGTTGGTAGCTTTTGCTGGTTGGGAGTTTTATGACAACAATTGTGTGCTGGTGTAACAAGCAAGGTTCATGGATTAATTAGTCACTTCTTTACCATGAGGCGTGGAGGGCCAACTTCACAATAAATATAATACCTTAGCAATACACTAAAGTCTCCCTGTATGGCCAAGAATGTGAGGGTGGAGTGTGAGGAAAGTCACCCAACTGGTTGACATTGAACTTTGTCCATTGTAACCCTGACCCAGTTTGTTGCTGGTATGTTGGGTCTAGTGTGGGCGGGCATGTGGGATTGGAGAGATAGGTTTTGATGGGTAAACAGTCACATTACCTTTGTATGGTCAAGTGTGCATGAGAACATGAACAAACATCGAAACAATAGGTTGCTAAACAAACAGTGTGATTCTGGCATGTACATTTTGCACAGTTAATATTCACTGAATTATTGTTTGTTAAGTAAGGCAGTAAAGATTCAAGTATTCTTCTATTTTGACCTCTGAATATCCTTAATCCAGGGTCAATCTCTGATCAACATTGAATAAAAAATACTTCACATATATCTTTGGTCTTTCCAAATTGTTTTGCTTTGAAAATGAATACTGTAGACCCATCGCTGTACCTTTAAAGGGGCAATCTGCACTTACTACATCTTTTTGGACTTGTAAATTAATGATATAGCTTAAACCCATTGATTCTTGAAGAGTATTACTTATAAATGCCCCACGAGTTTAGTTCAACTGTCATATCCCATCAGAAGCTAAACTATAAGCTTGTTTTTCCAATGTTTGTAAACAAAGTATATGTAAACAAACACTGTATAGCCTCAAAACATGGTTAGAACTATAATTTTGATACCATGGATGGTCAGTCCTTGCATCCATAGCTCGGCCTATGAATTTGAGTGTGGTTACATTTCTCCAGCCAAATCCCTAAACCTTTCACCGAAACAGTGGCGGGTAGAGGTGAAAATGCTTTGTTATGGTTTCAGCTGCGTGAGCGACAGACATCATTTTCCAATTGTCTAGTGTTTCGCGCGTTTCCGAGCGCACAGCGCAGTCGACAGAGAGTGGGCGAGCCTGGTGCTAATTTGGTTCAATTCCCTGCGGATTGGTTTTAAGCTTCACATTGCCACGGGTGGAGGTGCCTCTGTTTTACAACCTTTTGGATTCCCCTACAAACCTGTAATTTTGAAATACGCTCTGTATTTGCCGTTTAAAGGCCATTTCACTTGCGCACGGGATCTAGACAAGTAACCTTCACTGAATAAAATGATTCCTGGAACGGTAAGATCCTGCTTTCAATATGAATCTCAGTGATAGCTTTATTAATGGTCTATATTACATTGGCTGTCAACTTTGTAGTCTGCATTGATAAAACAATGTGTGAGGCACTTTTGAGCATGAATTATGCAATATATAAATAAATATATATATATATATATATATATTTATATATATATATATTTAAAGTGGTTTAGCTCAGTGTGAGGCACATGAGCCACTTGCAAATAATTGTGCATAATTTGCCCAGTTATGTGTAACATGATTACCGTTCAGCGACTTCAGGCGTCCAGGCTTATGCAATGCTATTTAACATGATCAGAAAGCAGATTTGCGCCTGGAGAAATTGATATTCGGCCTAATAAATAACAAATATTGATCATTATCACAGTGACAATTGATTAGAAATAGTAGGCTATATTATTATTATTATTAGTAGTAGTGGTAGTAGTAGTAGGCCTAGTGATATTTATATGATTATTATCCTATTATGTAGAGTAGACTTTATATTTCATATGTTATACTTTATATTTGATACTGCTGCATGTTATTCGTTTTCCTATTAGGCCTTTTCGTTTTCCTTTCCATTAGGTCTATATTGATCTGATATGGGATGGTTACATTTTTGTTTAATTTTCAAACTGACAAGTTTTCAAACGCCAGTAGGCCTGTTGTCACATCAATATTATGATAAATGCTCGAAAGTTACTACATTGGAAATAACAAGTCATGGTTGCAGTGGCGACCCATCATTCAGGGCTCTGCCACACCTGTTTTGAGCCCCACATTTTTAGGTGAAAATAATAATAATAATACATTTTATGGGGGGGTCACATATCAGTTTGCAAACAATGTAAAAAATAAATAAATAATAATTGCGTTAATAAAGCCACATACAAACATGGTCTCTTTTTTGCTTTCTTGAGTAAGGCAGCTCCAAAATGCAGGTGTTTCAGCCTAGCTCAGTACTTTCTGTGGTGGTGAGGCAGCCAGCGGAAAAATAAGGAGTGTAGGGGTTGGTAATGTTCTCTAGTTGCGCTGTGATTGGCTCAGTGTTCTGGCACTCATGGGGACACTACGGACACTACGTCGCCCGCCAAGTCTAATGGTAGAGCTAGAAAATTCAAGCCCCGTGGGTGCTGCCATAGAGTTACATTAGAAGTGCCCTTCCAAGAAGGCTAAAGCTCATTGGCCACAGATAAATTACATCAAATCACGTTATATCTACCGTAGCTTAGATTGGATTGATCATGTCAACATCATACTTTCAAAATCTTAGCTAGCAGTCATCATCATGAATCAAGTCGACAATCTACTCACAAATCCTTTTTAATCCTTGCCATATGAAGAGAAATTAGAGATAAAACGGATCGTTGATCATCGGCCATTGGACATAAACATTACACAACAAGTTGGGAATCGCAAATTCAACAATGAGTGGTTTGGAAGGAATCAGTGGCTAACTGCAAGCTTTGCAAAGCAATCACTAACCTGCTATTCAGTGGAGTGGCTGTGTGGTCCGAGGTCTGGGATTAAGGGTCTCTTTTCCAAGCTTAAAATGATAAACATTCAACATTGACCATGCTGTCAATGAAGCATGATTTGTGCCACACTCAAAACAACTGTTAACTCGGAACTGAGAAATCTGTCTTCAGTGAGTTCAAGACATCTGGGAAATCAGGAAAAAAAACGAGCTCGACTGGGAAAATACGTTTTGAACGGTCATCCAACTCGGAATTGTATATCAGGAACTCGGGCCTCTTTCTAGAGCTACGACCTGAAGATCACTGACGTCATCATGATTCGACCTTGTTTTTTTCAGAGTTCCCAGTTGTCTTGAAAGAACCATAAATCCAGAGAATGCCAAACTTTGATGACAAAGTTTGATGACAAAATGTACCCACAAGAAGGAACGCCGCGCCTCCTTCCTGTTCAAGTGAGCACAGCACAAGTCCAAAAATGTATTGTATGCTGCTGCATAAATGATGTAATATGCCAGGGAGATATGTATACTGTAGCTAAGAAAGTAATACTAAGTGTATGTTGTGTAGTAAGCTGTTAGTAGCCCATGTGCCTCACCCTAATAATTTGGTCTATTTTCCCCTCATTTTCGCCTACTTTTCTGACTTGGTGGTGCACATAACCTGTTTTAGAGAAATGTAATCGTCGAATATTGTAAGAACTTTCATTGTCTGCTTATATACCCCCTTTATTTTTCCTGAGGTTCTGACTTGGTGTACAGGGAGAACGCTGTAAGAACGGCCCATGTTCTGAATTCTGTCGCTGTACATTTCAAAAGTGTTATATTGTTATATTGACTACGTCCGTCCTAGCTCACTCATTAATGTCTTATTCTAAATTACGGATTGCCTCTTATCCACTCATCGTCCCCTTATGCCAAAGTTTGTACATCTCAATTGTCAGTATAAACCACATTTGTTTTAGCAAGTCAGCCATATCAGCTAAATTTTTTAAAAAGGCAGTAAATTAGGCTGTTTCACTGCCAGACAAGGCTCCACTGATAGCCAAGTGTAGCAGTGATAAGGTGTTGGGACTGCTGTTGGGACTCTGCTGTTGGGACATCTTTATGTAGGCCCTAACAGTTTGTGGGCACCATTTGTCATCGTTATAGTGCAATTAGTGTATTGTTTAGTGTTGTGTTGTGTAGTGGCTTTGCTGGCATGCATCCCACATGTATTTTTTTTTTTTGCCCCACCAAGATTGACATGCTATAATCGCCACTGCGTTGTTGTGCGTGCGGGCTGCAGGTAGATTTTTATCTCTGTGCCTTACGCTCAACTAGCTCTCTCTATCCATGACTTTGCTCTTGACAGCTGTATTGCAGCATGAGGGCGCGCTTCCTGAAAGATTGGAAGGCCCTAGTTTAGTGTCATTTTATCACTCGGTCAACAGTTTTAAATGTATCGGTAGTTGGGCAAAAACGTTGTTGGTTTGAGGCCCGCGTGGATTTCTCTATTTGCTGTCATAGACTGTATAACTATTTGTGTGGCGTGGTAAACAATCTTTGAATATGGAGGTCTTTCATCCAACAAAGAACGGAAACCTCCGGAGCGTTTTACGAGAAAGCATATAAAACATTATTGCTCTTTTGTTGAGGTTTGAGGTGAGTTCAGGGGTTATTGAACAGATGACCTCATAAAAAAAAAACGAATAAACAAATTACAGATTTAGTTCTGTGATGTGTTCGAAACTGGTTAGTCAAGTTGTTAAAGCAAGTAGCTGCAAGTAGTCCTATCTACAGGTGAATTCTTCTTCAAGAGGCAATGGTGAATTCCTGACTAAAGACAACTGGGCACTGAGTTGCATCATTTTGATTAGAAAAGCTGTTATGATCACTATGATTTATGTTTAGAGATGATAGTTCAGAGTAAAGTGTCCATACAGTTCATTGCTGATAAGCACTCACAGATATGGCTGAATGATAATGTTGATGGACTGTTACATGTGTTTCCCTTAGCCCTCTGCTCTCCACCCTCCTGTCAGTGGTAGGGGCTTATGTAACACAAACCTTAGCTTCCGTTGTCATGCTGTAACATACAGTACTGTTCATAATTTTTTAGACCAGTGCTGTTTCCTAAACATCATCCCCAAACACAATCACCTCACTACCATTGCCTCTTACTGGGAAAGCATCCAAGCAAGATGATAGTACTTTTACTTTTTGAACATGTGAGAAGAAAGCACTGGGAAACAGTTCAGCATGGAACATTGCTTCTTCTTTGGTAGCAGGTGGTGTCAGAAAGTTGTTACATGCAGTGCATATACACCACAGGAGGTTGGTGGCACCTTAATTGGGGAGAACGGGGAATGGGTAATGTCTGAAGCGGAATCAGTGGAATGGTAACAAATACATCTAACAGATGGTTTCCAGGTGTTTGATGCCATTCCATTTGCTCCGTTCCAGCCATTATTATGAGCTGTATTTGGACATACAGATGTATTCATATTCACAGAGATCACCACAGGCTACACAGACACACATCAGCTGAGCAACTCACACGCACATATACTGACTCTCTCTCTCTCTCTCTCTCGCTCTCTCTCTCTCTCTCTCTCTCTCTCTCTCTCTCTCTCTCTCTCTCTCTCTCTCTCTCTCTCTCTCTCTCTCTCTCTCTCTCTCTCTCTCTCTCTCTCTCTCTCTCTCTCTCTCTCTCTCTCTCTCTCTCTCTCTCTCTCTCTCTCTCTCTGAGGTGATCACAGACGCCAGCTGTTGTAATAGTCCCGTTATGTAAAATGAGAGCTCTTTCTGTCGGGTGTGTCAGTGGTGATTGGGCTGGCACCTTCTGTTAGAGGCACAGACAGTTGTGTCGTGTGTCTGTCAATGCACTGGCCCACGCACCTCACACCACTCAGAATGACAGGGTTGTGACATCAGGCACTCCAGTGATGTGGTGCTAAGGGGTTCAGTAATCACTGTATAGAGCAAAGGAATTTCATACCAGCAGGGGCTTCTGGTTGCTGGGATATGCCACAGCTCCTATACTTTACAAGGAGTCCATGAGTACATTACTGTAGTGCTTTGGTTTGCTTGGTAAACATCAGTGGCTTGCAACTTGTTTAAAGAGAATCCGCCGCATTAAGTGTAGACGGACACAAAATGGATGTCTTGAGCAAGTAAAACAGTGTTATCTGAAGTACAAAGTAAAGTGTGTGTGTGACATTGCCCCATGGCACCTGAATGAAATAGATTTCCATTCTTCTACTGCCTTATTGTGTCCTGACCTATTTGTGCTAACAGTGAGCCAAAAGCCTAATATTTCTTATTTAATTTAATAGATTGTATTAAAATATGTGCACGTAAAATCAGTGGCGGCTCCTGAAAAAATTCTCAGGGGGGGCAATTTTTCTGATGATTTAGGTGACCTACACACATTTAAAAAAAGATATGTCCAGCAACAACATGAAGACAGGGGCAGCATATAAGTCAATGCCAGAAGCATTTATTGACTGATCCCAAAAGTGTTGGCTTACAAAAGCAAAATAAGTTATCACAGCAAAAATAATCAAGGGTGTTCTTTCACATTCCTCAACACTGCATAAACAATATGCATTTCCATAAACAAATGAAATATCAGCTGAAAATACAGCATCTTGGTATTTGTTCAGATTGCAGGATCAACAAGAGCTTTTACCACATTTTTTGCCTCATGGTTGAATTGGAAATATGTGCACCTGAGCATAATTCACAACAAGCAAGCAGGAGCTTTTGATAGAGGCTACTGAAAACATTGATGCAAGTTATTGGTAATAAGAATTTTTTATAGACTTCCATATTCTGCCCTCTTGTATAGATTTGTGAAAATGAACAGTGATAGACATTTTGCCTGAAAACAGAATTTGAAAATAATTTATAGAAAAGGTAAACACAGCTATCTGTATGGCTTTGTAAAAATGAACAACCATATTCTGGCCAATTGTATAGATTTGTAAATATGAACAACCATATTCTGGCCAATTGTATAGATTTGTAAAAATGAACATGAACAGATTATTTATTTTTTTTAAACTTTTTTAAAAATGAAAAATAACTATTTTAAACAACATCAACTGTGAACTGATTTGGGCGTGTGTGTGTTAAAGAGACAGACAGGGAGGGACAAAGAGAGAGAGAGGCTACATTACTTGTACTGAAACTGTTCTCTTCTCTCTTTCAATGCAGCAAAGCGGTCAATGACTTTCTCATTGAAATCAGGCATGCTGAGGACTAGTTCCCTCTCCATGGAAAGCATGGCCAGTGCATTCAGACGTTCCTGGCCCATTGAATTTCGCAGGAATGTCTTAACTCGTGTCAAAGTTGAGAAACATCTCTCAGCTTCAGCTGTTGTCATGGGAGTAGTTATGAGGATGTTCAACAGAGTCACAGTCTCAGAGAACGTCTCCTGGAGGTTGTAGCTCATGAGAACCTGGTACAGTGCCAGTGCACCACAGTTTGACTATCTCGTCGTCGGCAAAAAGACCGTTCAGTCTCTCCAAAAGCACACTGGCGATTGAGACTGAGGTTGATTCCGAGATGGGAAGGAACTCTAAAAAGCGCTCTTGCACTTTGTGGTTGCTATCTATGTACCTCAGCACAAGCACCAGCTGTGTCTGTGTAGAAACGTCCGTGGTCTCGTCAGCTTGGATAGCTACGAAGTTCGCCGACTTCACCTCCTCCACAATATGTTCCCTCATGACCGCTAGCATACACTCCAGTAGCTCGTTTTGAATGGTCTTTGATGTGAACTTCTTTCAAAGAGACAATCGAGTTGCACTGAACATTAGCCATCTTGATAGTAGTACGTGAATTGATTGACGCTGCTACCCGCTCTTTTCTTAGTTACGTTCATGGTTATGTTACGTATGACGAAAGCGCGTAAATGCAAGCCCTCAGAAACCCATAGAGATTGTATTGAAAGCTCTGATATTTGAAAAAAAAAGATTTTACATGATAGTCTATGAGAGACCCCTGGGCGATTTTCAACCTGACTGAAATCGCCCCAAAAGGGGCGGGGCCATTTGAAGCACGACTTTAGCCTGATTGGACATTTAGTGGCAGATCAGACGTCTAGATTAGAACACTGATAACTACTGTTGCCGTGATATAATTGATTAGAAAAAAAATCCCTTCCTTTTCCCGTTTGGCAGTGCGTCGCCCATATCGCCCTAATGAACACACCGCCCCTGCGTAAAATCTTGGAAGATTAGTCAATGCTTGTTCAAGGTTTTCTACTTTTGTCCTTGAATATTATCAATGATTTTCCAAACATGTTTTTTTAATGATTTGTTTGGGATTTTCCATAATGAGTAGTGTTTATGTACTGATATCAAGATGGGGAAATGTCCTTTTTATCTTGTTTGCCGTCTTGAAAATACAAGTAAACAACACAAGCATGTTATGGGTGGTTAGTTGATTGCTTTCCTAATTTCAATTACACATGCAGTATAACCTTTCATTCAGTCATACCCATGATCTGATCAAGCACTCTGGTCAAATAAATCCAATTAGGTCAATGAGGTCAGCATGAATGGGCTGAAGTCTATGGAGTCCCTAAGTCGTACAGAAAGTTGATCATGGCAGGATAAAGGCCAGTAACATAAAGCATCTATGACCATCTTATGAGACACCACCCGGCATAGACAAAAAAAGACAGAAAAAGACAACAGACAACAAAAAAACAGAAAGGTTACTTTAAAAACCCAATCCTGTCATTCACTAGGGTACGTCGTGTCTCAATTTGAAGGGAATACCTTAACTGGAATGCTATTGTTGCAGGTCTTTCTGTTGGCACTTCTACAGTACACAGGAACCCCATGAACAGTAACTTAGGTAGACTTCTAAATTGCCTGAGGAGTTTAATTGGTTTCTAATCCTCCTCTATTTGGGATGTGCCAAGGCATAGCCCCGCTGCAGCTTGGCTGAAGGTAAACAGTGCATAGAGCTTTTCTTATCTGTTTTGTGTAGAGAGGGAATCTATGAGGTATTAGTGCAAATATGAGATCTGAATCTCTTGACCCTATTAAGGATGATATTGGGATGTGACGCAACACGCAAAGCTCCAGAAGTCCAAGCTTGGGTTTATTCTTATAAACTACAGAGTTCTCATGAATGTACTGTGTCTTTTACAACCTATTTTCTTGCCTCACCAATTGTTCATGTTAGATTCTTCTTTGATATGTGTAGGTGAAGTCCTGTTTGTTCTGTTTACAGTAGGTAGGCTATTGCATTTATAAGGAAAACATTTATTCTCATGTTTACTCAGCCCTCCATAATTCAACTTTGAACTTACTGATCTATGATTGATTAACTGTCTTGCCAAGTCATGGCTGTCATGTCATGTGTTTAATTACTAATTAAATGGACTAAGGCTCCACTTACGAGGAAATGGGAAACATTTGCCTATCATCAAGCATTCAGGACAGAGAAAAATAAACAGGGGAATTGTTTGTTTCATCATTATTGTGTGTGTGTGTGTGTGTGTGCATAATAACAATACATTCATTTGTATAGCGCTTTTAATTCCAGAGTTATCTCAAAGCTCTACTGAGGATTCCATTTATTTATTATATATAATAAAAACAACATACATTTAGAATCAAGGCAGGTAAAATAGTGATAGTGGTCTAGGTGCTAAATACATTTTAGATTGGGACTAGGACTATGAAAAAGACAGTCTGTAGAAGTGGGTTTTAAGGCCCGTTTTAAAGGTTCTGAGTGATGGAGTGGCTCTCAGATGGTCAGGAAAAGCATTCCATAGGCAAGGGGCAAGGGAGCAGAAGGCTCAGTCCCCCATAGTTCAGAGACGTGTCCTGGGGACTTGAAGCAGTAGGGAGTGGCCGGAGCGGAGAATGTGAGGTGGCTCGCTGATTGAGATGAGGTCGCTGATGTAGGTGGGGCTCAATCCATCAAGGCTTTAAATACAAGCATGAGGATTTTATAGTCGATGCTGTAGTTGACCGGTAGCCAGTGGAGATGGGCCATGATCGGGGTGATGTGGTCTGACTTCTTGGTCCTGGTCAGGACCCTGGCAGCACTCTTCTGGATGAGTTGGAGCCTCTGTAATGATTTGGCTTGGAGGCCCCCAAACGGCGCATTGCCGTAGTCGATCCGAGAGAAGATGAAGGTTTGGATGAGTTTCTCTGCATCTGGCTGGGAGAGTGATGGTATGACTCTGGCAATGTTTTTAAGATGGAAAAATTATGTTTTACATATTTTTTTAAGTGGGCATCGAAAGACAGAGAAGGATCAAACTTGACTCCTAAATTGGAGATGACAGAGGACAGGTGGATGGCCTGGCCGCTGATTGGTTCCAGCACTGGTGACCTGCTTGGGTGTCCCAATAAGCAAAAAGCAGTTATCTTTCATCCATACCAGTGGAGGCTGCTGAGGGGAGGATGGCTCATAATAATGGCTGGAACGGAGCAAATGGAATGGCATCAAACTCATGGAAACCATGTGTTTGATGTATTTGATACCATTCGACTTATTCTGCTCCAGCAGTTACCACGAGCCCGTCCTCCCCAATTAAGGTGCCACCAACCTCCTGTGATCCATACCCATGCTTGCGTGTGCTTTTGTATGTGTGCCCACATAGCCGCAAATTCGTGTGTATGTCTACAGTATGTGTGTGGGTGCTTAGCAGTATACTGTTTGGTTGTGCACAGGATGTACATGAGATGAAAGGAGAGTTTCATCTTTAGCCATCTTGGTATACATTATCTTGGAATGTTATCAGCCCTGGTGAACTTTGTGTGGAGACATGTTTTATAAAAGCAGACAGAGAGGAATCTGTGTATCATAGTCTGGTTCTCTGTAGCCTACAACCTCTAGTGTCTTGCCATCAGTGCTCCTCCTGTGTAGGTGAAATTGTAATTGAATCACCCTTTCCTCTTTGGCATTGGGTTGTCTCATGATTTATCAGGGAAATAATGTAAAGTAGCCTCAATCTATTATGTATGCACACACACAATTATGATAAAACACAATGTCTGACATCTCATAATTAGAGCCAGGAGGAACTTTTACCGGTATTTCCAGCATTGTCCACTAGTGTTGCTGCAGGTAGGAAATCCTAGGAAATGTTCTGTAATTGACACAAGCATTCAATCAGTTAATCAATGTCTGGTTGTGCGTGTGTGTTCGGTGGGGGGATTGCCTAAGCCAGGGGAGGCATAGCTCTGCAAATCTTAATCGCACAAAACCTCTTATTTGGCAGGGAATACTTCTCAATTTGCTCAAGCTGATCCTCTCCAATGGACTAAGAAGTTGTATCTAAAAAAATAGGTCAATGAAACCAACCATGGAAGTATATTGGAGCGAATTCCGGGGGTAGCCCCGACCGGGACTCGAACCCAGGTCCAGTAACTGTCAAGCCAACACCTTAACCGTTACAGAACATTTCCTAGGATTTCCTACATTCAGCAACACTAGTGGACAATGCTGGAAATACTGGTAAAAGCACAATGCTTCAAAAGTGCCCCAAAAACACCTGGCTCAAATTATGAGATGTAAGACACTGTGTTTTATCATTATTGTGTGCCTGTGTGGGTGCGTGCTTGTGTGGGTATGCTGGCTTGCGTGCCTGTGCATATCTGCATGAATGTCTTTGCCGATTTCAGTGCACTTTGCCATACAGTATACTGGTATGTGTACGTAAACATTGCCATGTGGAAATTACAGTTCTCTCTCTGAAGTAAAAATCACAGTGGTTACTATGTGGATCCCCCCATCCCTCCCTCCCCTCCTCTACACAACAACATGATGGAAGATGGATGTCACACAGGAAGAGGGGCCAACGGGTCCACAGCTTCCTGTAACCTTCCTCTGCTCATCAGAGCTCTGATCTGCCTCAGAGATACTACAACAGCAGGAATTCAACAACAATTCCTCTCCTCTTCCCTTGCTGGCTATAGTATTGAATCTGACCCCAGCTTCAGAGTTTGAATGTCTGAATTTAAAAGGCATTAATTATTCTTATCGCTGTAGCTTACACCATCCATGGACCACACATTTCATTTTTGAAATATGCTAATGCACTTTGACATGCAGCTCCATCACTCAGAACCTTTAATTATTCCCCGCTGCCTGTGTCTACAGCAGTGGCAACCCGTCATTCAGGGAAGGTATTTGAGCCCCACCTGTTTAGCTAAAAACATATATATATATATACACTACCAGTCAAAAGTTTGGACACACCTACTAATTCAAGGGTTTTTCTTTATTTTTACTATTTTTACATTGTAGAATAATGGTGAAGACATCAAAATTATGAAATAATGTAACCCAAAAAGTGTTAAACAAATCAATATATATTTTATATTTGAGATTCTTCAAATAGCCACTCTTTGCCTTGATGACAGCTTTGCACACTCTTGGCATTTTCTCAACCAGCTTCACCTGGAATGCTTTTCCAACAGTCTTGAAGGAGTTCCCACATATGCTGAGCACTTGTTGGCTGCTTTTCCTTCCCTCTGCGGTCTGACTCATCCCAAACCATCTCATTTGGTTTGAGGTTGGGGGATTGTGGAGGCCAGGTCATCTGATGCAGCCCTCCTTCACTCTCCTTCTTGGTAAAACAGCACTTACACAGCCTGAAGGTGTGTTGGGTCATTGTCCTGTTGAAAAACAAATGATAGTCCCACTAAGCCCAAAGCAGATGGGATGGCGTATCGCTGCAGAATGCTGTGGTAGCCATGCTGGTTAAGTGTGCCTTGAATTCTAAATAAATCACAGACAGTGTCACCAGCAAAGCACCCCCACACCAGAACACACGTCCTCCTCCATGCTTTACGGTTGGAAATACACATGCGGAGATCATCCGTTCACCCACACCGCGTCTCACAAAGACACAGCGGTTGGAACCAAAAATCTCTAATTTGGACTCCAGACCAAAGGACATATTTCCACCGGTCTAATGTCCATTACTCGTGTTTCTTGGCCCAAGCAAGTCTCTTCTTATTATTGGTGTCCTTTAGTAGTGCTTTCTTTGCAGCAATTCGACCATGAAGGCCTGATTTACACAGTCTCCTCTGAACAGTTGATGTTGAGATGTGTCTGATACTTGAACTCTGTGAAGCATTTATTTGGGATGCAATTTCTGAGGCTGGTAACTCTAATGAACTTATCCTCTGCAGCAGAGGTAACTATTTTGTACTTCCATTCTTGTGGTGGTCCTCATGAGAGCCAGTTTCATCATAGCGCTTGATGTTTTTTTTCAAAGTTCTTGAAATGTTCCGTATTGACTGACCTTCATGTCTTAAAGTAATGATGGACTGTTGTTTCTGTAGGGCGTATTTGAGCTGTTCTTGCCATAATATGGACTTGGTCTTTTACCAATTGGGCTATCTTCTGTATACCCCCCCTACCTTGTCACAACACAACTGATTGGCTCAAACGCATTAAGAAGGAATAAATTCCACAAATCAACTTTTAAGAAGGCACACCTGTTAATTGAAATGCATTCCAGGTGACTACCTCATGAAGCTGGTTGAGAGAATGCCAAGAGTGTGCAAAGCTGTCATCAAGGCAAAGAGTGGCTGAAATATATTTTGATGTGTTTAACACTTTTTTGCTTACTACATGATACCATATGTGTTATTTCATGGTTTTGATGTCTTCCATATTATTCTACAATGTAGAAAATAGTAAAAATAAAGAAAAACCCTTGAATGAGTAGGTGTGCAGCCAGTGGAAAATACAAAGTGTAGGGGTTGGTAATGTTCTCTACTTGTGCCGCGATTGGCTCAGTGTTCTGGTACTCATGGGGACACTACCTCACCGCAAAATCTACAAGGAGAGCTAGAAAGTTCAAGCCCCTTGGTGCTGCCATGGATTTACATTAGAAGAAGGCTCAAGGTCATTGGCCACAGATAAAATGATGTCAAATCACGTTATATCTACCGTAGCTTTGATTGGACTGATTATGTCAACATCATACTTTCAAAATCTTAGCTAGCAGTCATCATCATGAATCAAGTCGACAATCTACTCACAAATCACAAATGTCATATGAAGAGAAATTATAGGTAAAACGTATCGGTGCTCATCGGCCATTGAACATAAACATTACACAACAAGTTGGAAATCGTAAATTCAACAGTGAGTGGTTTGGAAGGAATCAGTGGCTAACTGCAAGCGCTGCAAAGCAATCACTAGCATGCTATTCGGTGGAGAGGGTGTGTGGTCCAAGTCTGGGTTTAAGGGTCTCTTTTCCAAGTTTAAAAGGATAAACATTCACATGCAACACCATGGGCCAGTTAAAAGGTTGAGTACATTGGTCATGCTGTCAATCCAGCATAACTTCTGCCGCGCTCAAAACAACTGGAAACTCGGAACTGGGAAATCTCAGACTTCAGTGAGTTCAAGACAACTGGGAACTCAGAAAAAAATGAGCTCCGACTGGGAAAATACGTTTTGAATTGTCATCCAACTCGGAATTCCAAGTCGGGAACTCAGGCCTCTTTCTAGAGCTCCGACCTGAAGATCATGATTCAATCTTGTTTTTTTCCCGAGTTCCCAGTTGTCTTGAAAGCACCATAAATCCAGAGAATACCAGACTTTGATGACAAAGTTTGATAACAAAACTTGCCCACAAGAAGGAACGCCGCGCCACCTTCCTGTTCAAGTGAGCACAGCACTGGAAGGTGAGTCCAAAAATGTATTTGATGCTGCTGCATAAATGATGTAATATGCCAGGGAGATATGTATACTGTAGCTGAGAAAGTAATACTAAGTGTATGTTGTGTAGTAAGCTGTTAGTAGCCCATGTGCCTCACCCTAATAATTTGGTCCCTTTCCCCCTCATAACTTAGCCGACTGTACTGACTTGGTGGTGCACATGTAGCCTATAGCCTGTTTTAGAGAAATGTCATCATTGAATATTGTCAGAGCTTTCATTGTATGCTTATATGTCCCCTTTATTTATGCTACGGTTCTGACTTGGTGTAGATGGAGAATACTGTAAGAACGGCCCATGTTCTGAATTCTGTCGCTGTACATTTCAAAAGTGCTGAACAAATAGTTATATTGACTACGTCCGTCTTAGCTCGCTCATTAATGTCTTAATCGAAATTACGGATTGCCTCTTATCTGCTCATCGTTCCCTTATGCCATAGTTTGTACATCTCAATTGTCAGTAGAAACCACAGTTGTTTAAGCAAGTCAGCCATATCAGCTATATATTTTTTAAAGGCAGTAAATGAGACTGAATGAACTGTTTCGCTGCAAGACAAGGCTTCACTGATAGCCAGGTGTAGAGGTGGTGAGGATTCACTCCATGGTGCTGAAAAGAAAGCTCTGCTGTTGGGACAGCATTATGTACGCCCTAACAGTTTGTGGGCACCTTTTGTCACAGTTATAGTGCAATTATTGTATTGTTTAGTGTTGTGTTGTGTTGTGTAGTGGCTTTGCTGGCATGCATCTAAAAGATTTACAGTGCCTTGCTAAAGTATTCATCCCCCTTGGCGTTTTTCCTATTTTGTTGCATTACAACCTGTCATTTAAATTGATTTTTATTTGGATTTCATGTAATGGACATACACAAAATAGTCCAAATTGGTGAAGTAAAATAAAATAAATTACTTGTAAAAATTTTTTTTACAAAATAAATATCGGAAAAGTGGTGCGTGCATATGTATTTACCCCCTTTGCTATGAAGCCCCTAAATAAGATCTGGTGCAACCAATTACCTTCAGAAGTCACATAATTAGTTAAATAAAGTACACCTGTGTGCAATCTAAGTGTCACATGATCTGTCACATGATCTCAGTATATATACACCTGTTCTGAAAGGCCCCAGAGTCTGCAACACCACTAAGCAAGGGGCACCACCAAGCAAGCGGCACCATGAAGACCAAGGAGCTCTCCAAACAGGTCAGGGACAAAGTTGTGGAAATGAAACAGATCAGGGTTGGGTTATAAAAATATATCAGAAACTTTGAACATCCCACGGAGCACCATGAAATCCATTATTTAAAAAATTGAAAGAATATGGCACCACAACAAACCTGCCAAGAGAGGGCCGCCCACCAAAACTCACGGACCAGGCAAGGAGGGCAATAATCAGAGAGGCAACAAAGAGACCAAAGATAACCCTGAAGGAGCTGCAAAGCTCCACAGCGGAGATTGGAGTATCTGTCCATGGGACCACTTTAAGCCATACACTCCACAGAGCTGGGCTTTACGGAAGAGTGGCCAGAAAAAAGACATTGCTTAAAGAGAAAAATAAGCAAACACGTTTGGTGGTCGCCAAAAGGCATTTGGGAGACTCCCCAAACATATGGAAGAAGGTACTCTGGTCAGATGAGACAAAAATTTAGCTTTTGGTCATCAAGGAAAACGCTATGTCTGGCGCAAGCCCAAAACCTCTCAGCACCCGAGAACACCATCCCCACAGTGAAGCATGGTGGTGGCAGCATCATGCTGTGGGGATGTTTTTCATTGGCAGGGACAGGGAAACTGGTCAGAATTGAAGGAATGATTGATGCCGCTAAATACAGGGAAATTCTTGAGGGAAACCTGTTTCAATCTTCCAGAGATTTTAGACTGGGACGGAGGTTCACCTTCCAGCAGGACAATGACCCTAAGCATACTGCTAAAGCAACACTTGAGTGGTTTAAGGGGAAACATTTAAATGTCTTGGAATGGCCTAGTCAAAGCCCAGACCTCAATCCAATTGAGAATCTGTGGTATGACATAAAGATTGCTGTACACTAGCGGAACCCATCCAACTTGAAGGAGCTGGAGCAGTTTTGCCTTGAAGAATGGGCTGTAATTGCTGCAAAAGGTGGCTCTACAAAGTATTGACTTTTGGGGGGTGAATAGTTATGCACGCTCAAGTTTTCTATTTTTTTGTGTAAAGTGAGCAGTGGGTTATGCTGGCTTGCCCCAGCTTGCCGTAGCTAGACGGCCTCTGTCTGTCTAAAACGGGTCGGGTCAGGTCGCACCCATCCATTCCCCTAATTCTGCACACAAGCTCAAATCCCCAGTCCTAATCTTTCCCCCGTTTGAAGCTGCTGCACTTCCAGACCTTGGTTATTGTTATTACCTTAGTCACAGACAATGAGTTGGAGGGGCCACCGAGTTCCACTGGACTGGCCTGGAATAGCCCTGGTGTTAAGGAGACCCACTAGCCTAGCTCTGATCCTCTTACACCCTCTGCTGAAACAGTTTCCCGTTTGACCAGGATGAAGAGGGTCACACGCCATCCACCCTGTTTTAAAAGCATGTTTGCCCTTGATGACAGAAAAACTGGCTCATGTGCTTCCTATTACTGTCTGTGATCGGTGAGAGATGCCAGCTTCCATGGACACAAGATGAACTGGAGATGATTGTGGACTACAGGAAAAAAAGGGGACTGAGCACGCCCACATTCTCATCGATGGGGCTGTAGTGGAACAGGTTGAGAGCTTCAAGTTCCTTGGGGTCCACATCACCAACAAACTATCATGGTCCAAACACACCAAGACAGTCGTGAAGAGGGCACGACAAAACCTATTCCCCCTCAGGAGGCTGAAAATATTTGGCATGGGTCCTCAGATCCTCAAAAAGTTATACAGCTGCACCATCGAGAGCATCCTGACTGGTTGCATCACCGCCTGGTATGGCAACTGCTCAGCCTCCGACCGCAAGGCACTACAGAGGGTAGTGCGTACGGCCCAGTACATCACTGGGGCCAAGCTTCCTGCCATCCAGGACCTCTATACCAGGCGGTGTCAGAGGAAGGCCCTAAAAATTGTCAAAGACTCCAGCCACCCTAGTCATAGACTGTTCTCTCTGCTACCGCACGGCAAGCGGTACCGGAGCGCCAAGTCTAGGTCCAAAAGGCTTCTTAACAGCTTCTACACCCAAGCCATAAGTCTCCTGAACAGCTAATCATGGCTACCCAGACTATTTGCATTACATCTACATTTTAGTCATTTAGCAGACGCTCTTATCCAGAGCGACTTACAGTTAGTGAATACATATGTGTATATATATATTATTTTATTTATACTGGCCCCCCGTGGGAAACGAACCCACAACCCTGGCGTTGCAAACGCCATGCTCTATCAACTGAGCTACATCCCTGCCGGCCATTCCCTCCCCTACCCTGGACGACGCTGGGCCAATTGTGCGCCGCCCATGAGTCTCCCGGTCGCGGCCGGCTGCGACAGAGCCTGGATTCGAACCAGGATCTCTAGTGGCACAGTTAGCACTGCGATGCAGTGCCTTAGACCACTGCGCCACTCAGGAGCATTACAATAAATAAATAACTGTGCACTATAGACACTATATCAGCCAACTCTCCAGGCAGTCATTGGTGAATATTACTCCACTTCTTGACAGTCACATTTTACGGCTTTCTTCAACATCTTCTTTATCTGCTTATATTTGTGTCTATTTGATTACAGACGAAGCGCCATTCTGTCCCGAAGCTATATTCTGTTTTTCATTTTCCTCTAATGGATCTAGTCATAGACGCCTTTGTGTGTTTTCCCTCACATATGTCATGGATGCAATTTGGGTTTAAAATAACATTTGTTTCGACTATCCCTTAATTTTGCTCCATTCTGATGTAATATTGCCCACCAGATTCCAAATCACTGAGTGTATGATTCACTCTTTGCAGTGAACCATCAGTCAGAGCTTTGGATCTCTTTAAAGGTGAGCCAAGATGTTTCGCAACGGCATATTCTCTCAGCCTCTGCTGATTTTTCTTTTTGGTTGTAGTCTAAGCTATTTATCATGACATGGTGACGGAGGTTTGCCAAAGACACAGGAATAGGATCCGTTGTCTCCTTTAAAGTGTGTTGTCAGTTAAAACCTGAGCCAATGTTTGAAGGAAGCTAAGACGGAGGACATTTCTCGCATCATTTCATCTGGTGGATTGAAGCGTATGTGTTCCTTCACTGGGCTTTGCTTGCCACTGCCGACACAGTACAGGAAGGGATTAAACCTACACATAGATTAAACCTACACACAAATGTCAAAACATTGCAACCTTATCACTTTTGAAAATCACATGTGGTACCGTGATAAAGAGTGTCTGTACTGTAGCTTGGTTTTTGAAAAGTAATTCCTTTCTTGACACAAGTCATCCTTCCTATGTTGGCTTTCTCCCTATTCCTCATGTCTCACAAACCTTGGCCAAACCTGGCAGCCCAGGTTGTCTTATGAAGCTGCCTCTTACCCGTCTACACTCTGGTGTCAGATAGGTTCGAGTTTGAGTGGTTTCCTGCCAGGTATGACTGACATTGAGGCAGGTTATCATCACTCCCATCTCATGCCTGCATTTCTCTTCTCTTTTCACTTTCTTTGCAGAGTATACATGTGAAGGCTAGCTCTTTGTATAGCTACAGTCTATTTGCATACTGTAGCTGTACATTCCACTAAGACACTACAGAAAATACCTATTTTTGAGATGATAAGTCTAATTGTTTGCCTAAAACCCCAGCAGCTTTAACGGTAGGATCCCCTGGATTTTTTGTGAGATTAATTCCAATAATGAGATAATTAAATCCTGAATATTCTGGCAGAATGTAAACTGTCATAAAAAGTAATGTTTTATTCACTGTGGTACTCTGGAATTGCCCGAGGCCCAAGGCCTCACTAATGAGTTGGGTTTTCATTAGGATTCATTACTGTGCAAATATGACCCACCACATAACGAGCAGGCTCTCACCCAGCAGATGTGCGATCATTTCCTCATACGTTATGATGTAAAATATTGGCTGTTGGATAATATGGAACTTCCTTTTCTGTTTTGCGCGGCCATAGTACGTGTAAGGGGTGGATTAGGGTTCAGTAGTTTGACTGACATGTTGACTTAACCTAAAATGTGTTTATCATGATGAGATGACATGGTAATAATGACCTGTCAGGCTGTTATATGTCGGTTCTTGGTTTTAGTCCAACACCTTCACGGGTCAACAAAACCCTCACAGTTAGTGTGCTTGTTCAGGAGTTACTAAACAAGTTAATCCAAGGGCTATCCAATGGCATCTCCAGCTTTGAACCTTAATTGTTTTTTTCAAAGCGTTCTTCTGAAGTGAAGTCGAGGCTTTTCAGGGTGTTTTGAAATGGCTGCTCATAGTTTGTGAAGCAATAAAGTACCGACAATGTACTTTGGATCACAATCTGTGTTTTGAGTAGCTACTCTTGACCTTGTGTGTATGCTACAGTGTTTGACTGCAGGCTTACTGGATTTTCTTTTGTACAGAGGAAACAAATAGACACCTGCTGGGAATTGGCCCCTGAAAAGAAAAACAAGCTATTGAAGATGAAGGCAGGATACTGTGCAACTCCCCCTCAACTCTTTTAATGCACACAGTTTGGGTTATTTTTGTAGCAGTAGAACGTTTTCAAATCATGAGAGATGTAATATAGCACTTGCACAAGAAAAATTGAATTCAGAGAAAAATATGTATTGTCAATGTGACTCTTGTTATGCATACAATTTCCAAATTCCTTGTGCAGGAAAAATTATCCGTCGTAAAAGACTCCTTGTAAAAATTGATTAGATTAGTATATTTGATTACAGCACCTTAATTGGATCCTCTGTGTGCATGAAGCATGGCCCCAAAAGCACAAACTCTTTGTAAATAAAAATGGATCCCCAACAATGAGGTTAGTACAGTACAATATGTACATTGAGGGAGTTGCTGTGTAGACCAATGTATTCCAGCTCTTTAAGTAACATAGCAGGGACAATATGTTATGTTCAGCGTTTGTATTTTTTAAGACAAATCACACGTCCACCCTGTTTAGCAAAACACCCCCACACAAAACCATTAATAATGGACCGCAACCCGGTCATACATGATTTAACAGAACACTTTGTCTCTGGATACAGGCATGTGGCTTCTTCAGAACTATATTTAGAGAATTAGGCCAACTTTTAGAATATTGTTCTAATTCTAGACATTCAGTTACATAGCATTATACCAGGGCATTGTTGAATACTTGTTTCTGATTGGCTTGAAGGGCATTCTAGAGTGTGACGAGTACTGAGGATACGAAGAGGCAGGACGCAGATGCAAGAGAACAACAAAGAGCGAGTACACGACAAGACACTAACAATCACACACAACAAACACTGAACAGTCCAGGGCTATATAGGGGTGGTGATGAGATGAGGTGCAGGTGCGCTGGAGGTGATTAGGGTGCGTTGGGTTTCCATTCCGGTGTTGCCGAGGTGGTGCGCTCAGACCGGTGGCTCAGTAGACCAGCGAATCAGAGCGCCGGAGGGGAGCAACGGGAGGAGACGTGACATAGAGTGTGCATTATTTCCATATAACACCCGGTATACAGTGTATTTGCACGTTAGAATTCAACAGCTATAGTTCATTCTTACAAGTTTGAACTGCTTTTGAAAGCAGAAGTCGAATTAAAAACATTATTGGCATTGTTGAAATCGATTTTCATAAGAGCAAGCTAGGCCTGATGGTTTGGTTAGCTAAACTAGCAAGTCTGTTTGTTTGGTTACCAAGGCAACTACTGTAGCTATCTAGTAAACTTGCTAGCTACTTCAGTAGCCCCTTGTTGATTATCCCTTCCTTGTTTAAATATTCCCCATGGAATGTTTAGGTGATAATGCGGGAGAAGCCAGTGTTTGGAGGATATATTGGCACAGGTGTTGTTAGGCCTGAGACAAACCGTGCCTATACAGTTGAAGTCGGAAGTTTACATACACTAAGTTGACTGTGCCTTTAAACAGCTTGGAAAATTCCAGAAAATTATATCATGGATTTAGAAGCTTCTGATAGCCTAATTGACATAATTTGAGTCAATTGGAGGTATACCTGTGGATGTATTTCAAGGCCTACCTTCAAACTCAGTGCCTCTTTGCTTGACATCATGGGAAAATGAAAATAAATCAGCCAAGACCTCAGAAAAAAAATTGTAGACAAGTCTGATTCATCCTTGGGAGCAATTTCCAAATGCCTGAAGGTACCACGTTCATCTGTACAAACAATAGTACGCAAGGATAAACACCATGGGACCACGCAGCCGTCATACCGCTCATGAAGGTGACACGTTCTGTCTCCCAGAGATGAACGTACTTTGGTGCGAAAAGTGCAAATCAATCCCAGAACAACAGCAAAGGACCTTGTGAAGATGCTGGAGGAAACAGGTACAAAAGTATCTATATCCACAGTAAAACGAGTCCTATATCGACATAACCTGAAAGGCCGCTCGGTAAGGAAGAAGCCACTGCTCCAAAACCGCCATAAAAAAGCCAGACAATGGTTTGCAACTGCACATGGGGACAAAGATTGTACTTTTTCGAGAAATGTCCTCTGGTCTGATGAAACAAAAATAGAACTGTTTGGCCATAATGACCATCGTTATGTTTGGAGGAAAAAGGGGGTTGCTTGCAAGCCGAAGAACACCATCCCAACCGTGAAGCACGGGGGTGGCAGCATCATGCTGTGGGGGTGCTTTGCTGCAGGAGGGACTGGTGCCCTTCACAAAATAGATGGCATCATGAGGAAGGAAAATTATGTGGATATATTGAAGCAACATCTCAAGACATCAGTCAGGAAGTTAAAGCTTGGTCACAAATGGGTCTTCCAAATGGACAATGACCCCAAGCATACTTCCAAAGTTATGGCAAAATGGCTTAAGGACAACAAAGTCAAGGTATTGGAGTGGCCATCACAAAGCCCTGACCTCAATCCTATAGAACATTTGTGTGCAGAACTGAAAAAGTACGTGCGAGCAAGGAGGCCTACAAACCTGACTCAGTTACACCAGCTCTGTCAGGAGGAATGGGCCACAATTCACCCAACTTATTGTGGGAAGCTTGTGGAAGGCTACCCGAAACGTTTGACCCAAGTTAAAAAATTTAAAGGCAATTTAAAGGCAATGCTACCAAATACTAATTGAGTGTATGTAAACCTCTGACCCACTGGGAATGTGATGTAAGAAATAAAAGCTGGACCTCTGGCAGTCTCTATGGGGGTGCCACAGGGTTCAATTCTAGGGCCGACTCTATTCTCTGTGTATATCAATGATGTCGCTCTTGCTGCTGGTGACTCTCGGATCCACCTCTATGCGGACAACACCATTTTGTATACATCTGGCCCTTCATTGGACACTGTGTTAACAAACCTCCAAACGAGCTTCAACGCCATACAACACTCCTTCCGTAGCCTCCAATTGCTCTTAAACACTAGTAAAACTAAATGCATGCTCTTCAACCTAACGCTGCTTGCACCCGCCCACCCGACTAGAATCACTACTCTCGGCAGGTCTGACCTAGAGTATGTGGACAACTACAAATACCTAGGTGTCTGGTTAGACTGTAAACTCTCCTTCCAGACTCACATTAAGCATCTCCAATCAAAAGTTAGATCTAGAATCGGCTTCTTATTTCGCAACAAAGCCTCCTTCACTCATGCTGCCAAACATGCCCTCGTAAAACTGACTATCCTACCGATCCTTGACTTCGGCGATGTCATTTACAAAATAGCTTCCAACACTCTACTCAGCAGATTGGATGTGGTCTATTACAGTGCCATCCGTTTTGTCACCAAAGCCCCATATACTACCCACCATTGTGACCTGTACGCTCTTGTTGGTTGGCCCTCACTACATATTCGTCGCCAAACCCACTGGCTCCAGGTCATCTTTAAATCACTGCTAGGCAAATCCCTGTCTTATCTTAGCTCACTGGTCACCATAGCAACACCCAGCCATAGTATGCGCTCCAGCAGGTATATCTCACTGGTCATCCCCAAAGCCAACACCTCCTATGGCCGCCATTCCTTCCAGTTCTCTGCTGCCAATGACCGGAACGAACTGCAAAATTCTCTGAAGCTGGAGACTCTTATCTCCCTCACTAACTTTAAGCGTCAGTTGTCAGAGCAGTTTACCGATCACTGCACCTGTACACAGCCATTCTGAAATTAGCCCACCCAACTACCTCATCCCCATATTGTTATTAATTTTGCTAATTTGCACCCCAGTATCTCTATTTGCACATCATCTTTTGCACATCTATCATTCTAGTGTTAATACGAAATTGTAACTATTTTGCACTATGGCCTATTTATTGCCTTACCTCCATCATTTACTACATTCGCACACACTGTATATATATTTTCTGTTGTATTTTTGACTTTATGTTTTGTTTACCCCATATGTAACTCTGTGTTGTTGTTTTTATCGCACTGCTTTGCTTTATCTTGGCCAGATCGCAGTTGTAAATGAGAACTTGTTCTCAACTGGCTTACCTGGTTAAATAAAGGTGAAATAAATCAAAAATATTTTTAAAAAATCATTCTCTCTACTATTATTCTGACATTTCACATTCTTAAAATAAAGTGGTGATCCTAACTGACCTAAGACAGGGCATTTTTACTAGGATTAAATGTCAGGAATTGTGAAAAACTGAGTTTAAATGTATTTGGCGTATGTAAACTTCCGACTTCAACTGTATATCCTCAAAACACCGGCTTCAAGGGCATTATCACTTTTATACAACGGGTCACCAACATATTCAAATAATGATTTACATATCTCATTAAAAATGTTATTTTGATGAATTTAGTCATACTATTTCATTCTTCCACAAGACATAGTCCCGACACAAATCTAGGGTTGCTACTCAAGCCGTCTGGATGTTCGTTCTATCGTTTCGGTTGCTAGAGACGCGACCCAGTCATTCAGTCTTTTTGTTCTGTATCTATGGACATTCGTTCTAAATGTTCCATTGCCATACGGGCTGGTAACGTTCTTATCTCTTGCTTGCTACAGTAGCTAGACAACTACGGCTAACTTACAGTCATGTCAAAAAGTGCAGCCAGAATAACAGCAAAGTAGCTGCATTTGCATTTGTTTAAGCTGTTTTCTAGAGACATTTATTTGGATACATACATAACAATGAGCAAATGAGGCGCGATTCCGTCTAGCATAGAAAATGTGCTCACTCGTCAGGACACTGTTGTTCAGAGGAGCTAGCCAACAACAATGTAAATGTAAATGTAATGTAAAATGTAACACAGCTAACACAATCACTTCAAAGCTGGAAAGACGGCAAACTAGCTGCACTTCGTTTTGTTTGACCTTTTTGCAATTGACATTTCTTTGTACAATGGGGAGAACAAGTATTTGATACACTGCCGATTTTGCAGGTTTTCCTACTTACAAAGCATGTAGAGGTCTGTAATTTTTATCATAGGTACACTTCAACTGTGAGAGACAGAATCTAAAAAATCCAGAAAATCACATTGTATGGTTTTTATGTAATTAATTTTCATTTTATTGCATGACATAAGTATTTGATCACCTACCAACCAGTAAGAATTCCGGCTCTCATAGACCTGTTCGTTTTTCTTTAAGAAGCCCTCCTGTTCTCCACTCATTACCTGTATTAACTGCACCTGTTTGAACTCGTTACCTGTATAAAAGACACCTGTCCACACACTCAATCAAACAGACTCCAACCTCTCCACAATGGCCAAGACCAGAGAGCTGTGTAAGGACATCAGGGATAAAATTGTAGACCTGCACAAGGCTGGGATGGGCTACAGGACAATAGGCAAGCAGCTTGGTGAGAAGGCAACAACTGTTGGCGCAATTATTAGAAAATGGAAGAAGTTCAAGATGACGGTCAATCACCCTCGGTCTGGGGCTCCATGCAAGATCTCACCTCGTGGGGCATCAATGATCATGAGGAAGGTGAGGGATCAGCCCAGAACTACACGGCAGGACCTGGTCAATGACCTGAAGAGAACTGGGACCACAGTCTCAAAGAAAACCATTAGTAACACACTACGCCGTCATGGATTAAAATCCTGCAGCGCACGCAAGGTCCCCTTGCTCAAGCCAGCGCATGTCCAGGCCTGTCTGAAGTTTGCCAATGACCATCTGGATGATCCAGAGGAGGAATGGGAGAAGGTCATGTGGTCTGATGACACAAAAATAGAGCTTTTTGGTCTAAACTCCACTCGCCGTGTTTGGAGGAAGAAGAAGGTACAACCCCAAGAACACCATCCCAACCGTGAAGCATGGAGGTGGAAACATCATTCTTTGGGGATGCTTTTCTGCAAAGGGGACAGGACGACTGCACCGTATTGAGGGGAGGATGGATGGAGCCATGTATCACGAGATCTTGGCCAACAACCTCCTTCCCTCAGTAAGAGCATTGAAGATGGGTCGTGGCTGGGTCTTCCATCATGACAACGACCCGAATCACACAGCCAGGGCAACTAAGGAGTGGCTCCGTAAGAAGCATCTCAAGGTCCTGGAGTGGCCTAGCCAGTCTTCAGACCTGAACCCAATAGAAAATCTTTGGAGGGAGCTGAAAGTCCGTATTGCCCAGTGACAGCCTCGAAACCTGAAGGATCTGGAGAAGGTCTGTATGGAGGAGTGGGCCAAAATCCCTGCTGCAGTGTGTGCAAACCTGGTCAAGACCTACAGGAAACGTATGATCTCTGTAATTGCAAACAAAGGTTTCTGTACCAAATATTAAGTTCTGCTTTTCTGATGTATCAAATACTTATGTCATGCAATAAAATGCAAATTAATTACTTAAAAATTATACAATGTGATTTTCTGGATGTTTGTTTTAGATTTCGTCTCTCACAGTTGAAGTGTACCTATGATAAAAATTACAGACCTCTACATGCTTTGTAAGTAGGAAAACCTGCAAAATCGTAAGTGTATCAAATACTTGTTCTCCCCACTGTATATATCCATAGAAATGATGCCAGCTGATTCATGATTTAGACTGGTTGAGAATGCTGCCTGCCTGTCTGTCTCGTCCCGACACGTTCATTACTATGTGACAGCTGGAGATCGAATTCGAATATAGAAACAATGTTGCAAATGTCAGAGAGACAGACAGCAAAGTTTATACAAATCTCCGCTGTTGAAAACGAAATGTTAGTCTAAAAGAAATGTGAGATAATGTCTAGATGCTTTTTATAGTGGAGATCAAGTTTATAAATTGCTTGGCTGGGCTGATGTGACATGGGATTGCGCAGTCATATGGAACAGAGTAAAAAGGCATTTTAACGTCATAGATTTAGCCGGTGGTAACTTGTGGAATAGACACAGGCTGGAATTAGGTTTTAACCAATCAGCATTCAAGATTAGACCCACCCGTTGTATAATAATTGGGAGCTAACATGGCTACCATAGAATGTTGTAGTGTCATGTAAATGCATCATAATGCAGAAACCTCAATGTCCTAACTCTCTAAATACAGTACATGGCTATGGTCTTCTTCATGTAGATGTTTCCACGATTACAACGATTGGCTCTCCAATCAGATTGTCAGATAGCACTCTAGTTAGATTTCATTGAGATGTCTTTGGGAGACTTTGGTGAGGACATCACTTCGATGCTCAAATTGTGCTGCCATTTGTCTAATATCACATGCCATTGTCTCCAATCAAGTCCCAAGTAATGAAGTGTCCCTATTAGTGTCATGCTCACAGAGAAAGCCAGTAATTAGCCTACCCTACAATAGCAACAAAATGGGTGTCTTGTTGTCACAGTGTCATTGGGAAATAGTGCACCGAATCCTCACATGCTCTAATCAGCTACATGGCCTCAATGGCCTTCATGGATTAATTAATGATAAAATGTTGATTGGGCTCATTAACACTGGAACTAACTGCTGTGGTAGAAATTCTATAGGAAGAGAGACTGTAGATTCCTTCAAACAACAACTTTATTATAAGATTAGCAAAAATTTAGAAATCAACCATCCACTCAACAGTGCATTGTTGAAAGCTCAACGAACACAGTTGGCTCTCTCCTTTTATGGAAAGTACATCCTCTTATCTATGTGACAGTTAGCAGATGTGCAGACACAGGGCCGGGGAACAGAGTTGTATCGCCACCATTCTCTGTTCCTCCCGGTAATTCCCACATAGCTAAATTCCTGCCGATCGTAAACACAGGAGGTCACATATTGCGGTCGCACCCAACGGCTCATAAATCTGTACGCTCAGATTTATGACTAAGTCACACAAGACAAGTTGGATCAGTAAAAATACTAGCATAGTATGTCTAATTAAACAGTATTGTATGTAATGAATATTAATTTCCTCCACACTGCCTTCATCATTTGACGAAAATATACATTCTGATCAATGGCCCAATTATTTGGCTGGCATCATTAATCCCGTGCCATTACATTTTGACTTCCTTTCCACAAATCAAATGCCAAATCCTATGCCCATTGTGTACCACAAGCTTGTTTTAGCATAATATGTGATAAGAATTATAACCCAAATCCATATTGTGTGATTGCTCTGTACTGTACACAATAGGTCTAACTGATTGTGTGCGTTGTTTTGCAGAGTGTGGGCTATTGAGTGGAGGTCTGAGGCATGGCCTGGTTCTGGCCCCCCTGGGTGAAAAACACCCAGCAGCCCTGAGATGATGAGTAGCCCTCCGCCCTGGCACTCCTCTAAGTGATGAAGACCCCTGCCATCCTCCTCCTCATCCTGTCTGTCCTGTGCAGAACTGAGGTAGGCACTTTTAACTTGGTTTCTGCTCATTACGGCAGTAGTGATTGTACTTAACATTACTTCCCACCTTCAATCCATCCATAGAAGTGTGTTTTGTCATTAGACGCTGCTGTTGTTAGTTTGTTTGATTGTCCTCAGGAGCTGTTATGAAATGTAAATCATGTGAAGATGATTCACTGTTCTGAATCACTGCAGGTAATAACGGTCTCAGTGTGCTTTAGAGAACACAATCAGAGTGCTGGGAAGCTGATCTGAACAGCAGTGTCAGTGTAATGTGCTTTGAATCCTCAATCGATGCAGCTGGTTTAGTGTTTGTGTCAGCTTTTATGGAGAACTTAAGTTACAACACTACAGTAAGCCAAGGCATTAGTGTTTTTTATATCCAGTCAGGTTTTACACCCAGTCAGGCCCAGTGCAGTTAGGTATTGTGGGGTTACCCAGAAGAACCCACTGGGGTTGACCCCTGACCTGTAATTTGTGACCGGCAGCTTGTGTCAACGAAGACGGTGAAGCACACGGTGGAGGAATGGAACAGATACAGGAACGAGTGCCTGCTGAGAATGAGCATGGACCCCACACCCCCAGGTAAGACTCAAAGACAGACACGTGTCCTATGTGTCCTAATCAGGCACACCCCATTATGGGTTTATAAATAGAATAGAATAACATAGAAAACGTTATTGTTGCAGCGGAAATATGCCTTTGGCTTCACAATTATAATAAAACACCAGGAGCTTTATCACCCCTCTCCTTTCTCTCAAACAAATCCACAGAAGTCCACAGAATCTACCCAATTCTTAGAATAAGTACCATGAGTTAGGCTACTTAACATCTGACCCAACAGACTGCATCCATTGCAGGGCAGTATACTCATCATTACTACTGTTTTCCCAGGTGGTCGTCCTCCAAACACTAAACAGTCTCTATCCTGCTTAGCTTCAGACAAAAGCTTAGGGATTCAGGGTCTGCTTACTGCTTACTTACTTACTTACTTACTTACTTACTTACGTCTTACTTATATATTTTCTTCTGCTCCCAGGCTTGTTCTGCGGCCGCATGTTTGACATGTATGCCTGCTGGCCGGAGGGTGTCCCCAACACCACCGTCAAAGTGCCCTGCCCTTGGTACCTACCCTGGTACAACCAAGGTACTGGTGTGGCATTGGTTAGTGCTTTATGGTTTGGTAGGAGAATTGAGATTCTGTTTCAATCAACTTCCAGCTAGGAGGTTAATGATAACACTGTTTCTATCGAAAGCCGTGCAGAATCAGGCCCCCAGTGTCTGGTCTGGAGCGTGAAATCACAAGCTCAGCTGGTCGGCTACTGCGTAGCAGCCTAGCGGTGCCAAAAGCCCTGGAGCCTCTTTTATAACCGCCATTTCATTAAAGAGTACGACTCCGGGATGCTGACCTTCTAGGCAGAGTTGCAAAGAAAAAGACATATCTCATTATATGAAGCTGCCAGTTGAGGACCTGTGAGGCGTCTGTTTCTCAAACTAGACACTCCAATGTATTTGTCCTCTTGCTCAGTTTTGCACCGGGGCCTCCCACTCCTCTTTCTATTCTGGTTAGAACCAGTTTGCACTGTTCTGTGATGGGAGTAGAACACAGCGTTGTACGAGATCTTCAGTTTCTTGCCAATTTCTCGCATGGAATAGCATTAATTTCTCAGAACAAGAATAGACTGACGAGTTTCAGAAGAAAGTTATTTGTTTCTGGCCATTTTGAGTCTGTAATCGAACCCACAATTGCTGATGATCCAGATACTCAACTAGTCTCAAGAAGGCCAGTTTTATTGCTTCTTTAATCAGCACAACAGTTTTCAGCTGTGCTAACATAATTGCAAAAGGGTTTTCTAATGATCAATTCGCTTTTTTAAATGATAAACTTGGATTAGCAAACACAATGTGCCATTGGAACACAGGACTGATGGTTGCAGATGATGGTCCTCTGTACGCCTATGTAGATATTCCATAAAAAATCAGCAGTTTCCAGCTACAATAGCCATTTACAACATTAACAATATCTACACTGTATTTCTGATCAATTTGACGTTATTTTAATGGACAACAAAATTGCTTTTCTTTCGAAAACAAGGACATTTCTAAGTGACCCAAAACTTTTGAACGGTAGTGTACAGTGAGGGAAAAAAAGTATTTGATCCCCTGCTGATTTTGGACGTTTGCCCACTGACAAAGAAATGATCAGTCTATAATTTTAATGGTAGGTTTATTTGAACAGGGAGTGACAACAAAAAAATCCAGAAAAACGCAAAATGTTATAAATTGATTTGCATTTTAATGAGGGAAATAAGTATTTGACCCCCTCTCAATCAGAAAGATTTCTGGCTCTCAGGTGTCTTTTATACAGGTAACGAGCTGAGATTAGGAGCACACTCTTAAAGGGAGTGCTCCTAATCTCAGCTTGTTACCTGTATAAAAGACACCTGTCTACAGAAGCAATCAATCAATCAGATTCCAAACTCTCCACCATGGCCAAGACCAAAGAGCTCTCCAAGGATGTCAGGGACAAGATTGTAGACCTACACAAGGCTGGAATGGGCTACAAGACCATCGCCAAGCAGCTTGGTGAGAAGGTGACAACAGTTGGTGCGATTATTCACAAATGGAAGAAACACAAAATAACTGTCAATCTCCATCGGCCTGGGGCTCCATGCAAGATCTCACCTCGTGGAGTTGCAATGATCATGAGAACGGTGAGGAAGCAGCCCAGAACTACACGGGAGGATCTTGTCAATGATCTCAAGGCAGCTGGGACCATAGTCACCAAGAAAACAATTGGTAACACACTACGCCGTGAAGGACTGAAATCCTGCAGCGCCCGCAAGGTCCCCCTGCTCAAGAAAGCACATATACATGCCCGTCTGAAGTTTGCCAATGAACATCTGAATGATTCAGAGGAGAACTGGGTGAAAGTGTTATAGTCAGATGAGACCAAAATGGAGCTCTTTGGCATCAACTCAACTCGCCATGTTTGGAGGAGGAGGAATGCTGCCTATCACCCCAAGAACACCATCCCCACCGTCAAACATGGAGGTAGAAACATTATGCTTTGGGGGTGGTTTTCTGCTAAGGGGACAGGACAACCTCACCGCATCAAAGGGACGATGGACGGGGCCATGTACCGTCAAATCTTGGGTGAGAATCTCCTTCCCTCAGCCAGGGCATTGAAAATGGGTCATGGATGGGTATTCCAGCATGACAATGACCCAAAACACACGGCCAAGGCAACAAAGGAGTGGCTCAAGAAGAAGCACATTAAGGTCCTGGAGTGGCCTAGCCAGTCTCCAGACCTTAATCCCATAGAAAATCTGTGGAGGGAGCTGAAGGTTCGAGTTGCCAAACGTCAGCCTCGAAACCTTAATGACTTGGAGAAGATCTGCAAAGAGGAGTGGGACAAAATCCCTCCTGAGATGTGTGCAAACCTGGTGGCCAACTACAAGAAACGTCTGACCTCTGTGATTGCCAACAAGGGTTTTGCCACCAAGTACTAAGTCATGTTGTGCAGAGGGGTCAAATACTTATTTCCCTCATTAAAATGCAAATCAATTTATAACATTTTTGACATGCGTTTTTCTGGATTTTTTTGTTGTTATTCTGTCTCTCACTGTTCAAATAAACCTACCATTAAAATTATAGACTGATCATTTCTTTGTCAGTGGGCAAACATACAAAATCAGCAGGGGATCAAATACTTTTTTCCCTCACTGTATATATGTCCCCCCCACTTCTAAAAACAAAGTTGAGCCCCTGCATAAAGCCTATCTATTTACTAGGCTACTAGGTCCAATTAAATGAGAGATGTGCATGGTAATTTGTTGTATGGCTCAGGAATATGAACCTATCACGGCCAGAAAAGGTGAGGAATATATTCTGCAATGGTTATGAAAATAAAATACGAAAAAGATTCCTATGTATAATTATAAGATTATTTTAGACTAAAAATAATTCTGGTCTGCCCTAGAAAGCCTATGTAAATTAGGATCACCAGAATGGCCAAAGCAAAAACAATGTGCCGGTTATTTTGGCCTCTAAAATGTGTTTATTATGATTAAGTTCGATCCCCACGGTGAATTATTTTAAAATCCGCTACAAATCGAGATATTTAATTAAATAGTGAGTAAATCCATTATGACTACTACATTAATTTTGTCGTCACACATGACCACGTGCTAACACAGAACAATCACGGGCCGGCAGTCTACGAGGAGGCTCCCGGTTGACTCTCAAGCAGGATTAAAACGACTACATCGACCATGATCCTTTGCTAGTTACGGACACTTTCACAATGATCCTTAATTCAAATAGTTTCGGCTTCATGCGCTATCGAGAGTTTTCCATAGGAATACATGGATGACGTCAGCGCTATCACTGTCTACTGGTTTTAATGTCTATGTGCAGAATTGAATTTGTCTCATTTGTTTGACTTCTTCCTTTATCTCTCCCTCACCATGTCTGTGCAGTTCGTACTGGGTATGTGTTGCGGGAGTGTGGGCCTGATGGGCAGTGGGCCATTAACAACACCAGTAGCAACTGGAGGGACCACTCCCAGTGCAACGCAGACAACAACCAGCAGGTAGCACAGGTAATACACATCATGCACCAGTAGTAGACCCTCTTCTCAGAACACGTAACAAGAGACAAAGGGTTAATGCTTTTAATTACTGAATTTGACTTTTAGAAAACTTCACCAGTAGTCTTAGGAGACCCTCCAAGTACTGACAGATGCTTTGAGAGGTGAACTAATTCATGGCCAAATAGCCATTCAAAAAGCAATGGGTAATAGAGTAGGTATTCCAATGGCCTACCACCTGTACAGGACATAGAAATGCAATTACCAGAATGGCCATTATTTTATTATATTGCCCAAATACTCTGATTGCTTATGAATGTTGAGGTGGGCTAGCAACAGCAGCAGTTGCTGTCCCCTAATGTTGACTTCCACTCATCCCTATCAGCATGCTCAACTCACGTCCTCCTTACCCTTTCTTAATTTCACATTGAGTGCTGCACCCCATTACGAGCTCAGTAATGAATGGCCCATTCACTACATGAATATAGAATATGTCATTACTTAGTCTGTACTACATACAGGGTTATAGATCTGCCAGGGCTACAGAGTGTGAGGGGTGAGCTCTGAGAGATTTACGCTCCACTTCACCACTGTTTGACACCTGTTATACTCGCATGTTCTAATCTGTGAGATTCATAAGCCTAGAGTATACATTAATGGAGTGTCACATTTTTAATAGGAGCTTATTTAGTGTACTGAGCATCATTAAAACATTTATGAACATTTCCCAAGGCATAATAGACAACAAGACAATATGACTTCTTGCAGCAGTGCATCTGCTTTGTCTGTATCTGTGTCTCTGTTTGCACTCTATCAAAAGGACAGGACATTCGTTCAGTACAGCACAGCGCATCCATAATAGAGTCAGAGAGTTATAGGTGAAAACAGGGTCATGTTGTTCCTTCGTCTACTTGGGATTTGAGTGCAGGTCTTTGTGTGTCCACAGGAGAACCAGATGGTGATCTTGGCCTACTTCCGGGTGATGTACACTGTGGGCTACTCTCTGTCCCTGGCCAGCCTTTCCCTGGCCCTCGTCATACTGCTCATCTTCAGGTAAATACTGTCTCTGACCACAGTCATAAACAGTATATGGTCCATCTTTATATGTCAGGATTTGATTCTGACTATGGGACTGTTTGTTTGGACTAAGGCAATGGCTTCACTTCTAGTCCTCTGATGTGAATTAGGCAAATGTAAATCATACAGATGTAGGATCTTAATTTGAGCCAGTTTGCTACAGCAGGAAAATAATCCTGCAGCAACACGAAATGTGAATTATTATGTGGATTATAATTAATGGATATTTCTTGTTACAGCAAATTCTGAAAATTTAAAGAGGAAATTACAAACTTTAGAAGCCTTTTTAAACCTTGAATACACAGTTTGCATTTCCTGCACAAAATTCCCAGCAACAAAAGAGTAATCAAATTAAGATCCTACATCTGTATATGACATATACATGATGCTGGAAATAATTTTGTGATACAGTAATCTCATTGTCAAGTGTTGTACCCTAGGAAACTAAGGTGCACCAGGAACTATATCCACACCAATCTGTTTGCGTCCTTCATTCTGCGAGCCATATCCATCCTCACCAGAGATGCTGTTCTCACCAGGGACACCCCCGAGTTCAGAGACAACAGAGACGTGTCCAATGTCCTCAGTGATAAGGTCAGAACTAAAGGCTATACACACTAATGCAGGTTACAGGAACACACATACACAAACATACAGTTTAAAGACTCAATTAATCTCTCATACTTTAGACAGCCATCCTTGACCTCCTCCCCTGACCTTTGTCGTGACGTGACTTACTTTAATGTATGACTGTTATTTATCGAATCACCTATCTATGTTTAATCGTAACTCGATTAAATTAATCATATAACAATTCACTCATCAGGAATTTGGGGCACCACGGAAGAAGTTGTTTAATGAGTTACCATCTCCCGAATTAAACTCTTAGAAGATATATATATGTTATATATCGATAACAGTCACTTATTAAATAATTACCTTTTATCAGTCTTATTCTGAACGTCGCATAATCCTTGAACCTGCAAGAACCCTAACCTTATTGATGAATCAGCAATACACAAATTGGCTTAATTATTTATTTACTCACTAACTAAATAATAACACAATACAAACACACACACACATAGGTTATTCATTACTAACGTAATACAATGAAACAGGTCCCTAGTGGACTGGACTAACACTAGCATGACTGCTTGGTTAGGGGAAGGAGGGGTCAGTATGGAAGGGAGAGACAGAGATTCAAACTATCGTAGTTACTTTGGAGACTATGCTCACAGTAATCATAATACTTATGCACCCTAATAACGGTCATTTGGATTAGAAATGCAACATGTATTTACGTGATGCGGTCCACAATAGTTGAGTTGATGATGTAGGACGTTGGTTTGCCCACCAGAGATCCCAATGTCCTTGGTAGAGTTTCTGGCCGTAGTAGTGGTTAGAATGGATACTTCAGATGTACCAGCGGTTGTCTGAGAGGGATTGTCCTTCCCACTTCGTGTCTTTAGTGAAAGTTCTCTAGACGACTATACATGCCAGCTGCAGACTGAAATGATAAGGTCTAGTGCATTGTCTTTTTCTTCACCTCGTGTTGAGAGTTTCAGAGTTTCTCAATTTCAAATGTGTGGACTAACGTCTCTGTCATGACTTCGGCCGAGGCTACATCCCCTCCTTCTTCGGGCAGGCTTCGGCATTCTTCGGGCAGGCTTCGGCATTCATCGTCACCGGAGTACTAACCACTGCCGCCCCCAATCATCATCACAATTGTCTTGTCAATCACACACACACCTGGTTCTAATCCCCTAATTAGTCTGTGTATAAGTGTTCCCTCTTCCCCCTTGTCCTTGTGGGTGATTGTTATTTGTGGAGGTTAGTGAAGCTCGGTGGAGCTCGTGTATTTTGTATTGACGGGAGATTTCCCATGTGCCATGTATTTTCCAGTGCGCCTGTTTTGTGCCCTGGAGTGTGTTTGACGCATATCTGCGTAAACCTGTATTTTTGCGGATTAAAGCCTGTGTTTCAGTGATTTATCCTCCTGCGCCTGACTCCTTCCACACCACCTCATCACAGAATCACCCACCCGCTATGGAGTCAGCGGGAGAAGAGCACATGCCTGGAGTCGTGGCAAGGGTCCAGGAGCATTCCATGATGCTGGCCAGCTTGGGGGAAGCGATGGATCGGGTTCTTCAGGTAGTCCAACGCCTGGAGAGGAGAGAACCCTATCTGTCGAAACCAGCTGGCCAACCGGATCCAGCCACCTACACCCCAGCACCCGGAGGGATCCAGATATCCCGAACACGGGCGTTTGATGGGACGGCTGTGCTGTGCCAGGGATTTCTCCTCCAATTGGAGCTTTACTTCGCCAGCATCAGGCCGGAACCATCGCAGCGGGAGAAGGTGTCCATCCTCGTTTCCTGCCTCTGTGGGAAAGCCCTGGAGTGGGCCAACGCGGTATGGAACGAAGGAGGAGCCGCGTTGGTGGACTACAGGGAGTTCGCTCGCCTCTTTCGGGCTGTCTTCGATCACCCGCCAGAGGGGCGAGAGGTGGGTGAGCGACTGGTCCACCTGAGGCAGGGGACGAGGACCGCGCAGGACTTCGCCTTGGAGTTTCGGATGCTGGCAGCGGGGTCCGGGTGGAACGAGCGGGCCCTGATCGACCAATTCCGGTGCCATCTGCGGGAGGACGTCCGACGGGAGCTAGCCTGCTGGGACCCCATGCTGTCCTTCAATAAACTGGTGGACATGGCCATTGGGTTGGACAACCTGCTGGCAGCCAGAGGACGTCCTGGTAGGGGTCTGCTCGTTTCCAACCCGGACAACTCGGATCCCGAGCGGATGGAGCTGGGTGGAGCCGCCAGCCGAGAGAGCGGAGGAGGACAGCGACAGTGAAGGAAGGGACAGTACACCACACGTCGTAGTCAAAGTTCTTTTGGGCCTGGAGGCTGCAGGCAGGGCACTCACGCATCACCCCAGGTATCGAACACCCACACTTGTTCAGAGCCCTCTGTTGCGCACTGTACCCTACCTATCCACTTTTCGATCACATGGTAGTTCCCCAGTGTACGGCGACTGTTGGAAAATGACCTTCATGCCAAGTCAGAGAAGTGTATGTTTTTCCAGCAGTCCGTCTCCTTCCTCGGATACCGCATTACCACCTCAGGTGTGGAGATGGAGGGAGATCGCATTTCAGCCGTGCATAATTGTCCGACTCCAACCACGGTTAAGGAGGTGCAGCGCTTCCTTGGCTTTGCCAACTACTATCAGAGGTTTATCCGGGGCTTTGGCAAAGTGACAGCTCCCATTACATCCCTGTTGAAGGGTGGGCCGTCCCGGCTCCGCTGGTCTGCTGAGGCTGACCTGGCCTTCAAGAGACTGCGGGGTCTGTTCACCTCAGCTCCTGGACTGGCCCACCCTGATCCATCACTACCGTTCGTAGTGGAGGTGGATGCGTCCGAGGTAGGGATAGGCGCTGTCCTGTCCCAACGCTCGGGCACGCCACCCAAGCTCCGCCCCTGTGCCTTCTTCTCTAAGAAGCTCAGCCCAGCGGAGCAGAACTACGACATTGGTGATCGGGTTGGTGATCAGCTGTTGGCTGTTGTCCGAACCTTGGCCGTGTGGAGGCATTGGCTCGAAGGGGCGAAACACCCTTTCCTCGTCTGGACGGACCACCATAACCTGGAGTACATCCGGGCAGCGAGGAGGCTGAATCCCCGCCAGGCCAGGTGGGCCCTATTCTTCACCCGGTTTGAGTTTACCATGTCATACATTCCGGGTATGAAGAACGTGAAGGCAGACGCACTGTCCCGGCTGTATGACACAGAGGAGAGGCCCAGAGACAACACCCCCATACTCCCGGCCTCCTGACATTGTTATGCCAGTAGTATGGGCAATGGACGCGGATATAGAGCAGGCATTACTCACAGATCCATCTCCACCACAGTGGCTAGCTGGGCTGCGGTACGTGCCTGCTCTTATCCGTGATCATCTGAGCTTCTGGGCACACACGTCACCCTCCTCTGGTCACCCAGGTATCGGCCGTACAGTGCGCTGCTTGTGCGGAAAGTACTGGTGGCCTACATTGGCTAAGGACGTGAGGGTGTATGTCTCCTCCTGCTCGGTGTGCGCCCAGAGTAATGCACCTAGTCACCTCCCAGCGGGTAAGCTACAACCATTACCAGTTCCACACCGACCATGGTCTCATCTTAGTATTGACTCTCGACCCGGAATCTGCCCCTCCGCCTGCCCTGCCGGAAGCTGAGCCCACGGTTTGTGGGGCCGTTCAAAGTCCTGAGGAGAATCAACGAGGTTACGTATAGGTTGTTACTCCCCCCTGATTACCGTATTAACCCCTCGTTTCATGTGTCTCTCCTCAGGCCGGTGGTGGTTGGTCCGCTCCAGGAGTCTGAGGAGCGGGAGGTTCCTCCACCTCCTCCGGCGTACTCTGTCCGTGCCATCCTGGATTCGAGGCATCGGGTGGAGTGGGAGGTGTACGGTCCGGAGGAACGGTGCTGGGTCCCGGTGAGGGATATCCTCGATCCCTCCCTGTTGTGGGATTTCCACCGTCACCATCCGGCTCGCCCTGCTCCGCGTCCTCCTGGCCGTCCCCGAGGCCGGGGTCGGCGCGCTGCTGGAGCTGCACGTCAGGAGGGGGGTACTGTCACGACTTCGGCCGAGGCTGCCTCCCCTTCTTGTTCGGGCAGGCTTCGGCGTTCGTCGTCACCGGATTACTAACCACTGCCGCCCCCAATTATCATCACAATTGTCTTGTCAATCACACACACACCTGGTTCTAATCCCCTAATTAGTCAGTGTATAAGTGTTCCCTCTGCCCCCTTGTCCTTGTGGGTGATTGTTACTTGTGGAGGTTAGTGAAGCTCGGTGGAGCTCGTGTATTTTGTATCGACGGGAGATTTCCCATGTGCCGTGTATTTTCCAGTGCGCCTGTTTTGTGCCCTGGAGTGTGTTTGACACATATCTGCGTAAACCTGTATTTTTGGGGATGAAAGCCTGTGTTTCAGTGATTTACCCTCCTGCACCTGACTCCTTCCACACCACCTCATCACAGTCTCACGTTTTCTGGTCTTTCTAGTCTAACCATTTTGTAACGTGTAGCTTACGCTCCACGTCCTTGTAGAAATTCAACCATTTGCAACGTTTAGCTCACACTTCACGTCTGCTGGTCTGAGGTGAATTTCGTCACGAGGCTTTTTATGCACTCGGGGTAAACGGGGTGTTCCATCATGTTTGTGCTCATCTGGGCGTGGTCACTGACTGAGAACAAATCAATATGGAAAACAATCATCTCATCTAGAATGCTAAAATCACATTGTTATCTTCACAAAAGTATTATTATACTTAATCATTCGTTTTATACAACAAATAGATGCAAACCTCATAACTGGGAAGTGTACCCCACCAGAGATACAGTTATGTTGTTCCACCGTCTTTACTGACATCACAACATAGTAACGAATTTGACACGATTGTTCTTTATGTCCCCACCAACTATTTCCCACATACTTTTAAGTAGGAATGTTGTTTCATTATCCACTTTTGGATGTTGGAGTTTAGGCGGAAGACTTCCTTTGTTAACAAAGCGGTCCTTTCTCCCAATACTTCATGGCAAGGAAGAGAAAGTCTCTGCAAGGAATTTACGACCGGTCATAAAACTGGCCCCCAGGAAAGGGGGTGTTCAAACCTTTGCGTAGCAGGAATCTTTGATCCTCAACCCATAAGGGCAAGTCATGATACCTTTGACCACTGATCTTTGCCCCCAGGCCCTGTCTGGCTGCCGTGTGGCCCAGGTGCTGATGCAGTACTGTGTGGGGGCTAACTACTACTGGCTGCTGGTGGAGGGCCTGTACCTTCACAACCTCCTGGTGCTTATGGTCTTCTCAGAGAACAGCTACTTCTGTGGATACCTCTTCATCGGCTGGGGTAGATACATACTCACACACACACATACACACAGATGAACACACACGCATGGTAAATAATATAAATACTGTTTCCTGACAGTAATGTATGGGTTAATGGCACTGTGTAGGATCCCCAGTGTTATTTGTGGTCCCCTGGATTATAGTGCGGTACCTGTATGAAAACACACGGTGAGTCACTCATTTCCATCCAATCTTATTTCCTCATAATCTGTTACTAAAAACTGAATTCCAACTGAGAGATTATGATTCATCTCCTCCCAGGTGCTGGGAGATCAACGAGAACATGGCGTACTGGTGGATCATCCGCACACCCATCCTCCTGGCCATTCTGGTGAGTGTGTGTGGCATGAGTGTCGACTGTGCTGTGTGCCCTAAAGCAGTGGGGGTCCAGGGGTGAGTCATTCGTCAACCCCCTCCCCCCGCTTCCCCTGTAGTCTTGTCTCTTTGAAGTTAGCAGACCGTTACCTCTGAAAATTGTGCAAACGTGAAAGCTGAGTGGGCATGTTTTGGTTCCGGAATGCACTGTACATTAAAATTAATGGATGACTCATCAACCCAGAAGACAAAATGAATGTCTTTCTTTTCTTAGTAACACTTAACAAGTTCCTTGAAGCTTGAATTCACCTTATCTTAAGAGTGTTTAATTAGCGTCTCTCAGTGAAACTCTGAGAGGAAGAAAATATAATTTTTTCTACGGTATTTTGCATCAGAAGCAACATGCCAGAAGATATGAGGATTCTCCTGTCACAGATTACTTGTCATTTGTCCCACAACTCTCGCGTTGCCCCTCAGGATAAAATGCCTAACCTGGTTTGACATAGTTAGTAATGTTAGACATAGACTGTGTTTTCTATCTCTGTTTTACTTTTCATATTGTATTGATGTGTATATTTTTGTAATTACAAGGCTCATCTGTTAAAGAGGCCTTGGTCTCAGCATGACTCCCTGTCAAAATAAAGGTTAAATAAATAGGAGTAATTCACACATGTAATATGGCGTGAGTTGGACTCTGTCACCTGGACTTTGCTCATAATACCCCTAACATGCTGCAGTCTGACTTTGGAACTCAAACTTTAGCGTTTGACATTATTGTGGAATTCTCACATATTCACCCTACTTCAACAGTAGCAGTTATCCTTGTTTCCCTTTCTTTTATAATACTGAAATGCCAGAGAACAGAACAGACCTATTTGGATACATATCCTTTTTAGATGTCAGATTCTTACATTTTCTCTCTGACAATAATAAAGCTAATATTGGGTGGTTTGATGTTGATTATGTTTTATTAATATTTTTGTTATTCCAGGTCAACTTTTTCATATTTATTCGGATCATACAGATCCTTGTCTCCAAATTAAAGGCACACCAAATGAGGTACACCGATTATAAATTCAGGTAAGAAAGATACAGCACCTTCTAATCCATGAACTACATAAAAGAAAACCAGAATAAAAACACAAAACAAACACTGTATTGTATCTTGTAAAACTGACTTAGTCAACTCATTGCTTACACGTGTTTACTTGTTTCTTGTCACGTGACTTTGTCCATGTCATACCTTGTTAAACACTGTCCCATTCACGGAACATTACCGTACCTTTGGCAGCGTTGTTGTCACTTATCGTCCAGCATGAACACACAAGGACTCTACAGCAGACATTATGATGACATAACTCTTTCCACACTAAAGACATTTGCTTCAAACTCAGTTGACATCCATTACCTCAATAATCCATCACTAAGTTGACTTGCACTTCTACTAACCCTTTATGGCATGCAGAGGAAAGGGAGCTATGGAATTCTTTGATGTTTCTGTGGTATTCAAGGAGGCCTCCCATCCATTGATTGTGAGCCGGGGTCCTTGGAGACGGTATAGACTTTTTAGGAAACCAGCCACATCCAAGAGACCAGTTGCATGCATAATCCTCTGACCTAAGCCTGGCCTCGAGGCACACTGGATAACATGAGTCTAATTGGAATCTAAGGACAAATGCAGCTGATGCACTGATTCTGAACCACCAAAGAATCATGGGAAGAGGAGGCCTTTCTGATTTCCCAATCAGGTTGTGGCTTTCGTTGTTTGGCTTTTATGTGTTTGTGTGAAAAGGGAACCATCCATTGATGTCATTGATGAAAGAGATTCACCATATAGGACCAAATAGACCTCTCTAATAGTTGCCCTTTCTTGGCTCTGTAAAGGATGCTCTGTGTGTGCAGGTTGGCTAAGTCCACTCTGACCCTCATCCCTCTCCTGGGCATCCATGAGGTTGTCTTTGCCGTGATGTCAGAGGAACAGACAGAGGGCATCCTCCGAAATATCAACCTCTTCTTTGAACTTTTCTTCAACTCTTTCCAGGTAATATGATGAGATACAAAGGTTATGCATTCGTCTATATGGCGGGGTGTTTGGGTAGGCCGTCATTGTAAATAAGAATTTGTTCTTAACTGACTTGCCTAGTTAAATAAAGGTTCAATAAAAAAATTAAATGCTGTGTGAGTGTGTGAGTGAGTGAGTGTCTTCTTCTGATACCTCTCTCTCTCTCGTCCCACAGGGTCTCCTGGTTGCCATCCTGTACTGCTTCGTCAATAAAGAGGTGAGTAAGGAAGAAGTGAAGTGTGCTCTCAACAAAGCCCAGGGCAAAACAAGTGTACTTGAATATCATTAGCAAACACCTGAGGTTATGGCACATTCGTCTCTGTTTGTTCCTATGAGAAGCCAGTGCTTTCTGTGACCTGCTGGGTATGTCACCCTGTCACTGTGGGTTAGCTGTCTCACAGAGAAGCTCACTACCTAAGTCCACAGGGCAACGGGATGTCATTGAGGGGCCCAGCCATGTGTAGAGTCAAGAAGTGTATAGGCCACTGTGTGACATGAAAGGTCCGATGTATTTCCTGTTGAGATATGGCCTAGTTTGGTTGAGGTAGCCTACATACAGTAGTGTTTAAAGTGAGTAAAGATCAAATTAGATACAATTTGTCTTGTGAAACGTTATTCCTGGTCAGATCATAAGGTCAGGAAAAACTCATTACCCTCCCTGCCTCCATCTCTCCCAGGTGCAGTCAGAGATAAAGAAGAAGTGGCAGCGATGGAAGCTGGGTATGACCGTCCTGGACGACCTTCGCAACACCGGCAGCAACACGGCACAGGGGGGCACCAGCGGCGGGCAGTGCCACCACAACCCGCCCTGCCAGCCTGACTGTCCACAGGAGGACACCCACAACCTCTCCTCGGACGCCTCCGCCTCGGGGCTGCATCTCGACCCGCACCCACACCACCATCCAGGAGCCAAGAAGGGCAAGGCATACTGCTACATTTCCGCCCGCAAGCAGGTGCTGAACGGCCTTGATGGAGCTCCGCTGGGCAACGGGGGCGGAGATGGAGCCATCAAATACTCTGAGAGCTACTGCTGAGTGGCCCTGTGGGGGGCTAATGGGGGCTAACAACTAGCTGGCTACCTTTGTCATTTCTAGTGGATGGAATCTGAACCAGACAATCACCTGCTTCCAATTCAGTTGTGTACTTCCAGATCTATGTGGCCTACTTGGTGTTTCGTCAAACCCATGTCTTAATAGTTGTGTGAATGTGATCTGGGACTCAATGGATGATTGCCAGAATGCATTTTCTGCACTGGCCAATCAGGCTGTGTTGTGACTCCTGTAGGCTTTCAGTGGCAGATAAGATGACCCATCCCAAGTGCAATATCGCCTCAATTGACCTAGATGTTGAGGAAAGCTACTTAAATTAGGAAATGAACACCATCCAACCATTATCTTCTCTGATTGGACTGTTTTGGGGGTTTGCTTCTTTGTTTTCTACCTCTCGCTCTACTTGTGGACAAAATGGAAACGTTATGTGCCAACCGTGGACCGTCTTTTCATGTGCAATGGATATTATAACAATAGTGTGTTGATATGTTGGTATTGGACAATCACTCTGTGAAAAACTTAGAGAAGGCAAGAGTTGAGTAAACCAATATTGTCTTCAACAGTGAGCTGGCCACACACTATGGTTTGCCTAGGCAATACTGTATTTTGAATTCTTCTCACCCAATCGTTTAACATCTCTAATGCCCCTTGCTCTCTAGTCATACATTTACTGCAACCTTATAGGCGTAACTGAATACTGTAAGCAAAGGAACCGCGCTCGTACGCAATATCAATATCATAGACCTAAAGGAAGGCACATAACTAACATGGTGGTGGCTGAAAATGAAAAAAAAAGATGTCTCTGATTACATGCCTAAGGGGGGTTCGATCACATGCACTATATGGAAGATAACTAGCAAGAGATTTATTCTTCAAATGAAGTCAGTGGGGGAAGGGGAGTTTCTTTACTGCACTGTCAAAATGGGTTTAATTATTTGTAATGTCCTATTGACATAGTGAAAACGATCACAGAATGGAAGGTGACCGTAATCCAGAGGTCTTTTAAGCACTGCATCTATAAGCAAATGAAAAGATGAGAACAGGAACGGTGTAGAATCTTCTCGATTTATCACAGACTTATGGAATCTAGAATGAAAATGATCTCTATCGTGGTGAGTTATGGTAGCTTGTTATCCGCCACAAATCTTTTTTTCTTGTAGGTTTTCCAGACTAACCACAACCACTTACTACCCAGCTGAAGGTTTTATATCCCCCTGAACACAGGTTGTAACATCCCAAGAGGGAATCTCTCCTCTGCCTCTGCCATGTAGCCTAATCCCTATGGTGCAATATGAAATGGCTCTCTACATGATAGACCACAGCTACAAAATACACATTAGTATTCTACTGTATGTGTGTTGATGGTATGTTGTAGGTCTATGTGTCTGACAGCATGTTTGCAAAGCTAGGATCCATTCTGTTCCTCTGTGAAGACATCTGGTACATTACATATATCTGTGTAAGGACGCAACAAACTCAGTTCTCTATGCTGGAATCTGTGAGAAACAAAATATTTTGCCCTGATCACACACTCACCCTCAGTGAAGATTTGAAATACCAATTAACCAATATGAGTTTCGCTAAAGGTGATTCTTTGAACCCATTTCATGATTTTTAACAAGCACAGCACAACCCTAACTTCTCCAGATATAGCTTGACTACTCTGTGTGTATCGATCTGTCTGAGCATCCAGAACCCTCAACTCATTTTACTGTTTGTCATTAGTCTCTTCTTGAGGGTCACATTAAACCTAATGGCTATCCACCAGTTGAACAGTGGTTCTGTAGGCAATTAAACCAGGCAATTTCCAACTTCCCTTTTGAAATAGCTCCTCTAAACCACATACACAGAGGCCCCATCTTCACACATACCAATGGAGTAATGAGGTAGCTTTGTATTTCTGTCTGACCATTCACTCCAAATGGGGTCAACCCATTACCCAAGCATGTCCACCATTCATCTCTCAGTGTCATCAAAATGTAGTATGTCATACAAAATAACATACATTTTTTCACTAGCAGTATTCCTACTAGGGTCATTACTGGTGCTTGACAGAGATGCCTCTGGTGGCATAGATCATTACTCTAAGTGTGTGTGTGTGTGTGTGTGTGTGTGTGTGTGTGCTATTATCTTTATTTCCAAAGTGGCTTGGCTGAACCTCACAACCCCTGAAACAGCATTCACAAACTGAGCGTTGCACTTCACAAATATCTTCTTGTATAGTATACCTTTGGCAACAGCACATGTAGCCTTTGGAATTTCTTAGGCCAACATTACAAAACATTTAGTAAAACTGCTTATGTCAGACATGGACTTTTCAATAGAAAATGGTTAGTTAGCATTGCTACATGTAGTATGTGTTAGAGTTGTGCTGTGCTGTGAGGGAGGTGGATTCAGTGGATGCCTACGTTAGAACCATGCAGTGAGTTAGCACTTTACTGTCACCCTGGACCCATAATACATTGGGTCCATTGTGGCAGGGGTGGAACGTGTTACATAAACAGACATGTCCTTCTGACTTGATTCCACATGTTCTATATACCTGTCAACAGGTAAACTGGGTTCACTGAGACTCAAATTATATTTAACTCTGTGTGAATATGTTATCATCACAGGGAGATTACAGTAGAAAGATCAGCAGTAAATCTCACATACTGTATAAGACTGTGACATGAATGGACACTACCTTTATTCACTTTTCATGTTTGTTATTTTTCACAAGTAATTTAAATTAAATTAATCTGCCAGTTTAAGTATTTGTCTATTGTTTTTTGTATCTAATAACATGACATGACAACTTTGCTGTTGAGACTCCTTATTCAGAAAATAAATCACATTGAATTTCATCAAGATTAAAAGCTGTTTGATCAATTAAATATTTGGTGTCCTGAGTTTGACATAGCAGGTGTAGGGGCGCGCCAGGCGACCAACGAAGTAGGATACTACACTGGCGTCAATTTCCTCCGGAGGTTTGGTGCCCCTGAAGGTGAAGCGCTGAAGAAGGGAAATAAAGAACAGGAAGAGTACCATCCTGGGAATCCCCATTCCATCTCCCAGGCAGGACCGCTTCCCTGAGGGACAGTGGGAGAGGAGAGAGGTTACCTTCAGCAGTCAACCTGCAATCCTGGGACTGAAACCTACACATTGGCCTTGTTTGATATGCAAAACATATAAAACAAGATGTAAGCAATGTGTAACTATATTGTGTGATGATGTTGAGGCTTTTTCTCTGAGAGCTACTACGGCGTGGTTCTTGTTTTCACATTCTCATTCTTTTATTAGCCACTTGTAACGTAATCTTACCCAGTCCAAAAGCAAGAAATCCGTTGTTTTCCTTAAAGCGTCCATTTTCATCCAGGAAGTTCTCTGGGTCAAACTCATCTGGGTTCTTAAACAGTTTGGGGTCAAACAGCACAGAGGACAACAGTGGAAACACTGTGGTACCCTGGAAGAATAACAAAAGAGCACTTACATAAAACAATTGGCAGTTTAACAAGCAAAAATAATAGACGTTTGGGATACATTTGCAGAAATAGTGGTCACCTTTGGGATGTGGTAGTTGTGGAACGTGGTGTCTCGGGTCATTTGGTGAGGGACAGCAGTGGGAGCAAGACTCATACTTCTCTGGATTTCGTGGATGACAGCATTCGTGTAGGGCATCTTATGTCTGTCGTCAACGGTGGGGACTCTGTTCGAGCCAATCACCTCGTCTATCTCCTCTTGAACTTTCTCTGAGGAAGAGAGACACAGTCATAGACCTTCATAGCATTTGCATTCTGTCATTTATGTTTATATACAGTGTTTATAGTGTATTGAGAATAAAGAAATGCCAGCATGTATGTGCTGCTTACATGGTATGTAATGTAAACTCTCTGTTGCAGCTCTTGTTTGGCTGGTTTTCCAGACCCAAATTCAAATGTTCAATAGGTAATCTCCATTCATTATAGTGCTTTTTAGTCCAGGAATAGGTTTAATCTGCGTCCTGGAAACTGGCCCATTAAATTGGGTTGCATTACTATTTGCTATATATTTGCAATAAATGAGTATAACTTCAATAACAGTGATATAGAAGAGAGGATACCTTGGATGTCAGGGTACTTGATCATCATCAGACAGGCGTGTGACAGGGTGGAGGACTGGGTCTCTGTGCCGGCAGCAAACAGATCCCACACACACGGAAACAAGTTGTCATAGTTGAATTCAGTCCCGGGCTGATCTTTCTCCTAAGGAAAGTTGGAAGATACCTCTAAACCATACACTGATAAGAGATTTGTGAGAAAGTTTATGAGAAAGTTAACTTTTGCAAAAAGATTCGAACCCAAGTAATCATTTATCATATATTTAGGAAAACAGTGCCTTCTGGTGGCAAGTTGGTGCTATTACATTATTTTGATAACGTAAGAGGTTCAACATCCAATTCCAGGAATCAATCACTGTTTTACCTCCAGCATTCTAACCAGGAATACATCGAAGTAGTCCTGGGGGTTAGAGGTGTCCAGGCTTTTAAGACGACGATCTGCTTCCTCTCGTATGTAAGCTTTGGCCTTGTCTATGGCCTTAAACAGCTCATGGTGTTTTCCTGGAAAGCACTCAACAATTCTGGGGGAAATGTTGTACAGCTGGAAGAGGCGGAACATAGGAAACATGGGAAGGAAAGGATGGTTGTTATATTCTAATGGTGACCCATGTACTTTTGTTATCATTATCCATTTTGGCAGGCAAGCTTATAAGACACAATCAAGCCATGCTTTGGAAAAGCTGGTATAGATAAATATCAGGCATACAGTGCATATCATAAGTATTCACCCCCCTTGGATTATTTCACATTTTGTTGCATTACAAAGTAGGATTGAAATAGGTATAATTGTGATTTCTTTGTCACTGATCTACACAAAATACCTCAAAGTGAAAAGAACATTCTATACATTTTTACATATTAATAAAAAATAAAGAATAAAATGTATTGGTTATACAAGTTATGTTATGGCAAGCCTTATTATGTTCAGGAGTCCAAATTTGCCTAACAAATCATATAATAAGTTGCATGTACAATAATAGGGGTTAACATGATTTTTTGAATGACTACACCATCTCTGTAACCCACACATACAATTATCTGTAAGGTCTCTCAGTTGAGTAGTGTTTTTCAAGAACAGATTTAACCACAAACACCAGGGGGCTTTTCCAATGCCTCGCAAAAAAGGGCACCGATTGGTAGATTTAAAAAATAAAAATAAACAGACACTGAATATCTCCTTGACCATGGAAAGTTATTAATTAGGCTTTAGATTGTGTATCAATACAACCAATAATTTTTTTAAAAAGTGAAATCGCTAAGCGGTTTCCTTCCTCTCCGGCAACTGAGTTAGGAAGGACACCTGTATCTTTGTAGTGACTGGGTGTACTGATACACCATCCAAAGTGTAATTAATAACGTCACCATGCTCAAAAGATATTTAATGTCTTCAGGCTGTAACACAACTAAATGTGGAAGAAGTCAGGAAGTATGAATACTTTCTGAAGGCACTGTATGTGCTACCATACCATTGACACTTTGCTTTTTAGCATGTCGAAGTATGTATAGACAGGCTTGTAGAGGATATGAAACTCTGGGTCGTTGTATTCAAATCTGCGCCCAAAGACTATGGACCAGAATAGGTTGATGATAGAATGGAACAGGAGTTCTTTGGGGTTGACAGTGGAATCTGGAAGAGACGGCAGACAAGCATAAACACTCATGCCTGCACACCACAGGAGGTTGGTGGCACCTTAATTGGGGAGGACGGGCTCGTGGTAATGGCTGGAGCGGAATCAGTGGAATGGTATCAAATACATCAAACACATGGTTTCCATGTCTTTGATACCATTCCATTAAGTCTGTTCCAGCCATTACTATGAGCCGTCCTCCCCTCAGCAGCCTGTGATGCACACACACAAACAGATGTCACAGACAAAAACAACATACCTCCATATTCACTGAAGGCTTTCACTAGACTCTTAGCTTCCTCTTGGACTATCTCCTCAAGGCTCCTGCATCCTATTCCTTGGTTTTTCAGGGACATCAAGGAGAAGCTGCGAAGAGTTTCCCATCTCTGCCCATTACTTGATCCCACCCCTAGATTGATGAGTACAACAGGACAGAGGCACAGACAGATAGGATGAACATAACACATTAGTTCCCTCTTCTAAGCAAAGTCCATTTCCACCCAGATTGACTATGACACATGTATCTCACACCATCCCTCTTCCATTCATTTCACTCACCGTGTTCGTTAAGGAGTTTCAGGGTAATGGCAGGGTTGGCTCTTCCATTGAACTCTTCTCCTTGGTCTACCAGAGCTTCCTTGATGGCCTGATAGCCAGAGACCACCACTACAGGTTTGGGGCCCAGCCACACAGTAAACACTGAGCCATATTTCTTACTGAGCTGATAACAGATGAGAGGAACCCATTGATTCTTGAAGAATATAACTTATAACTGCTTCATGAACTTAGTACAACTTTCTTATCCCCTCATAACCCCAAATAAGGCTGTTTTATTCCATTGTCTCTAAACGATCAGGGTTGGGTAGATTACTTTCTAAATGTCGCTAGTTACCTGTCCAAAATTATAATCAGTAACGTAATGTCACGTTCGTCGAGGAGTGAAGGAGACCAAGGCGCAGCGAGTGAAAATAACATGTTGACTTTATTACTTAAAGCAACCAAAAACAACAAACCAAAGCGACGAATGTGAAGTCCAATAGTGACAAAGACTAAACAGGAACAAAAACCCACAATGCCCACAGGAAAACATTCAGATAAATATGGCTCCCAATCAGAGATAACGAGCCGACAGCTGACACTCGTTACCTCCGATTGGGAGTCACACGACACCACAATTAACACACCCAAAACACAACCAACCGAATACACCCTTACAACCAACCCCACAACAAATACCCAACAAAACAAATACACCCTGGCTCAAATCCATTAGTCCCGGAGCCAGAGTGTTACAGTACCCCCCCCTAAAGGTGCGCACTCCGGGCGCACCAGCATACAGTCTCGGGGAGGGTCTGGGTGGGCGTCTGTCCACGGTGGCGGTTCTGGCCCTGGTCGTGGTCCCCACCCCACCTTAGTCACCACCCGCTTCCCTAGCCTCCTCCACATGACCACCCTCCAACTTACTCCACCTGGATTTAGGGGCAGCACCGGGCTAAGGGACAGCACCTGGCTAAGGGGCAGCACCGGACTAAGGGGCAGTACCGGACTAAGGGGCAGCACCAGGATAAGGGGCAGCACCGGGCTAAGGGACAGCACCGGACTCAATGGCGGATCCTGGCTGGCTGGCTCTGGCGGATCCTGGCTGGACGGCTCTGGCGGATCCTGGCTGAACGGCTCATGGCTGGCTGAAGGATCTGGCTGCTCATGGCTGGCTGACGGATCTGGCTGCTCATGGCTGGCCGACGGATCTGGCTGCTCATGGCTGGCCGACGGATCTGGCTGCTCATGGCTGGCCGACGGATCTGGCTGCTCATGGCTGGCCGACGGATCTGGCTGCTCATGGCTGGCCGACGGATCTGGCTGCTCATGGCTGGCTGACGAATCTGGCTGCTCATGGCAGGCTGACGGATCTGGCTGATCCTGTCTGGCCGAAGGCTCTGGCTGATCCTGTCTGGCCGAAGGCTCTGGCTGATCCTGTCTGGCGGAAGGCTCTGGCTGATCCGGTCTGGCGGAAGGCTCTGGCTGATCCTGTCTGGCGGAAGGCTCTGGCTGATCCTGTCTGGCGGAAGGCTCTGACTGATCCTGTCTGGCGGAAGGCTCTGGCTGATCCTGTCTGGCGGAAGGCTCTGGCTGATCCTGTCTGGCGGAAGGCTCTGGCTGATCCTGTCTGGCGGAAGGCTTTAGCGGCTCCGGTCTTGCGGACGGCTCTGAAGGCTCATGGCAGACGGGCGGCTTATGCAGTGCTTGGCAGACGGACAGTTCAGACGGCGTTGGGCAGACAGGCAGTTCAGGCGCCGTTGGGCAGACGGGCAGTTCAAGCGCCGTTGGGCAGACGGGCAGTTCAGGCGCCGTTGGGCAGACGGGCAGTTCAGGCGCCGTTGGGCAGACGGGCAGTTCAGGCGCCGTTGGGCAGACGGCAGACTCTGGCCGGGCGACGCGCACCGTAGACTTGGTGCGGGTGGCAGGAACAGGCCGGACCGGGCTGGCGACGCGCACCGTAGACTTGGTGCGGGTGGCAGGAACAGGCCGGACCGGGCTGGCGACGCACACCGTAGACTTGGTGCGGGTGGCAGGAACAGGCCGGACCGGGCTGGCGACGCGCACCGTAGACTTGGTGCGGGTGGCAGGAACAGGCCGGACCGGGCTGGCGACGCACACCGTAGACTTGGTGCGGGTGGCAGGAACAGGCCGGACCGGGCTGGCGACGCACACCGTAGACTTGGTGCGGGTGGCAGGAACAGGCCGGACCGGGCTGTGGAGACGGATAGGAGGCCTGGAGCGAACAGCGGACACCACCCGTCCTGGCTGAATGCCTACCCTCACACACTCTGTGTGAGGCATCCGCACAGGACATACAGGGCGGTGTACCCCTGGCCTGGTGGCCTCCTGGATACTCCCCCTTTTCTCCTCCGTCAGCCCCGTCGTCCATGCCGTGTGCCCCCCCCTAAAAATTTTCTGGGGTTGACTCACGACCCTCCGACGATGGCCCTGCTGCCGCCGTTGCTCCTCTCTCGCCAGGGCCTTGATCCTTCCCCAAGGTCCCTTGCCTCCGAGCATGTCCTCCCAGGACCACGATGTGCCCACCTGGGCCATCGCCAGCCTCTCTATCTCCTTGCCCGGTGCCTCCTCCCATGTCCAGTCTCCTTGCTCCTGGACACGCTGCTTGGTCTTTCTTTGGTGGGTTTTTCTGTCACGTTCGTCGAGGAGTGAAGGAGACCAAGGCGCAGCGAGTGAAAAGAACATGTTGACTTTATTACTTAAAGCAACCAAAAACAACAAACCAAAGCGACGAATGTGAAGTCCAATAGTGACAAAGACTAAACAGGAACAAAAACCCACAATGCCCACAGGAAAACATTCAGATAAATATGGCTCCCAATCAGAGATAACGAGCCGACAGCTGACACTCGTTACCTCCGATTGGGAGTCACACGACACCACAATTAACACACCCAAAACACAACCAACCGAATACACCCTTACAACCAACCCCACAACAAATACCCAACAAAACAAATACACCCTGGCTCAAATCCATTAGTCCCGGAGCCAGAGTGTTACACGTAACTTTTGGAATACCCAAACTCAGTAACATAATCTGATTACTTTCAGTTACTTTTGGATTACTTTCCCCTTATGAGGCAATATAAAAAAATATCTGACTGTCACGCCCTGACTCAGGGGACGCTTATATGTTGAGTCAGGGTGTGTATATTCCTTGTTGTGCTTTTCCTATGTTGTCGATCTAGTATGTTTAGTTCTTTGTTGGCCGGTGTGGTTCCCAATCAGAGGCAGCTGTCGCTCGTTGTCTCTGATTGGGGACAATACTTAGGCAGCCTATTGGCACTGTCTAGTTGTGGGATCTTGTTCCGTGTAAGGTTTGTTGTTCTGTACTACCTTGGACTTCACGTTTCGTTTCCTTTGTTGTTTTGTCGTGTTGTTTGTTAAGTTCAATAAACATGTACGCATATCACGCTGCGCCTTGGTCTGACCCGTTCTTCAACGAACGTGACACTGACTTGTGTTCAGACTCACTCAGGTGGAACAAACTTAAACTTTTGCTTTTTCGGGGGGGGGCAGGGGGGGGGGGGGGGGGTGGGGGTAATTAACACATCAACTCATTTTTCTAAAGTATCTCTAATCTGATTACAATATTTTGGGTGGTAACAGTAACAGTTTTTTGTAATCACATAACATGTAACTGATGACAGTACATGTAATCAGTTACTCCCCAACCCTGCAAACAATGTATTCTGTAGCTTCAAATTATTAAAACTATCATATTGATCTATGACTGCAGTGCTTGCATCCATAGCTCCATCTTTGACTTTGAGAAAATCAAACAGATTTTGGCTTTTAACTGACCTCCATGAAGGACTTGTCCGGTCGTTTCATATCAATTTGTAACAAGTTACCAAGAAGAGGAATCAGTGAAGGACCCGGTGGCAAATGTCCATAGCTGCTCTGTTTCCCCATGTACTTCCAAAGTAAAATAATAACCACTATGGCCATTATTACGGACAAAATGTTAGTCTGCAATACATGTAGTAAATCCATGTTTAAGTCACTTGAGGACTATGGTGTGTCAGAGCAGTGTGGCAGTTACTCTTAGCTATGTAGGCAGAGTGAGAAAGACCACATGAAAGCTAGTACAAGCTGCTACAGGTAACTATAATTAAAGGAATGTTTGAACAAGAAAGACTTGTCCCAAAAAGTATGTACACCCTCCTGCACTGTATGTAGCCTATTTTAACAGATGACTTGTATAACTGTTTTCTAAATATTTTATGCAGACAAAATCATTGAAGAAAATACCTGCACAATAGATGAGTTCAAATCTAATTTTAGTGGTTGCGTACACATATTTTGCAGATGTTATCGCAGGTGCAGCGAAATGCTTATGTTGGTCGCTCCAACAGTGCAGTAAAACCTAACAATACAAAACAATACACACAGATCCAAAAAATCGGGCCGGACTGGCGACGCGCACCACTGGCTTGGTGCGAGGAGCAGGGAAAGCCCGGCCCGGCCCGGCCCGGCCTGTTCCTGCTCCTCGCACCAAGCCAGTGGTGCGCGTCGCCAGTCCGGCCCGGCCTGTTCCTGCTCCTCGCACCAAGCCAGTGGTGCGCGTCGCCAGTCCGGCCCGGCCTGTTCCTGCTCCTCGCACCAAGCCAGTGGTGCGCGTCGCCAGTCCGGGCCGGCCTGTTCCGGCTCCTCGAACCACACCAGTGGTGCGTTTGTCCAGTCCGGCACGACCCGTGCCTGTTCCACCGGTGCCTGGCCCGGCACCGGTCAGCTGCTCCACTCCGGAGCCAGAGCAGTCCGCTCCACCGGTGCCTGATCCAGTTCCGGTCAGCTGTTCCACTCCGGAGCCAGAGCAGTCCGCTCCACCGGTGCCTGATCCAGCTCCGGTCAGCTGCTCCACTCCGGAGCCAGAGCAGTCCGCTCCACCGGTGCCTGATCCAGCTCCGGTCAGCTGCGCCACTCCGGAGCCAGAGCAGTCCGCTCCACCGGGGTCTAGTCCAGCCTATTGGCACTGTCTAGTTGTGGGATCTTGTTCCGTGTAAGGTTTGTTGTTCTGTACTACCTTGGACTTCACGTTTTGTTTCCGTTGTTGTTTTGTCGTGTTGTTTATTAAGTTCAATAAACATGTACGCACCCGTCCTTCAACGAACGTGACACTGACTTGTGTTCAGACTCGCTCAGGTGGAACAAACTTAAACTTTTGCCTTTTATAAATGCTTAATTGAATATCATTTTTCGTGGGGGGGGGGGGGGGGGGGGTGTATTTTTTTGTTAGTCTGCAATACATGTAGTAAATCCATGTTCAAGTCACTTGAGGACTATGGTGTGTCAGAGCAGTGTGGCAGTTACTCTTAGCTATGTAGGCAGAGTGAGAAAGACCACATGAAAGCTAGTACAAGCTGCTACAGGTAAACTGTGGTTGGAATGTTTGAACAAGAAAGACTTGTCCCAAAAAGTATGTACACCCTCCTGCACTGTATGTAGCCTATTTTAACAGATGACTTGTATAACTGTTTTCTAAACATTTTATGCAGACAAAATCATTGAAGAAAATACCTGCACAATAGATGAGTTCAAATCTAATTTTATTGGTTGCGTACACATATTTTGCAGATGTTATCGCAGGTGCAGCAAAATGCTTGTGTTTCTAGCTCCAACAGTGCAGTAAAACCTAACAATACAAAACAATACACACAGATCCAAAAAATTTAAATAAAGGAATTAAGAAATATCAGAATGAGCAATATCAGACTCCAGAATATAAATATATATGTATATGATGGTGTGTATAGAGATTATGGACAGTATATGAATAGAAAAGGTGTGTACAGTAGTAGTTATATAGGATATAGGAGCCTTGACTAGACTACAGTATTTATATATGAAGCGGGTAAAATAGTATGTAAACATAATTAAAATCACCAGTGTTAAATTACTATATATATATAGGGCAGCAGTCTCGAAGGTGCAGAGTAAAGTACCGGGTGGTATCCGGCTACTTAGAGTGACTAAGTTCAGGGCAGGGTACTGGGCGGGGTTGGCTTAGATTGTTGAAGTGCGCATTGTTTTCATGACATTGTCAGCTAACCAGTCTATTCTCTTGTCAGTTTCACTTACAGTGCTGTGAAAAAGTAATTGGCCCCTTTCTGATTTTCTCTATTTTTGCATATTTTTTATACTGAATGTTATCAGATCTTCACCAAAACCTAATATTAGATAAAGGGAACATGAGTTTACAAATAACAAAATATATACTTATTTTATTTAATTAACAAAGTTATGCAACACCCAATTCCCCTGTGTGAAAAAGTAATTGCCCCCTTACACTCAATAACTGGTTGTGCCACCTTTAGCTGCAATGACTGCAACCAAATGTTTCCTGTAGTTGTTGATCAGTCTCTCACATTGCTGTGGAGGAATTTTGGCCCACTCTTGCATGCAGAACTGCTTTAACTCAGCAACATTTGTGGGTTTTCAAGCATGAAGTGCTCTTTTCAAGTCCTGCCACAACATTTCAATTGGAATTAGGTCTGGACTTTGATTAGGCCATTCCAAAACTAAAGATGTGTTGCTTTGAAACCATTTTCATGTAGACTTGATTATGTGTTTTGGATCATTGTCTTGCTGTGTGACCCAGCTGCGCTTCAGCCAGACCCAACCACAAATAGTCCAGTAACAGCCTCCTGATTATGAAATAACACATATGGAATTATGTAGTAACCAAAAAAGGGTTAAACAAATCAAAATATATTTTATTTTTCAGATTCTTCAAAGTAGCCACCCTTTGCCTTGATGACAGCTTTGCACACTCTTGGCATTTTCTCAACCAGCTTCACCTGGAATGCTTTTCCAACAGTCTTGAAGGAGTTCCCACATATGCTGAGCACTTGTTGGCTGCTTTTCCTTCACTCTGCGGTCCAACTCATCCCAAACCATCTCAATTGGGTTGAGGTCGGGGGATTGTGGAGGCCAGGTCATCTGATGCAACCCTCCATCACTCTCCTTCTTGGTCAAATAGCCCTTACATAGCCTGGAGGTGTGTTGGGTCATTGTTCTGTTGAAAAACAAATGATAGTCCCACTAAGCGCAAACCAGATGGGATGGCGTATCGCTGCAGAATGCTGTGGTAGCCATGCTGGTTAAGTGTGCCTTGAATTCTAAATAAATCACCAACAGTGTCACCAGCAAAGCACCCCCACACCATCACACCTCCTCCTCCATGCTTTACGGTGGGAAATACACATGCGGAGATCATCCGTTCACCCACACAGCGTCTCACAAAGACACGGCGGTTGGAACCAAAAATCTCAAATTTGGACTCCAGACCAAAGGACACATTTCCACTGGTCTAATGTCCATTGCTCGTGTTTCTTAGCCCAAGCAGGTCTCTTTTTCTTATTGGTGTACTTTAGTAGTGGTTTCTTTGCAGCAATTCGAAGGCCTGAAGGCCTGATTCACACAGTCCCCTCTGAACAGTTGATGTTGAGATGTGTTTGTGAGTTGAACTCTGTGAAGCATTTATTTGGGCTGCAATTTCTGAAGCTGGTAACTTTAATGAACTTATCCTCTGCAGCAGAGGTAACTCTGGGTCTTCCATTCCTGTGGCGATCCTCATGAGAGCCAGACTCCGCTGTCCTGGCGTCGTGAGGGAGCTTGTCCCACCATTGGGGTGCCAGAGCAGCGAATAGTTTTGACTGGGCTGAGCGGGAACTGTGCTTCCGTAGAGGTAGGGGGGCTAGCAGGCCAGAGATGGATGAACGTAGTGCCCTCGTTTGGGTGTAGGGTCTGATCAGAGCCTGAAGGTAAGGAGGTGCCGTTCCCCTCACAGCTCCGTAAGAGAGCACCATGGTTTTGTAGTAGATGCAGGCTTCAACTGGATGTCAGTGGAGTGTGCGGAGGAGCGGAGTGACATGAGAAAAGTTGGGAAGGTTGAACACCAGACGGGCTGCAGCGTTCTGGATCAATTGTAGGGGTTTAATGGCACAGGCAGGGAGCCCAGCCAACAGCGAGTTGCAGTAATCCAGACGGGAGATGACAAGTGCCTGGATTAGGACCTGTGCCGCTTTCTGTGTAAGGTAGGGTCGTACTCTGCGAATGTTGTAGATAAAATAAAATATATTTTGATTTGTTTAACACTTTTTTGGTTACTACATGATTCCATACGTGTTATTTCATAGTTTTGATGTGTTCACTGTTATTCTACAATGTAGAAAACAGTACAAATAAAGAAAAATACTTGAATGAGTAGGTGTGTCCAAAATTTTGACTGGTACTGTATATATTCTCAATTCATTCCTTACTTAGATTTGTGTGTATTGGGTATACAGTGGGGAGAACAAGTATTTGATACACTGCCGATTTTGCAGGTTTTCCTACTTACAAAGCATGTAGAGGTCTGTAATTTTGTATCATAGGTACACTTCAACTGTGAGAGATGGAATCTAAAACAAAAATCCAGAAAATCACATTGTATGATTTTCAAGTAATTAATTTGCATTTTATTGCATGACATAAGTATTTGATCACCTACCAACCAGTAAGAATTCCAGCTCTCACAGACCTGTTAGTTTTTCTTTAAGAAGCCCTTCTGTTCTCCACTCATTCCCTGTATTAACTGCACCGGTTTGAACTCGTTACCTGTATAAAAGACACCTGTTCACACACTCAATCAAACAGACTCCAACCTCTCCACAATGGCCAAGACCAGAGAGCTGTGTAAGGACATCAGGGATAAAATTGTAGACCTGCACAAGGGTGGGATGGGCTACAGGACAATAGGCAAGCAGCTTGGTGAGAAGGCAACAACTGTTGGTGCAATTATTAGAAAATGGAAGAAGTTCAAGATGACGGTCAATCACTCTCGGTCTGGGGTTCCATGCAAGATCTCACCTCGTGGGGCATCAATGATCATGAGGAAGGTGAGGGATCAGCCCAGAACTACACGGCAGGACCTGGTCAATGACCTGAAGAGAGCTGGGACCACAGTCTCAAAGAAAACCATTGGTAACACACTACGCCGTCATGGATTATTTGGCCACTTTAGTTTCAAAACATATAGGTGAGGCTACATGAGGAGTGTGACTATGATTTGAAAAAGTCTCCAAAAGGAAAAGCATGCACTGTTTGCCTTAAGCTGGGTATCATTCACAAATGACAATATATCATTCAAGTGATAGGCTAATATTGTCACCCATCACACTATTCTTGATTTAATATTTACATATGCACTAAATGTGTGTGAAATTTGTTTTGATTTAGAATGGACCATTATCATGCACCGTTCTCGAAACAGGGGCAGCAGAAAAAATGTCATCAATGAACTTAAATAGCGAATGGAGGACACATTTCCCGTGGTTCATTTTCATGCCAGCCAGCTAGGCTACAACCCTGTTTTAAAAAGAGAAGCAATGTGCTTAATATTAGGAAGGTTGAGAAATAAATATAGTAGGCCTAGCCTATAGAAAGCTGATGGGATCCTCCTCTTTTTAGTAGAGGCCATCACTCTGTTCTCACGCAATTGCATAGCCTATAGAAATGTTGCGCGGCCTCCCGAGTGGCGCAGCAGTCGAAGGCAATGCATCGCAGTGCTTGAGGAGTCACTACAGACCCGGGTTCGATCCCAGACTGTCACAACCGGCCGTGACCGGGAGGCCCATAGGGCGGCGCACAATTGGCCCAGAGTCATTCGGGTTAGGAGAGGGTTTTGCCAGGGGGGCTTTACTTGGCTCATTGCGCTCTAGCGACTCCTTGTGGCGGGCCAGAGGCACCTGCAGGCTGACTTCGGCGGTCAGTTGGACGGTGTTTCCTCCGACACATTGGTGCGGCTGGCTCTTAAGAAGCACGTTTGGCAGGTCATGTCTCAGAGGACTCATGACTCGACCTTCGCCTTTCCCGAGCCTGTTGGGGAGTTGCAGCGATGAGACAAGATCACAATTGGGTAAAAAAAATAAAATAATAGATAGTTGCACAACATGGGCGCTCATGTGTTTGATTAGATTTGATTACATTTACATTGATGTCAGAGTGATTAGAGGGAGAATAGAGTGCGGAGTACCAGGCAGTTAGCAAGTTTGGTAGGCTACTAATGACCATCAGCAGCATCAGAGCTTGGAGAAGCCTATTTACTGTGACTAAATGGTCACATGGTATTTGACTGCCATCATGACTCGTGACTGCCAGTGTGGCGGTAATACGGTCACCGTAACAGACCTATCTGTGGAACAGATATGATAGATCTACACTGATATGTCTACACTGCCAATATGACAGTTATATGTGAGCCAAGTAATCCAAACAGAGCTCGCTTTTAAATGACAGGTCTGGACGCACAAAATATATTGTGGTGATCTGGCTGAAATGTGCATTACTATTTATTAGTTGAAGCAAAAGTGACAACCAAATGTTGTTACAATACATCAATCATGTTGAATACAAAAGCAGAATAACATATTGTGACCCCCAGTCCTAACCGCGCAGCAACCTACAAAACAATACCAATTTCAGTTGCTTACATTTTACCACCAGAAACTTTGTCCTCTCACCATAACATTTGAATAGAGAACTTAATCCTAACTTATTGACCTGCGCTGACATTTTTTCCTATTTTACAAGGGTACAAAGCAGGGGAATGTGATCAACAATATAGAGATATGGTAACCAACATCTCTGAAGGGAATCCTTGAAACCTGACCAAAAACAAGTTTAAAAAAATACATTTGTGGACAGAAATTAATCTTGAAATAACAAGCCATACCTCAGAGATCCTACCAGAGGATAATAGCAAGATATACAACTCACTAACCCCTGTCTATAGTTGTCTACAAGAAAAAAAGGTGGTCAATTTAAGGCTATGGTTACTGTACAATGACAAGCAGCTGCCTGTGAAGCTCAGCCTGTGGCTGCTCCACAGTAGAGTGGTCACTCCTCAGCCCTGAGTTTGATGTAGCAATCATAGGAAGGCGGCATGCGGCCAAAGCTGGAGCACGCTGGTTCGATGTTGATCTCCTCTGGAGGTTTGGTGCCGGTGAAAGTGAAGCGCTGCAGGAGGGAGGTAAAGAAGAGAAAGAGCTCCACTCTGGCCAGAGCCTCTCCCAGACACACCCGCTTCCCTGAGGAACAAGAGAAAGGAGAGGTCATTGTCAGTCAGCTGAGCCTATAACTGAATTGAACTGTTTTTTTTTTTGTTTTTTTTTTATGAGTGGGGGAGTCCTAGGCTGGTGGATCAGGCTGGTTCCACCAGGCTAGGGCAGCCCCAATCCTCTCATATCTTTTCATGTTTTTTGTGGATAGGATAGAGAGATACAGGAAAGTTATTAGGAGAGTGTGCTGAAAAGCAGTGGGTCAGATTCAAACCCATGCTGGCAGCGGAACAAAGTACATGTGCTCCAGAGAGGCAGTAGCTTTGTTATGATGAGTTTCTCTGGCATCAAGTAATTCAGTATGCAAGAAGATACTTAAACACATTTTTTAGTGGACTACGAGATAAAACTGAGTTAATCATGAACATATAGTTAACATTCTCTGTGGCTAGGCAAGAACTTAATCCTGTGGCCTTTTGTCTCTCTCCTCAAACAAAGTGATAAAGAGCGGCACCAGGGTTGAACAGAGTTTAAACTAAACATTAGTGTTTTTGCAAGATAAGGGATTGATTGAGGGTATTACTATTGATTCTGAACTGAATGAAAGTCGAATTTAGCCGCCACCATAGACAAAGGGAGTGGGGGAAGCAATAAAAGAGCGGGAAATTGAAGAGGGAGGGATTTTAAAGCTAGGGTGTGTGGAGGGCACTATATAAGATGGAGAGGGAGAGACCAGCTTCCTTTTATTGAAATTCAATAAAGTAAGTCTTGATTCAACAAAAACTCTGTATGTACTTTGATTGTTAATAAAGTATAGCGTTGAATTTCCACAACACACTTACATGGAGAGTTGATTCAAAGTATTTAATATTGCGGTACCGGGTTCACATAGCAATGGGCCACCCACGTGCCGTTTTCTATCTGAACTCCTGAACAAAGGAAATCTCTTAGCTTATATACCTGTTTGCAAGCTAATTCTATCCAACAGTTGCCAACCATTATTGAGTGTCACTCCTCACCACAATCGCATCACCCTATATGGTATCGTCTTGCACCCTAGTCAGGATATTCCATCACGTACTCCTTCTAAGATTAGCACCAGTGGCCCCCCAGCTATCTTGGCACGCATACCTTCTGGCACCCACCATTGACAGAAATAAATACATGGAATGTCCTCATCCTCCAAATCCTTATGCAGCTCACAATATCAAACATTAACTAATCCTGTATAGAAGACGTAATATCAGGCTTAGACCGCTAGAACTCACAATCCACAAATTACTTGGAGCATGATCTTACCTACTCCAAAAGCGAAGAATCCATCATTTTTCTTGAAGCATCCATTTTCATCCAGGAAGTTCTCTGGGTCAAACTCATCTGGGTTCTTAAACAGTTTGGGATCAGCAAGCACAGAGGACAGCAGAGGCAGGACCATGGTACCCTGAAAAAATGACAAAATAACACCATTCACTTGCTATGGAAACTGCATGTTGATTAGTAAAATGTAAATCATCTTTTTTGAACAACAGTTCCACCACGTCAAACAAGATATGGTGAAATGTAACATTCAGTGTTGCTACAGTTACATGAATTGTGGTCACCTCTGGAATGTGGTAGTTATAGAACTCTGTATCTCTGATCACTTTGTGGGGGACAGAGGTGGGACTGAGGTCCATGTATCTCTGGACTTCGTGAATGACAGCGTCCGTGTAGGGCATTTTAACTCTGTCGTCAACCGTGGGCACTCTTGAGCCAATCACCTCGTCTATCTCCTTCTGAACTCTCTCTTAAGAAGATTTAGGTCACACTTTACATTATGTTGCACTGATACCATGTATGGATTGTTGTTAGAGTTATTACATGTAACTACATTGTAATAACACATTTCAAACAATTTATAGTACAAGATTATTATTTTTGGATTACAGTGTTATCAAATAGGTATAGGAGACTTGGATGCAATCGATAAAGACTTGGGTAGATAGGGTACCTTGAATGTGAGGGTGCTTCATCATCATCAGAAATGAGTGTTTTAGGGTGGATGATGTGGTTTCTGTTCCAGCAGCAAACAGGCTCCATGCAGTCATCACCATGTTCTCATAGTTAAACTCAGTGTTGGGATTATCCTTCTCCTAAGAGAAGAGAATAAATCGCCATCAGTTATACAAGTGAACAGCGACATCTGGTGGCTAGTTGATGCCATCGCCACATTCTTGGAGCATAGCTGATGTTAGCGACCCAGAGATGGGCCGCTAACATCAGCTATGCAAGAATACATAGACATCTGGTGGCTAGTTGATGCCATCGCCACATACTTATTGCCACTAAATACATTGGAAAACCAGAGATGGGTTTCTCATTTGTCTATTCAGTCTTGATAGCCAAACATAAGTGGACATGGATGGTATCTTAATTCCAGCCACATTCCATATTTTCATAATGTGTAAGAGGTTCAACCTCCAATGTGAGGATCATGCCGCGTTTTCTACCTCGAGCATTTTAACCAGGAAGGCCTCGATGAAGTCCTGAGGGTCAGAGGTGTCCAGGGTTTTAAGACGGATTTCTGCTTGCCCTTGTATGTAATCTTTGGCCTTGTTTACGATAGCAAACATCTCATGGTGTTTGCCTGGAAAGCACCAAACGATTCTAGGGAACATGTTGTACATCTGAAAGAAAGGGGAGGGTTTTTTGTTACTGGAAACAATGGATTGGCCAGCCCAAGGCCTTTTTGTGCAATTACTGTGATAGAGCTTCAATTTAGCACAAGTTAGGGTGTTGAGAGCAATTGAAGATTTTATGAAAAGAGATGAACTGAAAAGTTACTGTACCGCTCCTATAGGGCTGCTTAGGACATGAAAGTAGTAATCAACAGCCTTTTGGATGAGTTGAAACATTGGGTCATCATTTTCAAACCTGTGCCCAAAGACTATGGAGCAGATCACATTGCCAACAGAATTGCAAAGCAATTCTTTGGGATTGACAACTGAATCTAGACCAGAGAAGGAAGGCAAGCACAAAAATATACCTTTAAATACATGATTGGTTATCCATATGCAGTATAATATTGTGATAGTGAAACTTTTAGAAATAGCTGTGAGAAGCAACAACTACCTTTGAATTAAACACTAGATTTTCCATGTCTTTTAAAATAAAACGGCACCTTTTCAATTACATGTTTAGTGTGAAAAGCTTGGTGAAGATAATACTGAGAATAATGTATACAGTTACTTCCTGATCTGTTAAAACATTCACCCCGCCCCAGTTCTCAGTTACACTGATCACAAAACAAAATATTAAATCTCCCTTGGAATTCATCCCTAGGGTCCTGGAGGGAGTGGCAGGTCTTGGCAATGTGCTCTGTCTGGTTTTGTTCTGGGGAGGTTTTACCAGTGGCGGACTTACCATTATGCAGAAGAGATAATTGCCTCAGGGCTCACATCATCAAGGGGCCTCACTAGTGAGCTGTGCATAATTACATTTTTAGTCATTTAGCAGACGCTCTTATCCAGAGCGACTTACAGTTAGTGAGTGCAAACATTTTCATACTGAACATAATAAATTATGAATTGTTACTCGGCTGTATGGATACATTTTGGAAGCATTGTTTTGTCAACAATGTGGCCTCATTAACTTGGGCACAGCGGCCAGGCAAACCCACCCCCCATGCTCCGCTCGAGGCCCCCCCCACCCAACCCCGCTGTTGTGGGCTGCTCAACTCGTTGCTCTCATTCTGTCTTGCATCAGCAGGTTGGTTCAGAAGTAGCAAAATCTGCAGGAAGCTTTAAAGTTGCAAGGGAAATGGGGAGGGGGGGGGGGTTTGCCTGGCCGCTGTGCCCAAGTTAATGAGGCCACATTGTTGACAAAAAAATGCTTCCAAAATGAACCCATACAGCAGAGTAACAATTCATAATAGACCAATAACTTATTTCCATACATATATTTCATATCAATATAAATACAACTTTCTCATAATAGTAGAAACAAGTGTCATTAATCACCCATGGACTGGTTCATAATAATGGACTATTCCACCCTGACAGAGTTCCTGTGCATTGTTTCATGCGATATAATTGCAAACTTAACTTTCATTTAAATTAAGCTGCAGCAATGGAGGCACTTTTAAAGCAGGGCAGAGAAAACACAAATATTTAATTTTAACAAATTCTTACCTAAATTACCTACACTCAATTAGTATTTGGTAGCATTGACTTTAAATTGTTTAACTTGAGTCAAATGTTTCAGGTAGCCTTCCACAAGCTTCCCACAATAAGTTGGTCAGGTTTGTAGGCCTCATTGCTCACACACGATTTTTCAGTTCTGCCCACACATTTTCTATAGGCTTGAGGTCAGGGCTTTGTGATGCCCCCCCCCCCAAAAAAATAAAAATAATAAAATAAAATTTGTAAAGTGGTTATCCCACTGGCTATAAGGTGAATGCACCTATTTGTAAGTCGCTCTGGATAAGAGCGTCTGCTAAATGACGTAAATGTAAATGTAACATTTTCCATTTGGAAGACCCATTTGCGACCAAGCTTTAACTTCCTGACTGATGTCTTGAGATGTTGCTTCAATATATCCACATAATTGTCCTTCCTCATGATGCCATCTATTTTGTGAAGTGCACCAGTCCCTCCTGCAGCAAAGCACCCCCACAGCATGATGCTGCCACCCCTGTGCTTCACGGTTGGGATGGTGTTCTCCGGCTTGCAAGCAACCCCCTTTTTCCTCCAAACATAACGATGGTCATTATGGCCAAACAGTTCTATTTTTTGTTTCATCAGACCAGAGGACATTCCTCCAAAAAGTACGATCTTTGTCCCCATGTGCAGTTGCAAACCGTAGTCTGGCTTTTTAACGGCGGTTTTGGAGTAGTGGCTTCTTCCTTGCTGAGCGGCCTTTAAAGTTATGTCAATGTAGGACTTGTTTTATTGTGGATATAGATACTTTTGTACTTGTTTCCTCCAGCATCTTCACAAGGTCCTTTGCTGTTGTTCTGGGATTGATTTGCACTTTTCGCACCAAAGTACGTTCATCTCTAGGAGACTCCTTCCTGAGCGGTATGACGGCTGCGTGGTACCATGGTGTTTATACTTGCGTACTATTGTTTGTACAGATGAACGTGGTACTTTCTGGCGTTTGGAAATTGCTCCCAAGGATGAACCAGACTTGTGGAGGTCTACAATTTCTTTTCTGAGGTCTTGGCTGATTTCTTTTGATTTTCCCATGATGTCAAGCAAAGAGGCACTGAGTTTGAAGGTAGGCCTTGAAATACATCCACAGCTACACCTCAAATTGACTCAAATGATGTCAATTAGCCTATCAGAAGCTTCTAAAGCCATGACATACTTTTCTGGAATTTTCCAACCTGTTTAAAGGCACAGTCAACTTAGTGTATGTAAACTTCTGACCCACTGGAATTGTGATACAGTGAATTATAAGTGAAATATTCTGTCTGTAAACAATTGTTGGAAAAATGACTTGTGTCATGCACAAAGTAGATGTCCTAACCGACTTGCCAAAACTATAGTTTGTTAACAAGAAATTTGTGGAGTGGTTGAAAAACTAGTTTTAATGACCTAAGTGTATGTAAACTTCTGACTTCAACTGTATGTGTAGCCCATGTATCTGATGCTGTCTGGACAAAAAGAGTATGGCATGTCATAATAATCTAACCGAAACGACCTCAAACAGCACTAACCGCTCAGCACTAAAAGGTAATGTTTACATTTAAATTACATGTCTTTACTATAATAAAAAGATGACCATCCTACCCATGCTAGACTACCGAGATGTCATTTATAGATTGGCAGGTAAGGGTTCTCTCGAGCGGCTAGATGTTCTCTACCATTCGGCCATCAGATTTGCCACCAATGCTCCTTATAGGACACATCACTGCACTCTATACTCCTCTGTAAACTGGTCATCTCTGTATATCCGTCGCAAGACCCACTGGTTGATGCTTATTTATAAAACCCTCTTAGGTCTCACTCCCCCCTATCTGAGATACCTACTGCAGCCCTCATCCTCCACATACAACACCCTTTCTGCCAGTCACATTCTGTTAAAGGTCCCCAAAGCACACACATCCCTGGGTCGCTCCTCTTTTCAGTTCACTGCAGCTAGCAACTGGAACGAGCTGCAAAAAACACTCAAACTGGACAGTTTAATCTCCATCTTCATTCAAAGACTCAATCATGGACACTCTTACTGACAGTTGTGGCTGCTTCACGTGATGCATTGTTGCCTCTACCTTCTTGCCCTTGTGCTGTTGTCTGTGCCCAATAATGTTTGTACCATGATTTGTGTTGCTACCATGTTGTGCTGCTGCCTTGTTGTGTTGCTACCATGTTGTCAAGTTTTGTTGCTATGTTGTCGTCTTAGGTCTCACTTTATGTAGTGTTGTTGTGTTTCTCGTCGTGATGTGTGTTTTGTCCTATATTTTTAATCCCAGCCCCCGTCCCCGCAGGAGGCCTTTTGCCTTTTGGTAGGTTGTCATTGGAAATAAGAATTTGTTCTTAACTGACTTGCCTAGTTAAATAAACAACAAAATACCCAGTACACCCCTGGGTTTTACTATTACTATATTCTGCAATAAACCATTTATCTTCAGTTTCTCACATTCCAACAACCTGGGTAATATTGCCCATAAAGTTATTATAAAATATATTTCAAATGCTATAAAAATACTAAGAAAAACAACCTACCTCCATATTCACTTAAGGCTTTCACCAACATCTTAGCCTCTTCTTGGACCCGTTCTTCGATGCTCCTGTGCCCCATCCCAAAGTTTTTCAGGGTCATCAGGGAGAACCTGCGAAGATCTTTAGATCTCTTCCCACTGCTCACCAACACCCCTACAGAAAAGAGTTGGACAGAAGCACAAAGATGTAGAATTAGAAGAGCATAACAAAACCTATTGTGACAACAGTTACCTGCTAAGTTGTCAATTTCCACACAGACTGACTGTGGCAAGGTCAATGACACCCACCCACTCCCATTTAAAAACCACCCACCATATCCATTAGAGATTGCCATGATCACGGGGTAGTTGGCTCTGCCACTGAACTCTTCTCCTTGGTTGACAAACGCATCCTTGATAGCCTGATAGCCAGAGACCACCACTACAGGTTTGGAGCCCAGCCATACAGTAAACACTGAGCCATACTTCTTACTGAGCTGAGGAGAGAAGAAGAATAGAGTTATAGTTAGGGGATAAGCATAGTGATGTTTCAGATCCCAGGTTTATATGGAGCACTGCTGACAGTCCTGGGATGTATGACATGGAAGTGAAATTATTGTGGCCTTGCTATTCCTTTGGATAAGTGGTGGAGAGACCCAAGAGAGCCAAGGATGCAGTGGAAATTTGATAGAGTACATTATACTCCCTTAGATATCGAAAATGTGTACAAATACGTTTGTAATACATGTTATTTTATGTTCCCAAATATATTCTACAGAAGCACCTTTTCCATAGTAATATAATCAACCAGGACATGTCTGTCTACTCTGTTTGGCATTGGAAGCCTCAGAGATAGCAATAATTTGCTTAGAAGGGCAAAGTCTGTAAAGGATGGTTAACTAGTAAATAATTAACAAGTATATGGCAACCAAAAATCTGTTCAACCAAAAGTTAACCTACATTATCATGACCTCACATTACACAAAAAGTCAAACTTTTGCAAGATGTGAATTGTACTTCATTTTCCTCACTGCATTTCACAGTAATAGTAGTAGTAGTAGTAGTAGTAGTAGTAGTAGTAGTAGTAGTAGTAGTAGTAGTAGTAGTAGTAAATGCACAAAGGCTATGTGTTTGAGCACGCTGTGTGACAACTAAGACGAGAAAACCAAGACACCAGAAACTTCGACAGCACAAACAAGCAGATATCCTTGCTACTGAGGTGATAGAGATATCGTTTTTCAGTTCTCATATGCATGCATGTAGTATACTTTGGATGACTACTGAGTGAGCAATTAAATAACTTACAGTATGCTAGTAACTGTATAAAACGCAGTCACATGAGAATAATGAACCGCGTTGTTGCTCCAATAACCAACACAGAAAATAATAATGTAAAACAATAATAATCTAGCCTACATTTAGCTTGTATAAATGCAAATATTTAATATTTTTGCCAAGTTCTGTGGAAAAGTAATTATATTCCATTCTACACCCTGATTCTGCATATTTTCTAAATAACTTTACAGTGATCTACCGCAAGGATTTGACTGACCTCCATGTAGAGCTTGTAAGGCGCCTTCACATCCATTTGTAACAAGTTACCGAGCAGAGGAATCGGTGCAGGACCGGGCGGCAAACGTGAGCTGCTTTGTTTGCCTCGATTCATCCACAGTAAAATAATAACGACTAAGCCCATTACAATAGACACAAAGTTCGTCTGCAAAATATGAAGTAAATCCATCTTCAGTAGCGTCGAGGACAATGATCACCTAGCCAGTAAACAGAAACTCTTATTCGATGAGGTTTAACAGCTGTTGGCATCCAATGTGTTACATTACCGCCACCTACTTGACAGGTTTACAACTCCCTTATATTTTGCTTGAAAAATAAAATAAAGAAATACCCTACCATCTAACACTACACTCATAAATTCAAAAATATTATTAATAATTAACACCACCCTACTCCGCTATTTAAATATATTCATTCCTACCTCATGCCCTCAACCTGAAATGATGGGACATCACCACTTAACACTCACTGTAACTCTTCTGATGTCAAGTCTCAAGCACACCCAAATACCTCTCTGCAGCTGCCACCACAACCTCAATTTTCTTCGACTTACGTTCCATCCCTGCAGTACAATTAATAACCATTGCTATAAATGCTAAAAATCCAATCTTACTGAAACATATATCACTTGTTGTCCTATCCCTCTGTATTGGTACATATCTACTACTCTCACCACTCCTCCCCCTTGACCCATCTTCCTCTACTTTCTTCACTGCCTCAGCATATGACAACTTCTTCACTACTCTTACCCTGGAAACCTCAACCTGCCTCTCTAGCACGGAACATTTCTGTTTGCACAATTGTGAGTGTCCTCAAAGATGATCCATTATATTGACAAGATAGCCGAGTGACCGCTCAAACATTGAGTTCTATTAAGATGGGCCGTTTGAACCGGGCAATGGCCTGTCACGACATCTTTACTTTTACTCAAGTATGACAATTGAGTACTTTTTCCACCACGTGCTTAACTACATCACATTTGTTTTGAACCGACTTCTTGTCGGCCAGAGCGGGGTACCTGGCTCAAGCCCGGGAGGCAGCCCGGTTACAAAACGAATGCAATCACTTTTCACCCGGTATAAACTCCCCCCACCTGGGTAACGCGGGCCAGATAAACGAACCCCCTCAATGGAAATACATGTCCTCAATGACTAAAGGCAGATTAAAGGCAGAAGAGAACCGCTAAATTACTGAAATGTAAATGTAGATCAGGTGGGGCCATTATAGCCAAATGAGAGGGCAGATACGCGTGTGAACAACAGGCACAACTATTTCAATACATTTGTAACAGCCTAAACTTCTAGACATTGTTTTTTAGTACCATATTATTTCACTGGATAGTCATTTAATTGCTCTGTCCTTCTTCGATTAGGTTTTACAAAACGTTAGGAACACTGCTCTTTCCATTACATAGACTGACCAGGTGAACGCTATGGTCCCTTATTGAGGTCACCTGTTCAATCCACTTCAATCAGTGTAGATGAAGGGGAGGAGACAGGTTAAATAACGATTTTTAAACCTTGAGACAATTGAGACATGGATTGTGTATGTGTGCCATTCAGAGTGTGAATGGGCAAGACACAATGTTTAAGTGCCTTTGAACAGGGTAGGTACCAGGCGCACCAGTTTGAGTGTGTCAAGAACTGCAATGCTGTTTGGTTTTTCACGCTCAACAGTTTCTCGTGTATATGAAGAGTGGACCACCACCCAAAGGACATCCAACTTAACACAACTGTGGGAAGCATTGAAGTCAACATGGGCCAGCATCCCTGTGGAATGCTTTCGACACCTTGTAGAGTCCATGCCCAGACAAAATGAGGCTGTTCTGAGGGCAAAAGGGGGTGCAACTCAATAGTAGGAAGGCATTCCTAATGTTTTGTACACTCAGTGTATGTTGCATTACCGACACCAACTAGCCTGGGGTATAAACGTTGAGCCACAAAATGGGAACGAAAGGGAAAGGGAAAAAACTAAAAATATCTCTGCCATCTAACCCTACACTCATTCAAACCCACCCCCCTATTCCACTACTAATTAATCCTATCTGGTCCTACACGAGCCCAACGACCTGGAAGGACGGGACCCCACCACTCAACACACCCTGCAATTCCTATGTAGTAAAATCTCGTACCTCCAAATACTTCACTGCAGCTGCCACCGCAACCTCTTTTCTGTGACTTACGTTCCGTCGCTGCAGTACAGTTAACCATTGCTATGAACGCTAAAAAGCCAAGCTTACTGAAGCATAAATCACTCGTTGACCTATCCCTCTGTGCTGCCACAGATCCACTACTCATACGGATCCTCTCCGGATCACTCCCCATTGACCCCTGATCCTCTACTTTCTTCACTGCCTCAGCATATGACACCCCCTGCACTACTCTAACCCTGGTAACCTCAACCTGCCTCCGTTGCACCTAACACTTCTGATCCCCAGCACCATGGGCACCTCTACAATTAACACTTACCACTTCTTTTCCGATACTGCACACTCATCTCATGCCCTTCTGCACACTTCTCACACCTAGGAACCTCCCTCCTACACACTTCTGCCACATGCCCATATGCTTGACACCTGTAACACCGTAATAGGTTCAGCACAAAAGCTCATACAGGATAACTGAAATATTCTAACATCACTTTGTCGGGCAAAGACTCAACATCAAAACGCAAAAGCGCTGACAATGACTCTTGTTTCACCACGCTCGCCACCCTGTCTGTGTCGCACCAAACAACGAGCATCACAAACACTGGGAATCTTCTCCTTCAGCTGGTCCACCTTCACATTTACCGCTACCCCAGTAATCACTCCTTTCAATGGTGTCCGGTTCTTGAGAGCAAAGCAAGTAACAGCTCATGTCCCCATTCGTGAGATGCAGAGCGCCCGCTCCCTCTGACCGGCAGAAACAAACTATTATCATAAGACCACTTTGGGTTACCTTCACCAATTCAACAACACCCAACTCCGATTTCACCCACCCTGAAAACACATATGGATCAGCCAAAAGGCAGGGGACCACTTTCTCCAAAAATGTCCCTCCTACCGGACCCGACTCATCTTTCTCTTAACCATGTCCCTCGATGCAAGGCTCGGGTTCCAAGCTCCTCACCACACCTTCCACCTCACTTAAATCTCCCTCATTCATCTACATTTCAACTCCAGAACTCGGTCTGGTGCACAACTCACTCTGATTACTCTTGCCCCCAGTGTTCTTCAACACACCACCTCCCCTTCTAGGGCTAAGATGGCGCCATATTGGATGGTGGCTGTTTTGCAGCTCCGACCCAACTTTACCATTTTGTGATGATTTTGTTGTTTTCATGACATCTATCCACTATCATTTCGGCACAACCCACAATAACTTTTGAACATCAGATTGGCAGTTACCTCAATTCCGGCTTCAACTTTGACTCATGGGCTCTTTCTGTAATTACGACCCAATTTTTGGGCTACCCAAGAGGAAACGCCAACGTTAGAGGCAAGAGGGGGGATCCTGGTGAGATTAAGGCGAAGGGAAAACCGGCCACCTCTTCCCTACATTCTAATGGCTAACGTACAGTCACTTGATAATAAGATGGATGACCCATGTATCTCACACCATCCCTCTTCCATTAATTTCACTCACCGTGTTCGTTAAGGAGTTTCAGGGTAATGGCAGGGCTGGCTCTTCCATTGAACTCTTCTACTTGGTCTACCAGAGCATCCTTGGTGGCTGATAGCCAGAGACAACCACTACATGTTTGGGGCCCAGCCACACAGTAAACACTGAGCCATATTTCTTACTGTGCTGATGACAGATGAGAGGAACCCATTGATTCTTGAAGAATATAACTTATAACTGCTTCATGAACTTAGTACAACTTTCTTATCCCCTCATAACCCCAAATAAGGCTGTTTCATTCCATTGTCTCTAAACGATCATGGTTGGGTAGATTACTTTCTAAATGTTGCTAGTTATTTGTCCAAAATTATAATCAGTAACGTAACTTTTGGAATACCCAAACTCAGTAACATAATCTGATTACTTTCAGTTACTTTTGGATTACTTTCCCCTTAAGAGGCAATAGAAAAATACAAAAATGATCTATCAAATGCATTTGGGGTGTCATCATAGTGGTCACTGACTTGAGTTCAGACTTGCTCAGGTGGAACAAACTTAAACTTGCGCCTTTTTTAAATGCTGAATTTAATGTCATTGACAAAATAAAATAAATATATATATTCTCGCAAACAGGTGGTGAAGGTAGGAAACAACACCTCCACTTCGCTGATCCTCAACACTGGGGCCCCACAAGGGTGCGTGCTCAGCCCCCTCCTGTACTCCCTGTTCACCCATGACTGTGTGGCCAAGCACGCCTCCAACTCAATCATCAAGTTTGCAGACGACACAACAGTAGTAGGCTTGATTACCAACAATGACGAGACAGCCAACAGGGAGGAGGTGAGGGCTCTGGGAGTTTGGTGCCAGGAAAATAGCCTCTCACTGAACGTCAACAAAACAAGAGAGATGATCGTGGACTTCAGGAAACAGCAGAGGGAGCACCCCCCTATCCACATCGACGGGACCGCAGTGGAGAAGGTGGAAAGCTTCAAGTTCCTCGGCGTACACATCACTGACAAACTGACAGTGGTGGAAAAAGTACCCAATTGTCATACTTGAGTAAAAGTATAGATACATTAATAGAAAGTTACTCAAGTAAAAGTAAAAGTCACCCAGTAAAATACTACTTGAGTAAAAGTCTAAAAGTATTTGGTTCTAAATATACTAAAGTATCAAAAGTAAATATAATTGCTAAAATATACTTAAATATCAAAAGTAAAATAAAAGTATAAATCATTTCAAATTCTTTCTAATAAGCAAAGCAGGTGGCACCATTTTCTTGTTTTTAAAATGTATGGATAGCCAGGGGCACACTCCAACACTCAGAAATAATTTACAAAAGATGCATTTGGGTTTAGTGAGTCCGCCAGATCAGAGGCAGAAGGGATGACCATGTGTTGTCTTGATAAGTGTGTGAATTGGACCATTTTCTGTCCTGCTAAGCATTCAAAATGTAACGAGTACGCATTAACGCATTAACTCTAAAGTGTATGGAGTAAAATGTTCATTATTTTCTTTAGGAATGTAGTGAAGTAAAAGTAAAAGTAGTCAAATATATAAATAGTAAAGTAAAGTACAGATACCCCAAAAAACTACTACATTAGTACTTTAAAGTATTTTTACTTAAGTACTTTAAACCACTGCAAACTGAAATGGTCCACCCACACAGACAGTGTGGTGAAGAAGGCGCAACAGCACCTTTTCAACCTCAGGAGGCTGAAGAAATTTGGCTTGGCACCTAAAAACCTCACAAACTTTTACAGATGCACAATTGAGAGCATCCTGTCGGGCTGTATAACCGCCTGGTACGGCAACTGCACCGCCCGCAACCGCAGGGCTCTCCAGAGGGTGGTGCGGTCTGCCCAATGCATCACCAGGGGCAAACTACCAGCCCTCCAGGACACCTACAGCACCCGATGTCACAGGAAGGCCAAAAAGATAATCAAGGACAACAACCACCCAAGCCACTGCCTGTTCACCCTGCTATCATCCAGAAGGCGAGGTCAGACAGAAGCTGTTTTTCAATCTCAAGGCCATCAGACTGTTAAATAGCCATCACTTCACCCATGTCATCCAAAATGTTATACTTTTGAATAATCTGTCCATAGAACGTTCTTCCAAGAGTCTTGATGATCATCCAGGTGCTTTTTGACAAACTTGAGGCAACTTTTTGGACGAGATGGGTCCCATTATGTCTGGCGAAAACCAAACTCTGCATTCCACAGTAAGATCATCATACCAAAGGTCAAGCATGGTGGTGGTGGTGTGATGGTTTGGGGATGCTTTGCTGCCTCAGGACCTGGACAACTTGCCTTAATAGAAGGAACCATGAATCTGTATCAGAGAATTCTACAGGAGAATGTCAGACCATCCGTCTGTGAGTGTCACGAACTCTGATGCAGATGTGGTGCGAATCAATTGCAGGACACAGGAGCTAAGTCAATCCAGACTTTACTAGTAATACCAAAATAACAACACGGGTCAAAAAACCCGGAGGCGAAATATACGCCACAGTGCGTAAAACACTCCCAAACCGAAACTGCGCACAAACAATAGTGCGACGGTACACAAAGAGCGACTGGCAAACAGCACTGCACCAAATGACAGGAAAACAATTACACACAACACACAACTGGAACAATATAAAGGGTACATAATCACACTAACAGGGAACAGGTGCACAACAACTAGACAAAACCAAACGAACATCGAAAACATACAACGGTGGCAGCTAGTACTCCGGGAACGACGACCGCCGAAGCCTGCCCGAGCAAGGAGGAGGAGCAGCCTCGGCCGAAACCGTGACAGTACCCCCCCCTTGACGCGCGGCTCCAGCCGTGCGCCGACCCCGGCCTCGGGGACGACCAGGAGGACGCGGAGCAGGGCACGCGGGGTGCCCCCGGTGGAACTCCGACAGGAGAGACGGGTCTAGGATGTCCCTCCCCGGCACCCAGCACCGTTCCTCCGGGCCGTACCCCTCCCACTCCACTAGATATTGGAGACCCCCCATCCGACGTCTCGAGTCCAAGATGGACCGAACGGTGTACGCCGGAGCCCACTCGATGTCCAGTGGGGGCGGAGGAGTCTCTCCTATCTCACCTTCCTGGAGTGGACCAGCTACCACCGGCCTGAGAAGAGACACATGGAACGAGGGGTTAATATTCTTATAATCAATAGGCAGTTGTAACCTATAACACACCTCGTTCAATCTTCTCAGGACTTTAAAAGGCCCCACAAACCGCCGACCCAGCTTCCGGCAGGGCAGGCGGAGGGGCAGGTTTCTGGTCGAGAGCCAGACTCGATCTCCAGGTGCGTACACCGGCCCCTCACTGCGGTGGAGATCGGCGCTCGCCTTGTGTCGACGGATGGCCCGCTGCAGATGGACGTGTGCAGCATTCCACGTCTCCTCCGAGCGCCTCACCCACTCATCCACCGCAGGGGCCTCGATCTGGCTCTGCTGCCATGGTGCCAGAACCGGCTGGTACCCTAATACACATTGGAAGGGGGTTAGGTTGGTGGAGGAGTGGCGGAGAGAGTTTTGGGCCATCTCCGCCCAGGGAATATACCTAGCCCACTCCTCCGGCCGGTCCTGGCAATACGACCTCAGAAGCCTACCCACATCCTGGTTCACTCGTTCTACCTGCCCATTGCTCTCCGGGTGGTACCCCGAGGTAAGGCTCACCGAGACCCCCAAACGCTCCATGAACGCTCTCCAGACTCGGGAGGTAAACTGGGGGCCTCGATCAGACACTATATCCTCGGGTACCCCGTAATGCCGGAAGACGTGGGTAAATAGTGCCTCAGCGGTCTGTAGGGCAGTAGGAAGACCCGACATAGGGAGGAGGCGACAGGCCTTAGAGAACCGGTCCACAATTACCAGGATGGTGGTATTCCCCTGAGAGGGGGGAAGGTCTGTCACAAAATCCACCGAGAGGTGGGACCAGGGTCGTTGTGGAACGGGCAGGCGTTGTAACTTACCCCTGGGCAAATGTCTGGGCGCGTTACACTGGGCGCACACCGAGCAGGAGGAGACATAAACCCTCACATCCCTGGCTAACGTTGGCCACCAGTACTTAGTACTAAGACAATGCACTGTCCGGCCAATACCTGGATGTCCAGAGGAGGGTGACGTGTGAGCCCAGTAAATGAGTCGATCCCGAACCTCGAGCGGAACTTACGTCCGACCCACAGGACACTTTGGAGGGCTAGGGTCGGCACGCAACGCCCGCTCGATTTCAGCATCGACCTCCCACACAACCGGTGCCACTAGACAAGACGCCGGTAGTATGGGAGTAGGCTCAACGGACCTCTCCTCTGTGTCATACCGCCGGGACAGAGCGTCTGCCTTCCTGTTCTGGGACCCAGGGATGTACGTGATTTTAAATACGAACCTGGCTAGAAACATGTTCCAACGAGCCTGACGAGGGTACAGTCTCCTAGCTGCCCGGATGTACTCCAGGTTCCGATGGTCAGTCAAAATGAGGAAAGGGTGTTGAGCCCCCTCAAGCCAATGCCTCCACACCTTAAGGGCCTGTACCACAGCTAACAGCTCCCTGTCCCCCACGTCATAATTTCGCTCCGCCGGGCTGAGCTTTTTAGAGTAAAAAGCACAGGGGCGGAGTTTAGGTGGCGTGCCGGACCGTTGAGAGAGAACGGCCCCTATACCGGCCTCAGACGCGTCCACCTCAACCTGAAAGGGTAAGGCGGGATCTGGATGCGCCAGCACCGGAGCTGAAGTAAACAGGTCCTTCAGTTTCCCAAAAGCCCTGTCCGCCTCAGCCGACCACTGCAGGCGTACCGGACCCCCTTTCAGCAGAGACGTTATGGGAGCTGCCACCTGTCCAAAACCCTGGATAAACCTCCGGTAGTAATTCGGAGTAAAACAGTGGCCAGGTAGAGCTCCACCTGCAGGAGGAACCCCTGACACCCGGCAGCTGTACTGTTATACGCCCTCGGGAGTGAGAGCCGAATCCCACTGGGTTCCGGGCCTGGGACGGGCGGACCGACCAATGGTGGTGGTAAGGTAGGTGAAGGTGTGGGTACCCCACTGGACTCCAAACGGTGCAGGGTGTTGATGACGTCCTGCAGAGCGGTCCCCTTTTGTCGGATCTGGTCATCCTGGCCGCGGATATGCTCCTCAAGCGACCCAGGTGCTGCTGCTGGTCCTGCTGATTCCATCTTGTGGTGTGTAATTCTGTCACGAACTCTGATGCGGATGTGGTGCGAATCAATTGCAGGACACAGGAGCTAAGTCAATCCAGACGTTACTAGTAATACCAAAATAACAACACGGGTCAAAAAACCCGGAGGCGAAATATACGCCACAGTGCGTAAAACACTCCCAAACCGAAACTGCGCACAAACAATAGTGCGACGGTACACAAAGAGCGACTGGCAAACAGCACTGCACCAAACGACAGGAAAACAATTACACACAACACATGACACACAAATGGAACAATATAAAGGGTACATAATCACACTAACAGGGAACAGGTGCACAACAACTAGACAAAACCAAACGAACATCGAAAACATACAACGGTGGCAGCTAGTACTCCGGGGACGACGACCGCCGAAGCCTGCCCGAGCAAGGAGGAGGAGCAGCCTCGGCCGAAACAGTGACAGTGAGCTGAAGCTGAAGCGCAGCTGGGTCATGTAGCAAGACAATGATCCAAAACACACAATCAAGTCTACATGAAAATTGCTAAAAAGTAACAAATTGGAAGTTTTGGAATGGCCTAGTCAAAGTCCAGACCTAATCCCAATTGAGATGTTGTGGCAGGACTTGAAATGAGCAATTAATGCTTGAAAACCCACACGTCACTGAGTTAAAGCAGTTCTGCATGGAAGAGTGGGCCAAAATTCCTCCACAGCGACGCGAGAGACTGATCAACAACTACAGGAAGCATTTGGTTGGAGTCATTGCAGCTAAAGGTGGCACAACCAGTTATTGAGTGTAAGGGGGCAATTACTTTTTCACACAGGGGAATTGGGTGTTGCATAACTTTGTTTATGAAATAAATATGTAATTGTTGTGTTATTTGTTCACTTATGTTCCTTTATCTAATATTAGGTTTTGGTTGAAGATCTGATAACATTCAGTATCACAAATATGCAAAAGTTGAGAAAATTAGAAAGGGGGCAAATACTTTTTCACAGCACTGTATGTTGTGAAATTGTTAGATATTACTTGTTAGATATACTGCACTGTCGGAGCTAGAAACACAAGCATTTCGCTACACCCACAATAACATCTGCTAAACACGTGTATGCGACCAATACAATTTGATTTGATTTGATTTGAGAGAGAAAGAGACCACATGCAAGTTAGTAAAAAAGTGCAAGCTGCTACAGGTAAGTTGTGGTTGGAGGGTAAACAGTATAATTTAAGGAATGATTGAACAAGAAAGATGGCGTATCACTGTAGAATGCTGTGGAAGCCATGCTGGTTAAGTGTGCCTTGAATTCTAAATAAATCACTGACAGTGTGAACACCAGAACACCTCCTCCTCCATGCTTCACAGTGAACCACAAATGCGGTGATCACAAAGACATGGAGGTTTGAACCAAAAATCTCAAATTTGGACTCATCAGACCAAAGGACAGATTTCCACCGGTCTAATGTCCATTGCTCGTGTTTCTTGGCCCAAGCAGTCTCTTCTTATTATTTGTGTCCTTTAGTAGTGTTTTTTTTGCAGCAATTCGACCATGAAGGCCTGATTCACACAGTCTCCTCTGAACAGTTGAAGTTGAGATGTGTCTGTTACTTGAACTCTATGAAGCATTTATTAGAGTTGCAATCTGAGGTGCAGTTAACTCTAATGAACCTATCCTCTGCAGCAGAGGTAACTCTGGGTCTTCCTTTCCTGTGGCGGTCCTCATGAGAGCTAGTTTTATCATAGCACTTGATGGTTTTTGCGACTGCACTTGAAGACATTTCTAAGTTCTTGAAATGTTCCGGATTGACTGATCTTCATGTCTTAATGTAATGATGGACTGTCGTTTCTCTTTGCTTATTTGAGCTGTTCTTGACATAATATGGACTTGGTCTTTTACTAAATAGAGATATCTTCTGTATACCACCCCTACCTTGTCACAACACAACTGATTGGCTCAAACTCATTAAGAAGGATAGAAATTCCACAAATTAACTTTTAAGAAGGCACACCTGTTAATTGAAATGCATTCCAGGTGACTACCTCATGAAGCTGGTTGAGAGAATGCCAAGAATCTGCAAAGCTGTCATCAAGACAGAGGGTGGCTACTTTGATGAATCTCAAATATATTTTTTGGTTACTACATGATTCCATATGTGTTCTTTTTTTTTTTTTGTCATTTAGCAGACGCTCTTATCCAGAGCGACTTACAGTTAGTGAGTGCATAATTTAATTTTTTCATACCACCCCCCGTGGGAATCGAACCCACAACCCTGGCGCTGCTAGCGCCATGCTCTACCAACTGAGCTACATGGGGCTCATAGTTTTGATGTCTTCACTATTATTCTACAATGTAGAAAATAGTAAAAAATTAAGAAAAACCGTTGAATGAGTAGGTGTGTCCGAACTTTTGACTGGTACTGTATGTAAATAAGGTATCTGTTTTTTATTCTTAATAAATGTGCAAACATTTCTAAAAACCTGTTTTTGCTTTGTCATTGTGGGGTGTGTAGATTGATGAATTTTTTTATTTATTTTTTCAAAAGGCTGTAACGTAACAAAATGTGGAAAAAGTCAAGGGGTCTGAACACTTTCCGAATGCACTGTATCTCCACTGAGAGACTTCTGTGGCTTCTCTTATGGCTGCTACTCGGTTAGCCACGAAAGATGTGAAATCGTCTCTTCTCACTTCCAATGTACTTCAATACCGTCATGCTGTCCGTCCAAAAACTTGACTGTCCCAGTTGAAGTGACACCTCTTTCCTCAACATTCTGTCAACTCTAACCTCCAACACAGCATCCGTGAGCTCAAGCCTAGGAATGGTAGTCTGCTTAAAGGGAGCAACTCTTGCTTTTCCCAGCATTAACAAAATATGTACTTGTTTCTTGTTAATCAGTAAGATACAGTTCCACTTACTGGCATCTGGAAAATGATGCAATTCTGCATGCTCTGGCTTTCCAAAGTCTTCAGGCTTGATGCACCTTTTCCCCTTGAGCTCTGCCATTTTCTCTAAAGCCAACATCCAGTCTTGCCATTGCTGTGAGAGAGATTGGTGTATGTCGTCATCCCAGCTGATGTTCCTGCTACACAACTCCTGTAGCAACAGTTTCAGAGAAAGAGTAAACTGAGATAGAAAGCCCACAGGGTCATATATTGAGCTGACCACTGACAAGATTCCACGTCTTGTATATGGGCGTTTCAACAGAAGTCTGGAATTCAAACGTGTCAGTCTCAACACACCAATGTAATCCCAGAGCCCTTTCCACTGGTAAGTCATCTTTATCCAAGTGCAGCTCTCTGGTCGCCTTGGTTCTTCTTTCCTCTGGAATAGATGCCAACACCACACGGCTATTGGTAATCCACTTTGACAAGTGAAATCCTCCTTTTGACAGCATAGCAGTAAGGTCCTTTACCATCTGCATGGCTTCTTCATCTGAAGGTAGGGATGTCAGACAATCATCCACATAGAAATTACAATGCACAGTATCAAACACATCAGCTGCACAGAGAGTCCTGCAGTCCTCAGCAGTCTTCTTCAGAGCATTGTTTGAACAGCTTGGTGACGATGTCGCTCCAAACAAATGCACCGGCATCCTGTACTCCACAGGATCCTGTGTGACATTTCCGGCCATCACAGAAAACGTAGAAAGATACATCCTTCTCTGACACCTTCACTTGGTGGAACATGGCTTGTATGTCTGCCATTAAAGTGACAGGTTCCTCTCTGAACCTCGTCAGGACTCCAAGGAGATTATTTGTGGAGGTCTGGACCTTGTAGCAGTTGGCTGTTCAGGGATGTTCCTCTGAAAAACTTCCCCACAGTCAAACACCACTCTCAAGCTTTTCTTTTTTGGGTGGTACACACCATGATGTGGAATGTACCACATTTTACCATTGTTGCGGTTAAACTGATGATCAGTAAGAAAAACGGTGTATTCTTCTAGTTTATTTTAAACTTTCTCTTCAAACTCTGCACACGCTGTTCAACAATACAGTGATTGTTAGGCATGATGATGCCATCACTCTTGAACAGCAGGACCATACAGTAATGGCCCTCCTGAAGTGTAACTGAACAATCCATTATTTCCATAAACTTCATGTCCTCTCTTGACATCTCCAGTTCTTCCTCTGTGGATTATATTGTGCCACCAACAACTCTTCTATTTTGGTGACAGAGATCTGGTTAACAGCAACAGTGGAGCATCCTTTCTTCTCCTTGAATTTATTGCAGCCTCGTAGAGGACCATTCACAACCTATCCCAATAGGGTGCGAACGGCATAAGGTCCCTTGTCTCGACTATTAACAACCTCCCAGGGTTCCAATAGTTTTGGCGGGTTGGTGCCAATCAGTAGGTCCACGTCTGCATTAAGGTGAGTGATCTGGACACCATCCAAATATGGCAATTTTCTCAAATCTTCCTGTGTGGGCACGTTGAGTCTATAAACTGGCTTTTGTGTGAACACCTCAGGGAGTTCAAGGAAGTGGTTATCCTCCAGGCTGGATACTGCCAACCCTGTGAGTACTTGACACCTTACAGTATCTTCATGGCCAATCATGCGTAGACGTATGTTGGATCTTGTCCCCGTTTGATTCAGCTGCTTAATCAGATTCTCTGTGCAGAAAGTGCCAGAACTCCCAAGGTCTAAGAATGCATAGGTCTGCACAATCTTGTCTCCTCTTTTTAACTTCAACTGTACTGGTAAAATAGAAGGAGCACACACTTCTTCTCCTGCCCCTGTAAGACCACATGCTTGCTGTTCTGTTTTGACTTCCATGTCTTCTTTGTCTTTGAATGCAATGTGAATAATGCTAGGATGCTTTAAACTACACACACTGCAAGAGAGCCTTCCTTTAGAGAATTTGCTCATGTGTCCCATCCTCAAGCAGCCTAAGCAGATCCCCTTCTCCTTTAGAAAGGCAATCTTATCCGTATGCATCTTTAACCTTGGACACTCCCCTAATGGGTGTCCACCCTTACAGCATAAAGAGGAATCTTGCGAACCATTGACAGATTAACCATTCTTTTGTGTCTGTTGTGGTGTGGACTTGGATTCCACAACAGTGTTTTCAGCTGCTACAGTGGCAAAACTGCTTCCTTTGTTAGACTTGTAATCCTTGACATTTGCAGTTCCCCTGCCAGTGGAGTCAGCTTTGGAATCTTGAATATTCCCAAACACCGGGTCGGACACAATCTCCACGATGCCAGAAAACATGGCCCTATTGCCACATCCCTCCTGTAGCTCATAAGCTGTAGTTCTCCATCGTTCTCTAAGTTTGAATGGCAACTTCATGATGATCAACCTCATGTTGGATGGAATATTCATTTCTTCCATTTACATTATGTCATCCATGGCAGTGCAACATCCTCCAAGGAAGAAAGCGTAGACTGCAAGGCTGTAGCCATTTTGCTCACATTTCCAAAAGTGTTCCTTCAAAAGTGCCTTTGCCTTTTGGTAACCTTGGTTCTGATTCATATGTTGACAACTTCAAACAAGCTCCCGAGGTTGCCCTCTGGTGTACTGTTCAAAGAAATACAAACGGTCCTGACTGTTGTCAGTCTTTCCTTCAATACAATGTTCAAAGGCTCAAATAAATGTCCCATACTCCATTGGGTTTCCATCAAAAACTGGTATGTCTGTTTGTGGTAAAGAAGCAACACACTGTTGTTGGACAAGAAACGCTGTGACTTCATTCTGCCTGTGTAATACCAGGTCCCATGTAGCTCAGTGGGTAGAACATGGTGTTTGCAACGCCAGGGTTGTGGGTTTGCTTCCCACGGGGGGCCAGTATGAAAATGTATGCACTCCCTAACTGTAAGTCTTTCTGGATAAGAGCGTCTGCTAAATGACAAAAATGTAATAGATCATAAATGTCCCCATGACTAAAGTTCACATACACTTAGGTTGGAGTCATTAAAACTCATTTTTCAATTGCTTGTTAACAAACTATAGTTTTGGCAAGTCGGTTAGGACATCTACTTTGTGCATGACACAAGTAATTTTTCCAACAATTGTTTACAGACAGATTATTTCACTTATAATTCACTGTATCACAATTCCAGTGGGTCAGAAGTTTACATACACTAAGTTGACTGTGCCTTTTAAACAGCTTGGAAAATTCCAGAAAATTATGTCATGGCTTTAGAAACTTCTGATAGGCTAATTGACATCATTTGAGTCAATTGGAGGTGTACCTGTGGATGTATTTCAAGGCCTACATTCAAACTCAGTGCCTCTTTGCTTGACATCATGGGAAAATCAAAAGAAATCAGCCAAGACCTCAGAAAAGAAATGGTAGACCTCCACAAGTCTGGTTCATCCTTGGGAGCAATTTCCAAACGCCTGAAGGTACCACGTTCATCTGTACAAACAATAGTACGCAAGTATAAACACCATGGGACCATGCAGCCGTCATACCGCTCAGGAAGGAGACGCGTTCTGTCTCCTAGAGATGAACGTACTTTGGTGCGAAAAGTGCAAATCAATCCCAGAACTACAGCAAAGGACCTTGTGAAGATGCTGGAGGAAAATGGTACAAAAGTACAGTGAGGGAAAAAAGTATTTGATCCCCTGCTGATTTTGTACGTCTGCCCACTGACAAAGAAATGATCAATCTATAATTTTAATGGTAGTTTATTTGAACAGTGAGAGCCAGAATAACAACAACAAAAATGTTATAAATTGATTTGCATTTTAATGAGGGAAATAAGTATTTGACCCCTCTCAATCAGAAAGATTTCTGGCTCCCAGGTGTCTTTTATACAGGTAACGAGCTGAGATTAGGAGCGCACTCTTAAAGGGAGTGCTCCTAATCTCAGTTTGTTACCTGTATAAGACACCTGTCCACATAAGCAATCAATCAATCAGATACCAAACTCTCCACCATGGCCAAGACCAAAGAGCTCTCCAAGGATGTCAGGGACAAGATTGTAGACCTACACAAGGCTGGAATGGGCTACAAGACCATCGCCAAGCAGCTTGGTGAGAAAGTGACAACAGTTGGTGCAATTATTCGCAAATGGAAGAAACACAAAAGAACTGTCAATCTCCCTCGGCCTGGGGCTCCATGCAAGATCTCACCTCGTGGAGTTGCAATGATCATGAGAACGGTGAGGAATCAGCCCAGAACTACACAGGAGGCTCTTGTCAATGATCTCAAGGCAGCTGGGACCATAGTCACCAAGAAAACAATTGGTAACACACTACGCTGTGAAGGACTGAAATCCTGCAGCGCCCGCAAGGTCCCCCTGCTCAAGAAAGCACATATACATGCCCGTCTGAAGTTTGCCAATGAACATCTGAATGATTCAGAGGAGAACTGGGTGAAAGTGTTGTGGTCAGATGAGACCAAAATCGAGCTCTATGGCATCAACTCAACTCGCCATGTTTGGAGGTGGAGGAATGCTGCCTATGACCCCAAGAACACCATCCCCACCGTCAAAAATGGAGGTGGAAACATTATGCTTTGGGGGTGTTTTTCTGCTAAAGGGACAGGACAACTTCACCGCATCAAAGGGACGATGGACGGGGCCATGTACCGTCAAATCTTGGGTGAGAACCTCCTTCCCTCAGCCAGGGCATTGAAAATGGGTCGTGGATGGGTATTCCAGCATGACAATGACCCAAAACACACGGCCAAGGCAACAAAGGAGTGGCTCAAGAAGAAGCACATTAAGGTCCTGGAGTGGCCTAGCCAGTCTCCAGACCCTAATCCCATAGAAAATCTGTGGAGGAAGCTGAAGGTTCGAATTGCCAAACGTCAGCCTCGAAACCTTAATGACTTGGAGAAGATCTGCAAAGAGGAGTGGGACAAAATCCCTCCTGAGATGTGTGCAAACCTGGTGGCCAACTACAAGAAACATCTTACCTCTGTGATTGCCAACAAGGGTTTTGCCACCAAGTACTAAGTCATGTTTTGCAGAGGGGTCAAATACTTATTTCCCTCATTAAAATGCAAATCAATTTATAACATTTTTGATATGCGTTTTTCTGGATTTTTTTATTGTTATTCTGTCTCTCACTGTTCAAATAAACCTACCATTAAACTTTTTTCCCTCACTGTATCTATATCCACAGTAAAACGAGTCCTATATCGACATAACCTGAAAGGCCGCTCAGCAAGGAAGAAGCCACTTCTCCAAAACCACCATAAAAAAGCCAGACTATGGTTTGCAACTGCACATGGGGACAAAGATCTTACTTTTTGGAGAAATGTCCTCTGGTCTGATGAAACAAAAATAGAACTGTTTGGCCATAATGACCATCGTTATGTTTGGAGGAAAAATGGGGACGCTTGCAAGCCGAAGAACACCATCCCAACCGTGAAGTACGGGAGTGGCAGCATCATGCTGTGGGGGTGCTTGCTGCAGGAGGGACTGGTGCATTTCACAAAATAGATGGCATCATGAGGAAGGAAAATTATGTGGATATATTGAAGCAACATCTCAAGACATCAGTCAGGAAGTTAAAGCTTGGTCTTCCAAATGGACAATGACCCCAAAGTTGTGGAAAAATGGCTTAAGGACAACAAAGTCAAGGTATTGGAGTGGCCATCACAAAGCCCTGACCTCAATCCTATAGACAATTTGTGGGCAGAACTGAAAAAGCGTGAGAACTACAAACCTGACTCAGTTACACCAGCTCTGTCAGGAGGAATGGGCCAAAATTCACCCAACTTATTGTGGGAAGCTTGTGGAAGGCTACCCGACATGTTTGACCCAATTTAAACAATTTAAAGTCAATGCTACCAAATACTAATTGAGTGTATGTAAACTTCTGACCCATTGGGAATGTGATGATAGAAATAAAAGCTGAAATAAATCATTCTCTCTACTATTATTCTGACATTTCACATTCTTAAAATAAAGTGGTGAGCCTAACTGACTAAGACAGGGAATTTTTACTAGGATTAAATGTCAGGAATTGTGAAAAACTGAGTTTAAATGTATTTGGCTAAGGTGTATGTAAACTTCCGACTATCTTAAACAGCACAGCTTTGAGCTTGAGGTTTGTTTCATTGTTCTTCAAGTGCAGCTCTGGATTCCTCTGGATTCCTTGACATTCCATGAGATGCAGCAGAAGGAGGTCTATAAGAGCCTTGAGATTGAGGCTTAAGAGAGCGGTTAACATTTTCGGAACCATTTTGTCCTTGTGTATGTTGTGATGAGTGTGATGAAAGGAGTCAGGCGCAGGAGGGTAATCACCGAGTTTATTCCTTCGTTGACACACAAATGCGCTCAAATAGCGATCAACGAAACAGGCACAGGGGAAACTCTCAACCCTGGCAAATACACTGTAACAGTAGAATCCACTAATACATAGGTACAGGGTAAAATCTACCCTGGCAAAAAAACATACGAGTAGCTCCACCGAGCTATACTACTCTCACAACTAACAATCACCCACAAGGACAAGGGGGCAGAGGGAACACTTATACACGGACTAATGAGGGGATTAGAACCAGGTGTGTGTGATTGACAAGACAAGACAAATGTGATGATGATTGGGGCGGCAGTGGTTAGTAAGCCGGTGACGACGAACACCGAAGCCTGCCCGAACAAGGAGGGGAGGCAGCCTCGGCCGAAGTCGTGACAGTACCCCCCCCCCCCTCCCTCCCCCCCTTGACGCACAGCTCCAGCAGCGTGCCGACCCCGGAGTCGGGGACGGCCAGGAGGACGCGGAGCAGGGCGACCCGGATGGCGACGGTGGAAATCCCGCAACAGGGACTGTATATATCCCTGGCCCAGGGACTCGGAGACGTATGTTTCCATAGTCTCCGTTTCAGCCTGCGACAGGTGGTACACATGACTCCTGGGAGGTACAGCATCTACCCGAAGGTTTATCGCGCAATCCCGCGCCCGATGAGGTGGTAATTTAGTCACACGCGTCTTAGAAAACGCGTGCACCAGATCTAGGTATTCGGGGGGAATGCGCACGGTGGAGGTACCGTCTGGACTTTCCACCGTGGTTGCACCAACGGAAACATCTAGACACCTACTCTGACACTCTTGGGACCACCCCGTGAGAGCCCTCTGCGGCCATGAGAAGGTGGGGTTGTGGAGTGCTAGCCACGGGATACCTAATACCACAGGGAAAGCAGGAGACTCAATAATCGAAAAATGAACCTACTCACGATGTGTCTCCTGGGTGATCATGGTGACTGGTATAGTGACTTCCGTAACAAACCCGGACCCTAATGGTTGACTATCGAGTGCTCTGATGGGCAGTGGAATGGATAGGGGTACCAATGAAATGCCTTGACGGCGTGCAAATGCCCTGTCCATAAAGTTCCCAGCTGCGCCTGAATCGACTAGCGCCTTACACTGGAGAACTACCATGTAACAATCACACACAAGGACAAGGGGCAGAGGGAACACTTATATACTGACTAATGAGGGGATTAGAACCAGGTGTGTGTGATTGACAAGACAAGACAAATGTGATGATGATTGGGGCGGCAGTGGTTAGTAAGCCGGTGACGGCGAATGCCGAAGCCTGCCTGAACAAGGAGGGGAGGCAGCCTCGGCCGAAGTCGTGACATATGTTTCCTCTCCTTAGGACGCACATCTCGATTTCGTGGGACTGAATGAAGTGTCCGGGTAGCCTCTGAGGGTGATGCAGGGAGATATTCTATTGCATTAGTATTCAACTAGGCTGAGGGTTCCCATGTGTTTGCTCCTTTAGATAGGTAGGAATTCATCACCTCCTTTGTGGCTGCTTTGCACATCACTTCCTTCCTCCAATACCAGTAGCATTGCATTAGTCGCTGCTAACTCAGTAGCAAGTTCCAATAGCTCTTTCTTGTTTCTTAGTTGCTCCCCTTCAGCCTCTAAGGCATGTCTGGCCTCTAGGGCGGCAGCACGTTCAAGTAGGGCCGCTTTCTCAGCTTCGGCTCTGATGCTAGCAGAGGAAGTAGATTTGACCTAGTAATGGAACAGACTTTCCTGTCCATACATTTTGTTGCAATATTTGACATTGTCATCTGGGCCAATTTAATCACTGGCAATAGAGTATTCTTCAACATTACACTTAGATCCATTGTCATCATATGGTTTGTCACTGTCACCCAGCCATTTTGTAACATAATCCACCATTTTGTCATAGTTGTGAACCACACATCCTGTTTTTCAGCCTCATTGTCAGGTAGAGGTAGAGGTAGATTCGTCAACTGGCCATCCATTTCAAGTGAATCATCACATAGCCTCATAAAACATTTCAAGTTGCTTTGAACCTCAGACACATTCCCATTGTTTTTCATGAGGTCATCCATCTTTGACATTTTACTTGGTTGCTTCAACTTTGATTTCCTTCTTTTCTGAAGATTGTCAATGTACATTTCAATGCCTTTTGCAGTCAGTTTAATGGTCCTTTTTTCTTTTATATAATCCATTTCAACATTTGACACATCATTACCATTCCCTTCTTCAGAATCTTGAGCAGCAGATAAAACAGCAGCAGCATATAGTAACAAGAGAAGTTTCTTTTTTATCCATATCTATTTCAATTTCAATATCCACTTCAAATTGATCACTTCCCAAACATGACACGTGATGACGTAAGCACGTCAGAACTCATCGACAACTCTTCAATGAATTAATCACAAGCGCACCAAAGGCTTGAGTTTTCAACTGGCTTTGATTGTAATCCACAACAAGCACATGTCCACTATTCACAATCAAATGCTTCCGAACGCCCAACGATCCAAAATACATCAGCATTAGTTTGATTGCGGTAAGAACTGTGAGCTCTCCCACCATCCACACACCCACCATACGTTCAAACACCTGTGTGTTTATAGATCACCTGATGTGTGTTTACCACCACCATTTATCTGCACCTAGTGGTCTGGAGTGTAATTGCCAGAATGTTACCATAATATAAAATACACCCACATTTTTACATTTACATTTTAGTCATTTAGCAGACGCTCTTATCCAGAGCGACTTACAAATTGGTGCATTCAACTTATGATAGCTAGTGGGACAACCACCCAATATTATTATTATTATTTATTTATTTTTACTATGGGGGGGAGGGGGAGGGGGGTGGGGTAGAAGGATTACTTTTATACTATTCCAGGTATTCCTTAAAGAGGTAGGGTTTCAAGTGTCTCCGGAAGGTGGTCAGTGACTCCGCTGTCCTGGCGTCGTGAGGGAGCTTGTTCCACCATTGGGGTGCCAGAGCAGCGAATAGTTTTGACTGGGCTGAGCGGGAACTGTGCTTCCGTAGAGGTAGTGGGGCTAGCAGGCCAGAGGTGGATGAACGTAGTGCCCTCATTTGGGTGTAGGGTCTGATCAGAGCCTGAAGGTAAGGAGGTGCCGTTCCCCTCACAGCTCCGTAAGCAAGCACCATGGTTTTGTAGTAGATGCGAGCTTCAACTGGAAGCCAGTGGAGTGTGCGGATGAGCGGGGTGACATGAGAGAACTTGGGAAGGTTGAACACCAGACGGGCTGCAGTGTTCTGGATAAGTTGTAGGGGTTTAATGGCACAGGCAGGGAGCCCAGCCAACAGCGAGTTGCAGTAATCCAGACGGGAGATGACAAGTGTCTGGATTAGGACCTATGCCGCTTTCTGTGTAAGGTAGGGTCGTACTCTGTGAATGTTGTAGAGCATGAACCTGTAGGATCGGGTCACCGCTTTGATGTTAGCGGAGAACGATAGGGTGTTGTCCAGAGTCACGCCAAGGTTCTTTGCACTCTGGGAGGAGGACACAATGGAGTTGTCAACCGTGATGGCGAGATCATGGAGCGGGCAGTCCTTCCCCGGGAGGAAGAGCAGCTCCGTCTTGCCGAGGTTCAGCTTGAGGTGGTGATCCGACATCCATAATGATATGTCTGCCAGACATGCAGAGATGCGATTCGCCACCTGGTTATCAGAAGGGGGAAAGGAGAAAATGAATTGTGTGTCGTCTGCGTAGCAATGATAGGAGGGACCATGTGAGGATATGACAGAGCCAAATGACTTGGTGTATAGAGAGATTTGGAGATGGCCTAGAACTGAGCCCTGGGGGACACCAGTGGTGAGAGCACGTGGTGCGGGGACAGATTCCCGCCATGCCACCTGGTAGGAGCGACCTGTCAGGTAGGATGCAATCCAAGAGTGAGCAGCGCCGGAGATGCCCAACTCGGAGAGGGTGGAGAGGAGGATCTGATGGTTCACAGTATCAAAGGCAGCAGATAGGTCTAGAAGGATAAGAGTAGAGGAGAGAGAGTTAGCTTTAGCAGTGCAGAGAGCCTCTGTGACACAGAGAAGAGCAATCTCAGTTGAATGACCAGCTTTGAAACCTGACTGGTTTGGCTCAAGAAGGTCATTCTGAGAGAGATAGCAGGAGAGTTGGCTAGAGATCAAGAGTTTTGGAGAGAAAAGAAAGAAGGGATACTGGTCTGTAGTTGTTAACATCGGAGGGATCGAGTGTAGGTTTTTTGAGGAGGGATGCAACTCTCGCTCTCTTGAAGATGGAAGGGACATAGCCAGCGGTCAAAGATGAGTTGATGAGCGAGGTGAGGTAAGAGAGAAGGTCTCCGGAAATGGTCTGGAGAAGAGAGGAGGTACTGATACCTTAAATAAAAGTAGTGGCGTGGATCAGAAAACCAGTCAGTATCTGGTGTGACCACCATTTACCTCATGCTGCACGCTCTCCTCATGCTCTCCTTCACATAGAGTTGATCAGGCTGTTGATTGTGGTCTGTGGAATGTTGTCCCACTCTTCAATGGCTGTGCAAAGTTGCTGGATATTGGCGGGAACTGGAACACGCTGTTGTACATGTCAATCCAGAGCATCCCAAACTTGACAAACATGTCTGCTGAGTATGCAGGCCATGGAAGAACTGGGACATGTTCAGCTTCCATGAATTGTGTACAGATCGTTGCGACATGGGGCCATGCGTTATCATGCTGAAACATGAGGTGATGGCAGTGGATGAATGCCACGACAATGGGCTTCAGGATCTCGTCACGGTACCTCTGTGCATTCAAATTGCCATTGATAAAATGCAATTGTGTTCGTTGTCCATAGCTTATGCCTGCACATACCATAACCCTACCGCCACCACGGGGCACTCTGTTCACAACGTTGACATCAGCAAACTGCTCGCCCACTCGTCTGCCATCTGCCTGGTACAGTTGAAACCGTGATTAATCTGTCATGGAAATTACCACCAGGGACACCTGAAGTCAATATTAAATGAATAAATCTTTATTATCAGCAAGCTAGAGAGGTTCCAACAAAGTTAATGCACCATAGTACACGTTGGTCGGGAGCTCTGCCGGGGCAGTCCGGTTAGTTCTCTTATATACTGCTTACACAGACAAGTTATATTTGCATGATTTACATTATTCATTATTCATCATTAATTAATCATTAACGTTTGGTTCCTGCATGTGACCGACCAATACCTCACAAGGCTTCTTCTCTCCAAGCTGACCTTGAAACTGAGATACCCCTTTCGGTTCTCAAAGCAATTTTCTGTGCGTACTGCCAAATTGCTTATACTGATACTGATAATTTCGTCAGCCGGTGATTGTCAAGCAAATAACTGTCGGTCTCACGGTAATTGACCAGTAATTAACATAAACACATTTAGCATCTCCTGGCTTCCACACATAGCCTACAAGCGACTGATGCTGACCTTTGGAACATCTACATTTAAAAAAGTCTAATAAATCCATGTAATAAAGCCTACACCTTCACAATAAATCCATTATTTATTTTGGACAGGTCTAAAGAAGCATGATATGAAGAAAATGTAGTCTATTTCAGAAGAACAGAATAGCATACTCTGAGTTGCCCTTATGTTAGGTCCTGATCTGGCTATGCCAAATGGATGTGGGCTACACTAGTTCATTTAGCAGACAAGATTTGCTTAGAATTCCGTGGCATTATTGTATAGTATGAAGAATACAATTGAACAAAGCTGAATGAAATAGAAAGGATATTTTCTCCAAACGATTTGAGGGAGTGCGCACATGTGGCTATTCTGTGTTGAGCGGTTAACAAAGAAATAGGTATTCCTACAGTATATGCTTAATTTAGAGTTATTAATGTAACTTTAGTTGTTCTACAAACGTTGGGCTATATGTTTTGATTTTTAATACATTGTAAGGCTGCATGATGCAACTCTAATGATGATTTGAAAAAAGTTGCTTGAAAGGCATGAGCTCTCCTTTGTTTTTTTGCACAGGCTACACACTACATCAGTCACTCATTCACAATTTGACAAGCACTTGATAATGGCCAAAATTTCACGCAGGCATCCCCTTTGTGTGGCCGTAATGCACCCTAAAACAATCCATGTCTTTTGCGGCCAGTGGCCGTTGTGCCCATCTCCCTGAGTGCTGCGCGCTCCATCACGTGATCGGGTCTTTCTCACAGGCTACAAGTGAAGACAGACACATCGAGGACGCAACTGCGCACGTCCTTATCCAATTCCGAGGTGCATATTGAAGATATTGGAAGAACTGTCCACATTTACTTTTCGTCAGCCAACAAGATGAGTAGGCCTAACAAACAGCAAACACTACTATCCCCCATAGTACAAAAGTCGACCTATTGTATTCTGCGCAATAAATAAATATTCCAAACATAGTCTGGGACAGTTGTGGGATGCGATAGATCCCAAATTAATAAAACCACTAGCATCAAAAAACCTTTTTTACGCAATGTGGCTGACGCAACAGATCAGAACGTTTAGCTTAAAATGTTGATAAACTATTAGGCTATTTCTTCACATTAGAAGCGCAGCAATGCGCACATGGTAGTAGGCTATAAGTGCGAATGTTCCATTAGCGGAAAACACCATTATCAAAAGTGACCACAAATGCAATTATGCATGTAATGCTTTTATTATAAAGGTGCATTTTTAGGGTGAAAATTATATCTTCCCCAAACTTGAAACTCAGGCGCTGCTTATGAATGTCAGTTAGGCTCTACACCTCTTGTAAAGCGGATTAATGTGCGGGGGCCAATTTAGTTATTAAAACCTTATTAAAACATATAGGCCTATGGACTATGATTGAAAAAGTCACACAAACAAAGACATTGTTTCTTATGCTGGGCATCATTCACAAGTGATAATATATCATTCACAAGTGATAGGCTAATATTGTCACCCATCAGACTATTCTTGAATTAATCTTATCTTTACATACACTAAATAATATATGTGTGAAACTTGCTTTGATTTAGAATGGACCATTATCATGCACCTGTATCGAAACAGGGCCAGCGGGAAAAAATACATGTAATCTATGCACTTAAATAGCGAATGGAGGACGCTTTTCCCCGTGGTATATTTTCATGCCAGCCAGGTAGGCTATACTCCTGTGTAAATATACGCAATGTGCTTAATATTTGGAAAGTTGAGAAATAAATATAGTAGGCCTAGCCAATAGAAAGCTGATGGGATCCTCCTCTTTTTAGTAGAGGCCATCACTCTGTTTTCCCTTGCATTTGCATAGCCTATAGAAATGTTGCACAACATGAGCTCATGGGCTCTCATGAAGTGTTTGATTAGATTTTCAAATACATTTGCATTGATGTCAGAGTGATTAGAGGGACAATAGAGTGCAGCAGCATCAGAGCTTGGAGAAGCCTAATTACCATGACTAAACTGTCACGTGGAAATTGACTGCCTTCATGACTCGGGACCGCCGGTGTGGCGGCAATACGGTCACCGCAACAGCCCTAGTGAGGATTCCTCCGAGGCACGATCAATAAGTCACTTGCATGAACCCAGTCGAATTGGTTATTAGAAAAGCACAAACAACATTTTCCCTCACACATCCGTGAAGAGCACACTTCTCCAGCATGCCAGTGGCCATTCTTACGCTCCGAGCTCCAACAGTGCAGGTCAAAAATAGGAATAGGAAGTCCAGGGAGCAGAAGGGGAACAAGGGGAGCAGGAGGGGAACAAGGGGAGTAGGAGGGGAACAAGGGGAGCAGGCGGGGAGCAGGAGGGGAACAAGGGGAGCAGGTAGCTGCCTAGTGGCTGTTCAGCAGCCTGATGGTCTGGGGGTAGAAGCTATTGGCCAGTCTGACAGTTTATGCCATGATACTCGTATACTGCCCGCGTCTGAGTGATGGAAGCGGGGAGAACAGGCCATGGCTCGGGTAGCTGAGGTCATTGACGATCTTGGCCTTCTTGCTACACCTGGTGTTGTAGGTGTCCTGGAGTGCAGGCAGTGAGCACCCAATGGTGCATTTGGCTGAGCATACCACCCTCTGTAGAGCCTTGCGGTCAGCGACGGTGGAGTTCCGAACCAGGCCATGATGCAGCCCGACAGAATGCTCTCGATGGTGCTCCTGAAAGAACACTGTGAGGGCCCTCGGACAGGCCAAATTTCTTCAGCCTCCTGAGGTTGAGGAGTCGCTGCCGTGCCTTCTTCACCACGGTGTCCGTGTGGTTTGACCATTTCAGCTCATCGGAGATGTGTACGCCGAGGAACTTGACGTTTTTGTCTCCCTCCGCGGTGGCCCCGTTGATGAGGGTGGGGGCGTGCCCAACCTGGTTCCTCCTGAAGTCCACAATCAGCTCCTTTCTTTTGCTGACGTTGAGGGAGAGGTTGTTTACCTGGCACCGTGCCGTCAGAGTGCCTACCTCCTCTCTGTAGTCCGTCTCATCATTGTTGGTAATCAGGCCTAATACTGTCGTGTCGTCAGCAAACTTGATGATGGAGTTGGAACTGTGTGAGGCCACGCAGTCGTGGGAATATAGGGAGTACAGGAGGAGACTGAGGACGCACCCTTGTGGGGCCCCGTGTTGAGGATCATTGTAGAGGAGGTAGTGTTGCCTACCTTCACCACCTGGTGGCAGCCTGTCAGAAAGTCCACGACCCAGTTGCATAGGGAGGAGTTCAATCCCAGGATCATGAGTTTTGTGATGAGTTTAGAGGGCACTATGGTATTGAAGGCCAAGCTGTAGTCAATGAACATTATCCTCACATATCAAATTGTAGGCTATCATTGTCCTCACATATCAAAGTGAAGGCTATCATTGTCCTCACATATCAAAGTGAAGGTTATCATTGTCCTCGACTCGACTAAAGATGGATTTACTTCATATTTTGCAGACAAACTTTGTGTCTATTGTAATAAGCTTTGTCGTTTATTTAATTTACCATTATTAAACCATTACTATTGCTACACATAGAGGCATTAAATACACTATCCAGTGAAATACATATCAGTGTGGATGACGGATCACCACCTCAAGCTGAACCTCGGCAAGACGGAGCTGCTCTTCCTCCCGGGGAAGGACTGTCCGTTCCATGATCTCGCCATCACGGTTGACAACTCCGTTGTGTCCTCCTCCCAGAGTGCAAAGAGCCTTGGCATGACCCTGGACAACACCCTGTCGTTCTCCGCTAACATCAAGGCGGTGACCCGATCCTGTAGGTTCATGCTCTACAACATTCGCAGAGTATGACCCTGCCTTACACAGGAAGCGGCACAGGTCCTAATCCAGGCACTTGTCATCTCCCGTCTGGATTACTGCAACTCGCTGTTGGCTGGGCTCCCTGCCTGTGCCATTAAACCCCTACAACTCATCCAGAACGCCGCAGCCCGTCTGGTGTTCAACCTTCCCAAGTTCTCTCACGTCACCCGCTCCTCTGCACACTCCACTGGCTTCCAGTTGAAGCTCGCATCTGCTACAAGACCATGGTGCTTGCCTACGGAGCTGTGAGGGGAACGGCACCTCCGTACCTTCAGGCTCTGATCAGTCCCTACACCCAAACGAGGGCATTGCGTTCATCCACCTCTGGCCTGCTGGCCCCCCTACCTCTGCGGAAGCACAGTTCCCGCTCAGCCCAGTCAAAACCATCGCTCTGGCACCCCAATGGTGGAACAAGCTCCCTCATGACGCCAGGACAGCGGAGTCACTCACCACCTTCCGGAGACACTTGAAACCCCACCTCTTTAAGGAACACCTGGGATAGGATAAAGTAATCCTTCTACCCCCCCTTACCCCACCCCACAAAAAAACAAAAAAACAAAAACAAATGAAGAATAAAATAAAAAAATAAAATAAAAAATAAAATAAAAAATATTGTAAAGTGGTTGTCCCACTGGCTATCACAAGGTGATTGCACCAATTTGTAAGTCGCTCTGGATAAGAGCGTCTGCTAAATGACGAAAATTTAAATAATATGGGACTAAAAAAACAATGTCTATCTGAATATAAGATTAAATGTGGGCTGTAGAGTTTTATAACAAGGTGCAGACAGACTATTTCGTGTTGACCCACTTTTCATAAGTTTGTGTTTTGTCTATATAGGCCTACTCATTTAATGTGCGACCTGAGTATGGGGTGTTTCTAATGTTAATTCACCGTTTGGCTTCGTTTGGCATATTGAAGATGATCGTCACTAGTTACCACAGCCACAAAGTTATAAATCCCGCCCATTTCTACAATTTATTTTCTTAAAATAAGATTTTAAACCTAACCCTTACCTAACCTTAACCACACTGTTAACCTTATACTTAACCCTAACCTTAAATTAAGATCAAAAAGCTAATTTTTGTTTTTATGATGTTTTTACGATGTAGCCAATTTTGAAGCTGTGGTAATTAGGCGAATTCCTGTGCCAAAGAAGGACACGCACAATTGTGCTCGTGGCCTACGTCTTGGACAATGCGCGCTCACGGCCGTGACGCAGGCACAGAGAAAGACCTTCGCAGCAGTATAGCAGCATCCTCAGCAGCATTGTTGAATCTTGAGGAAAAGCTTGAGATAATCAACAAGGCTTGTTTTGGAGGTAAGATGAATATCATTCATGATTACGAGATTCAAATTATTGGGTATATTTCGTTTGATTAGATTTATTTGCGTCCTGTGTTTTTCACAGCCTGTGTGTGTTTGTCTTGATACGGAGCCTAGAAAGATGGAGATGCTTTGAAACACTGTTCCATGAAATCTCACGGCCGGATGTTTTTTTCGCCCATTTTATAATATAAGCGCAAACATAAGACATCAGCGCAGATATGAAGCGTCTTCTCATTGTTATTGTATCAAATGAATAGTTGCACATGTCATGTGTATATTCCTCCTCCAGCATCTTTCTCATTGTTTGTCAACGGGGCGTTTTTTCTCGTTGGCTGAATACACGCCCTCTCCTACGCACAAATCAGGAATTGACACATTTTCTCATATAGGCTTGACAAAAGCCGTTTCATCATGCACGTTGTAGAGCAATGTGATATGCACATTTTGCATTATTGCTCATTGCAACACTAATATGTTGTTTTTATTTATCGTTAATGACTCAAACATACAGCTCTGGCCTATTGTTTTTGTCAAATAGAGTAGGATGGCAGTAGTGTGACCCAGCCAAATGGTAAAATGATATTCATTCCATTACAATAGGAATTGAGTAGAAGATCAAAATCTGTAAGGTTTGTTGCACCGGTTTTTCTCATATTATGCTATCTGAATGTATTTGCATCCAGGTTTTATACATCTTGTTGACTCATATGAGCACAGTTGCATAATACTTAGTCATATACAGTACTCATTTAATTAAACAAATAATGTGCTCATGCTAATAATACATCACATTTATTCCAGTGAAAATGCTGTCTGTGACTGAGACTTCATTTATAAAACACACTACTGTCAGATCAGGGGTAGGAACTAGGAGAAGCAGGGCAACTCAGAGGAGAAGATGAAGATGATGGCTGCCATTACTGGACTCTGTTAGTAGGATTGTCATAATAGGTGACAGGTATTGCACTGCACAGGTATAGTTATCTACCAGTCATCGGACCCTATGTTAATACTAAATTGTAATTATTTTGCACTATGGCCTTACCTCCATAACTTGCTACATTTGCACACACTGTATATATATTTTCTGTTGTATTTTTGACTTTATGTTTTGTTTACCCCATATGTAACTCTGTGTTGTTTTTTTATCGCACTGCTTTGCTTTATCTTGGCCTGGTCGCAGTTGTAAATGAGAATTTGTTCTCAACTGGCTTACCTGGTTAAAGTAATAAATAAATAAATAAATATAATGGATACCCTTTGTTTCAACATAATCCTTTTGGTATGTCAGGCAACGTGTTTTATCACCCATTCTGCAGTGGCTATTGATTCAGCAGCAAATCATGGGAAGCACTAAAGAAAGTATAATTAAAAGGAAGAAATAAAAGACTTGTAGGTAAGGGACAGTTGCTCCCAAATCATCCAGGCTATGATATCTCTTGGCTATGTATCCATGTTATGTATCCATATCTAAACATGACTAGGAATCCCCTCAATATGATGCAACTGAAGGAAACAGGCAACTCGTTAGAGTATCAGAAGGATGGTATCTGCCTGAGTGGGGGTTGTTCATTTGGCTTTGAGTACATGTCTGTATCACAGCAGAATTCGTCTGTGTTAATGTAGTTACCCTATGCTTAATGAATACAGCACAGACCACTGTATGGCCTCTGTTTTGCCTCACTGTTTGACCCGATAATGCTTGAGTTGGTAGATTGATACAGTAGCACAGCTGCGCAATAGGATAAGGCTTTGACTGATTGTGTGATGAGCTCTCTCTCTCTCTCTTTCTCCTCTCTCTCTGTCTCTCTCTCTCTCTTTCTCCGCTCTCTCTGTCTCTCTCTCCTCTCTCTCTGTATCTCTCTCTCTTTCTCCTCTCTCTCTGTCTCTCTCTCTCTCTTTCTCCTCTCTCTCTGGACTTCTTTCAAAATTCAAAAGGATTAGCAGAGGCATGGATGGACAATATAGTCTCTGTATTATATTACTTGGCAGCGTAATAATTTTCAGGCCGGATGGATCTGTTTTAGATACATGTGGTGTGCTCCCCATGTAGTCAGACTTTGGAGGAAGCAAACCTTGGACGTGACAAAAAAGACCCAGTGAATAATTTACGCTATCATATACTTTGTTCCCATTTCAATGTTGGGATAAACCGTTTCTCAGTTGTGTTAGTGGTTCTGTTATAAAGGGGTGTTTATAGCACATACACATAGCTTATTCTCTGACCCTAGATGAGAGTTTGAACATTTATTTTAGGATGGAAATCCAGTCAGGCCATATTAATGTAATAGACCAAAGGGTCCATTGTGTTTTATATCAAATTGCATTAGCATTGACATACTGATACTATAGAGCTTTTACGTACAATCGTGGTCAAACGTTTTTAGAATGACACAAATATTGGTCTTCACAAAGTTCGCTGCTTCAGTGTTATGAGATATTTTTGTCAGGTGTTACTATGGTATACTGAAGTATAATTACAAGCATTCCATAAGTGTCAAATGCTTTTATTGACAATTACATTAAGTTTATGCAAAGAGTCAATATTTGCTGTGTTGACCCTTCTTTTTCAAGACCTCTGCAATCCGCCCTGGCATGCTGTCAATTAACTTCTGGGCCACATCCTGACTAATGGCAGCCCATTCTTGCATAATCAATGCTTGGAGTTTGTCAGAATTTGTGGGGTTTTGTTTGTCCACCCGCCTCTTGAGGATCGACCACAAGTTCTCAATGGGATTAAGGTCTGGGGAGTTTCCTGGCCATGTTCCCAGAGCCACTTAGTTATCACTTTTGCCTTATGGCAAGGTGCTCCATCATTCTGGAAAAGGCATGGTCGTCACCAAACTGTTCTTGGATGGTTGGGAGAAGTTGCTCTCGGAGGATGTGGTGGTACCATTCTTTATTCATGGCTGTGTTCTTAGGCAAAATTGTGAGTGAACCCACTCCCTTGGCTGAGAAGCAACCCCACACATGAATGGTCTCAGGATGCTTTACTGTTGGCATGACACAGGACTGATGGTAGCGCTCACCTTGTCTTCTCCGGACAAGGTGTTTTCCGGATGCCCCAAACAATCAGAAAGGGGAATCATCAGAGAAAATGACTTTACCCCAGTCCTCAGCAGTCCAATCCCTGTACCTTTTGCAGAATATCAGTCTGTCCCTGATGTTTTTCCTGGAGAGAAGTGGCTTCTTTGCTGCCCTTCTTGACACCAGGCCATCCTCCAAAAGTCTTCGCCTCACTGTGCGTGCAGATGCACTCACACCTGCCTGCTGTCATTCCTGAGCAAGCTCTGCACTGGTGGTGCCCCGATCCCGCAGCTGAATCAACTTTAGGAGACGGTCCTGGTGCTTGCTGGACTTTCTTGGGCGCCCTGAAGCCTTCTTCACAACAATTGAACCTCTCTCCTTGAAGTTGTTGATGATCCGATAAATGGTTGATTTAGATGCAATCTTACTAGCAGCAATATCCTTGCCTGTGAAGCCCTTTTTGTGCAAAGCAATGATGACGGCAAGTGTTTCCTTGCAGGTAACCATGGTTAACAGAGGAAGAACAATGATTTCAAGCACCACCCTCATTTTAAAGCTTCCAGTCTGTTATTCTAACTCAATCAGCATGACAGAGTGATCTCCAGCCTTGTCCTCGTCAAAACACTCTCACCTGAGTTAACGAGAGAATCACTGACATGATGGCAGCTGGTCCTTTTGTGGCAGGGCTGAAATGCAGTGGAAATGTTTTTTGGGGATTAAGTTCATTTTCATGGCAAAGAGGGACTTTGCAATTAATTGCAATTTATCTGATCACTCTTCATGACATTCTGGAGTATATGCAAATTGCCATCATCAAAACTGAGGCAGCAGACTTTTAGTATTTGTGTCAATGACACAAATTAGTATTTGTGTCATTCTCAACTTATGACCACGATTGTAGATGTTTTACTGTTTGTTCAGCAGCACCTTAGAAATGAGTGCTGCAATGTCCAACACATAATGTACAGTACATGCATCCCTGATTTCCCATAGTCAGGACGGATGTGCGAGATCTGCTGCTGCATATACTATTTGTAAAATATAGCTCAGCCCTTTTTAAAATTGTAATTAAAAAATATATATTTAACCTTTATTTAACCAGGTAAGCCAGTTGAGAACAAGTTCTCATTTACAACTGCGACCTGGCCAAGATAAAGCAAAGCAGTGCGATAAAAACAACAACAACACAGAGTTACATATGGAATAAACAAAACGTACAGTCAATAACACAGAAAATCTATATACAGTGGGGAGAACAAGTATTTGATACACTGCCGATTTTGCAGGTTTTCCTACTTACAAAGCATGTAGAGGTCTGTAATTGTTATCATAGGTACACTTCAACTGTGAGAGACAGAATCTAAAACAAAAATCCAGAAAATCACATTGTATGATTTTTAAGTAATTAATTTGGATTTTATTGCATGACATAAGTATTTGATCACCTACCAACCAGTAAGAATTCCGGCTCTCACAGACCTGTTAGTTTTTCTTTAAGAAGCCCTCCTGTTCTCCACTCATTACCTGTATTAACTGCACCTGTTTGAACTCGTTACCTGTATAAAATACACCTGTCCACACATTCAATCAAACAGACTCCAACCTCTCCACAATGGCCAAGACCAGAGAGCTGTGTAAGGACATCAGGGATACAATTGTAGACCTGCACAAGGCTGGGATGGGCTACAGGACAACAGGCAAGCAGCTTGGTGAGAAGGCAACAACTGTTGGCGCAATTATTAGAAAATGGAAGAAGTTCAAGATGACGGTCAATCACCCTCGGTCTGGGGCTCCATGCAAGATCTCACCTCGTGGGGCATCAATGATCATGAGGAAGGTGAGGGATCAGTCCAGAACTACACGGCAGGACCTGGTCAATGACCTGAAGAGAGCTGGGACCACAGTCTCAAAGAAAACCATTACTAACACACCACGCCGTCATGGATTAAAATCCTGCAGTGCATGCAAGGTCCCTCTGCTCAAGTCAGCGCATGTCCAGGCCCGTCTGAAGTTTGCCAATGACCATCTGGATGATCCAGAGGAGGAATGGGAGAAGGTCATGTGGTCTGATGAGACAAAAATAGAGCTTTTTGGTCTAAACTCCAATCGCCGTGTTTGGAGGAAGAAGAAGGATGAGTACAACCCCAAGAACACCATCCCAACCGTGAAGCATGGAGGTGGAAACATCATTCTTTGGGGATGCTTTTCTGCAAAGGGGACAGGACGACTGCACCGTATTGAGGGGAGGATGGATGGGGCCATGTATCCCGAGATCTTGGCCAACAACCTCCTTCCCTCAGTAAGAGCATTGAAGATGGGTCGTGGCTGGGTCTTCCAGCATGACAACGACCCGAAACACACAGCCAGGGCAACTAAGGAGTGGCTCCGTAAGAAGCATCTCAAGGTCCTGGAGTGGCCTAGCCAGTCTCCAGACCTGAACCCAATAGAACATCTTTGGAGGGAGCTGAAAGTCCGTATTGCCCAGCGACAGCCCCGAAACCTGAAGGATCTGGAGAAGGTCTGTATGGAGGAGTGGGCCAAAATCCCTGCTGCAGTGTGTGCAAACCTGGTCAAGACCTACAGGAAACGTATGATCTCTGTAATTGCAAACAAAGGTTTCTGTACCAAATATTAAGTTCTGCTTTTCTGATGTATCAAATACTTATGTCATGCAATAAAATGCAAATTATATATATTACTTAAAAATCATACAATTTGATTTTCTGGATTTTTGTTTTAGATTCTGTCTCTCACAGTTGAAGTGTACCTATGATAAAAATTACAGACCTCTACATGCTTTGTAAGTAGGAAAACCTGCAAAATCGGCAGTGTATCAAATACTTGTTCTCCCCACTGTACAGTGTGTGCAAATGTAGTAAGTTATGGAGGTAAGGCAATAAATAGGCCATAGTGCAAAATAATTACAATTTAGTATTAACACTGGAGTGATAGATGAGCAGAAGATGATGTGCAAATAGAGATACTGGGGTGCAAATGAGCAAAATAAATAACAAAGTAAATAACAATATGGGGATGAGGTAGTTGGATGGGCTAATTACAGATGGGCTGTGTACAGGTGCAGTGATCGGTAAGCTGCTCTGACAACTGATGCTTAAAGTTAGTGAGGGAGATAAGTGTCTCCAGCTTCAGAGATTTTTGCAGTTTGTTCCAGTCATTTGCAGCAGAGAACTGGAAGGAATGGCAGCCAAAGGAGGTGTTGGCTTTGGGGATGACCAGTGAGATATACCTGCTGGAACGCATAATATGGGTGGGTGTTGCTATGGTGACCAATGATCTAAGATAAGGCGGGGATTTGCCTAGAAGTGATTTATAGATGACCTGGAGCCAGTGGGTTTGGCGACGAATATGTAGTGAGGGCCAGCCAACGAGAGCGTACAGGTCACAATGGTGGGTAGTATATGGGGCTTTGGTGACAAAACGGATGGCAATGTGATAGACTACATCCAATTTGCTGAGTAGAGTGTTGGAAGCTATTTTGTAAATGACATCGCTGAAGTCAAGGATCGGTAGGATAGTCAGTTTTACGAGGGCATGTTTAGCAGCATGAGTGAAGGAGGCTTTGTTACGAAATAGGAAGCCGATTCTAGATTTAACTTTGAATTGGAGATGCTTAATGTGAGTCTGGAAGGAGAGTTTACGGTCTAACCAGACACCTAGGTATTTGTAGTTGTCCACATATTCTAAGTCAGACCCGCCGAGAGTAGTGATTCTAGTCGGGCGGGTGGGTGCAATCAGCGTTCGATTGAAGAGCATGCATTTAGTTTTACTAGCGTTTAAGAGCAGTTGGAGGCCACGGAAGGAGTGTTGTATTGCATTGAAGCTCATTTGGAGGTTTGTTAACACAGTGTCCAATGAAGGGCCAGATGTATACAAAATGGTGTCGTCTGCATAGGGGTGGATCTGAGAGTCACATTTTTTACATTGACATTTTAGTCATTTAGCAGACACTCTTATCCAGAGCGACTTACAGTTAGTGAGTGCATACATTTTTCATACTGGCCCCCCATGGGAAACGAACCCACAACCCTGGCGTTGCAAACGCCATGCTCTACCAACTGAGCTACACGGCATGGGCAAGTTGCAGCGGAGGGTGCAGAGCTGGTGGCCGGGGTAGGGGTAGCCAGGTGGAAAGCATGGCCAGCCGTAGCAAAATGCTTATTCAAATTATCGATTATCGTAGATTTATCGGTGGTGACAGTGTTTCCTAGCCTCAGTGCAGTGGGTAGCTGGGAGGAGGTGCTCTTATTCTCCATGGACTTTACAGTGTCCCAAAACGTTTTGGAGTTAGTGCTACAGGATGCACATTTCTGTTTGAAAAAGCTAGCCTTTGCTTTCCTAACTTGTGTATATTGGTTGTGTATATTGGTTCCTGACTTCCCTGAAAAGTTGCATATCGCGGGGGCTGTTCGATGCTAATGTAGTACGCCAGAACGCAGTACGCCTTTAGCTATGTCCAGAGCAATGATGGACATTAAGACTTAGCATTAGCATGCACTGACATGGTACAATAAATTAGCCTGCCTGTTAGCCTGTCTGCTCCCTGAGTGTCCTCATCTTTTGTCAGTATGTGCAGTTATCAGTGAGTCACTACTGACCATCTCTCACAGGCCCTAGAGCCGAACATAGAGCCTGTCTGCTCTGGGAGAGGCATCTGCAGGGTATAGACTAGCCAGAGTAGATAGGCTGCCATGGGAACAAGACTCTTATAAGCAACTACTTCATGTGACTCTTGGCTGAGTCACAGACGTATGCCAACTGTTCAGAGAAACCTGCGATGGAGCTGTTTGTTTTGTAGTGCCACTCAAGGAATGTTTGTCATCCATCTTGTTTTCCAGGCCCGGCAACATCTAGCAGAATGACTAAAGAGCAGACTGCCAAGGTGGATGAGGAGGCCCAGCCGGCCTCTGAGTACCAGAGCCCAGTTCACGAGCCCCGGAAGAGGCCAATGGTCCACCCATCTGCCCAGGCCCCCCTCCCCAAAGACTATGGTGGGTCCTAGACCTCAGGCTCCAGGGCCCATATTTACATTTACATTTACGTCATTTAGCAGACGCTCTTATCCAGAGCGACTTACAAATTGGTGCATTCACCTTATAGCCAGTGGGATAACCACTTTACAATATATATATATATTTTTTTTGGGGGGGGGTAAGGGTGGGGTAGAAGGATTACTTTATCCTATCCCAGGTATTCCTTAAAGAGGTGGGGTTTCAAGTGTCTCCGGAAGGTGGTGAGTGACTCCGCCGTCCTGGCGTCGTGAGGGAGCTTGTTCCACCATTGGGGTGCCAGAGCAGCGAACATTCACAAGAAGTGTCTCATAGTAGGAGTGCTGATCTAGGATCAGTTTTACTTTTTAGATCATAATGAATAAGATTATATGGACGGGGTGACCAGATCCCAGATCAGCACTTTGGGACGTTTTGTGAATACAGGCCAAGGCCCTTTTTTAATGCTCCCTACTCAACACTGCTTTATATGTAACAGTGGATTTTGGGCTCTGGGCCATGTGCTGCTGTAGCCTTGGTCCACAAAGAGCCTTACACCAAGCACAGACCACTGCCTGGTCAAAACAACCTCTGCAGATTCATAGAAACATAATGAAAAGATGTTATAAAATGTATATGATGATAAATTAGTGAACAAGGACTTTTATAGCATGTTATTGATCCTTTTAGTAGATGGATCTTGGCTTTGGGGCTGTTATATGCAAACAGTATGCTACTGCTGGACTTATTCCACTCTATGCCAAAGAATGTAAGTGGTTTCTGCAGGCTAAAATGATGTGAAGCTTTTTTTTTCAGTTTGCCCACAAGCTTCAATGCATTTATTATGATGGTGTATTATAAAAAACAAAGTAAGATCAATTGTGTTATTACAGTGCAACGTTTCCACTTTGGTAGGGCTTCAATCTACCACATGCTGCTTTTAGAAACAGTGCTTTTAAACAGGACAGAAAGATTGGATGTCCCACAGAGAAAACTCCATAAGTAATTAAATAGAGTGCACTAACAGGCCTACTGGAAAATACAACCCAAATATATATATATATATATATATATATATATATATATATATTTTTTTTTTAATATAATAAGAAAATATGATATTTAATGTCACACATTCAGAATGAGTCAATATGCTGTCTGGACAAGAACGGAAAATGGCAAGAGAGGCACATTTAATACTGATTTGATGAAGAGGGTAATTATCTTGTTGGCATTCCCTACCATTCCAGTCTTCACATTCTTTGACCCAAATGATCCTGCATGTCTGGAGATCCTGCTGGATCCGCGCACCACCATCCCAGAGCTGTTCGCCATCATCCGTCAGTGGGTCCCACAGGTCCAGCACAAGATCGACCTCATCGGAAACGAGGTGAGTTACTGCCAGTAGGATTTTCAGCAGACAACAGGCCTGAATACAGCTCAGACACAACACTGGCAGAAACATAAAGATATTTGTAGAAAGCTGTAGGCCTAGACCAGGGATGGGCAACTTTGATGGGGGTGGAGGCCACAAAAAATCTGAACTCATCATGAGGGGCCGCAGTGGCTCACGGATCTGCACCCACATTCATACCCACACATGCCGTCAGAGCCGGCCCTAGCCTTTTGGAGGCCCCAAGTTAAATTTTGTTGGGCGGGCCCTACTTTGCGAGCAAAACATTTTGCTGCTCTTGACAGCGGAAAGGAGAAATGTACGTTTTAAAGTACATTTCCTGAAATTCTACACATTTTACCATGGGGTGTAGAAAAAATATTACAGTTATAAAGAAAGTTTGCTGCAATTCTACACGTTTTGCCATGGGGCGGTGAGAAAAATTTGCAGTTTTACAGCCAGTATCCTGTAATTCTACACATTGTGCCATAGGGTGGAGAGAAATGTTTGCAGTTTTTAATATGATATCTGAGTGAGAGTGACTAACTAAATCAATGGGGGCCACCCAGTCGGTAATTCGGCTATGATTAATACAAGTTTAGGTAGCTGGCTAGACTAATTTACCAATCTGAAAAATGTTAGCTGACATGGGCTAGTTGAGTGACTGTCCGACTGACATAACAGTAAAAAACTGCTGATGCACAATCAAATTTGCACCTTGTGTATTCTAATATTTTAACTCTCAACAATAAGTTGAGATCCCGACTGAGTTCCTAAAAACTTGAGTTATGAGTTCCTTTTTTGGTGGAAATTTATCCGCGAGCCTACAAAAGAGGTGGGACGCCAGTTGCCCATCCCTGGCCTACACGCATTAGTACTGGTGCCAAATCTTCTGAATGTTCCAAACGTTGAATTTGGCGTTCCACAAGGCTCTGTGCTTGGACCCATATAATTGTGATACAGTATAACAGACAGATACAGTATATTACTGCATAGTGCACCAAAGATACAGGTCTCCAACCAAAATACAATACACACAGGAAACAAAATACACCATGCAGTCATTAGTTGAAGAGAGCATGGAACCGCTCATCAACATACTGTAACACACAACAATGCACACCTTTTAGCCCAAATTCATTGGAGTCTCATTAACAATTTCAATGTATTAAACCTTTAATATCTAAAGAGCAGTGGCCTTTCAGCTGCATGCAACCCTCTACAGTTGGTCACCATCACCACATGCTGCATTTGCAGTAAGGAGAGAAGTCCATCGGTCTGTGCTCAGCTTGCTACTCTGCTCTCATGCTCTTAAGAGCTGCCAACAGGGCAGAGGCATCAACTTCCTTGATCCCTGGAGGAATGCAGTCGATGCGGGCCTAGTAATTGTGTTGTTCACCTGCTCTTTGTGGTGAACTCCTGCGGCTCGGAGCCGGTCAGCAACGGTGCACTTGGCCAAGGTCCTGCTAATAGATTACAGACTTGTTATCACACTAACCTAATAAGATAGTGTTTTTTGACAAATCCACTAGTAGAGCCTCAACTTTGCTAAGGTACCCCAAGGTGTTGTGTAAGTCATGCCTCCAACTGAAGCTAAAGCCACCAAGCCTCCCATAATAAAGATCCCATTATAAGAAAACCCATTAAGGCACAAGGCAAACATAAGATGAGTATTTCCCAATCCCATGCCCATACACAGCACATGCTTATTCAACAACACATACTGTGTATGGGCATGGGACTGGGAAATACTAATCTTATGTTTGCCTTGTGCCTTAATGGGTTCTCTTATATTGGGATCTTTATTATGGGAGGCTTGGTGGTGTCACGAGTGTCAGTGTAATGCGGTGGGTCGAAGTCAGGCGCAGGACACAGAACTCGAAGAAACGTACTTTACTGAGAAATGAGTAAAGAATACAATACAGAAATCTCTCCACACAGGGAGGAACTAACCCGCTCACAAACGACACAAGAAATGAAAACAACCACGCACAAAACACATTGGGAGCCACTGGGTTAAATAGGGAAGGCGTGATTACAATAATGGGCCACAGGTGTGTGACAATAGACAACAGGTGCAACATAGAAACATAGAACATAGATCGGCAGTAGCTAGTATTCCGGTGACGACGAACGCCGAAGCCTGCCCGAGCAAGGAGGAGGGGCAGCCTCGGCAGAATCCGTGACAGGTGGCTTTGGCTTCAGTTGGAGGCATGACTTACACAACACCTTGGGGCACCTTAGCAAAGTTTAGGCTCTACTAGTGGATTTTTCAAAAACACCTTCTTACTAAGGATGTTGTCATGTAAGGTGTAGTTTATGTTTCAGTTGATTCCCTTTATATTGCTGTTGCTCAGATGAAAGTGCACAGCTTTAGCGCAGGACCAACCATTACTGCAATTTGAGTAGTGGTAATGTGACCATGGGAGCAGGAACTCTCATAACCCTGAAGAGGAAGAGTGATGAGGGTGGGATGTGAATCAACATAAAGTATGCATACTTCACGTTTCAGACTCATTTCCTAATCCCGCCCTACTATCTTGGAGAGAGGGAAGATATGCCCCATAAAAACACATCTACACACACATACAAATACACACTCTTAGTTAACTCGGTTTCCTCTTTAGTGTTAGGATTGATCGTAAAGTCTGCCTCAGTTCCTGGGTGTCCCCCGGGACGCCATGATGGCTGTGATTGATGGCTGAGATAATAGGGTCTTTCCATTACCCAGACAGGCTCTGCACTAAGACAGACTCTAAATCAGACCAGGCTGTCAGATATGGGCAAAGAACCACTCCGCTGCACTCTCAGTAAACAACCTCAGCCCTCTGGCAAATAGTCAATGTCTTTTTGAGAGTATTTGTATTAACAGAGATGCATTGACTTATCTGCAAAAGGCCTATGTGGGTGTAGGCTTTTGCTCAAATCAAAGCAGTAACGCACCTGATTCAACCTAACAAGGTCGTAAATGAAGTTGAATCAGATGTGTATGGCTTTGGCGCGTACAGGTTGGCCACCGCTTCTTGACAAGCTACTTGGACGGTAAGAATTTCCACCAATATCAGTTACTAGCCCCAAATTCCTTTTCGACAGTGTTAGCCTCGTGTTAGCACTGCAGCTACAGGGATCCATCTTATAGAATCCATGTTGGATTCATGTTGAATCATGAAAGTGTGCATGGTGGTGTCATCGTTATGCCTCAGGAGAGGACCTGTCTGATAATATCATGTTAATTCAGTTGGACTACATGTCTCTGTATGAAAAGGCATAATGTCAGGGCTTGAGGAGAGTGTGCTCATTTCGTCTCTCTTGATTGACACTGGTGGATAATGAACTATCCCGAGATAGTTGCTAGTCCAGTTCAGGAATCAGGATGGGTCCTTTTTCACTTGTCACTCGGCACCCGTCACTGCTGTCTGTTTGCACCAGAGGAGAGAGCTAATTAACTGGAGTTTCACTGCTTCTTCAATCTTCACCATTGGGAATATGGCTTTACATAGCACATCTGACACTCAGCAAGACGTTGATGGAGGTTATTTGACATTGTAAAGGCTGCCATGAATAGTTTGCTATTATCTCCTATTGGTACTATTTTCAATGTACCACGTACAAGCTTAGATATTCAGTTGAAATAGCATAGTAAATTGATGTCACTTCCAGTAACGACTGCCATCATTTCAATATTTGTGTCCCTCAAATGTTTTACCTATCCAAAATGGCTGCCAGTTCCTCATGTATGCTACTCAGCAATGATAGCCTCTGATGAAATTGCAATGCAGTGGAAATGAACGTAGCGCTTAATTCATGACACAGCAGGAAGCCATCCTCACCTTCCTCATCATTAGAGTTCACTAACACGTGTCGTGTCGACTGTGCTAATTGGGTGTGAATGGCTCATCCTGCTAATGTGGCTACGCTAAGCACAGGGAGCATCTCTCAGAGAGATGAGAGGCTATGGCCCTGGGGTGGTGTGGTCTTTTATGTGTGGTGTGAGTGATGGCTGGCCTTAGTGTTTCATAGTGTTTTAAAAGGCATCTGATAGTAATATATACTGTAATATAGTACTGCTCTCTCTGCCTTTCCCATAGCCTCTCTTTCACTCTCTCTTTCTCTCTCTCTCTCTCAGTTCACTGAACAATCCTTGTCTCCTCTTAGATCTTGAAGCGTGGTTGCCATGTCAACGACCGTGACGGACTGACAGACATGACCTTGCTCCACTACAGTTGCAAAGCCGGGGCCCATGGAGTCGGTGAGACTCTCAAACCCTCAACTGATTGTTCATTTCAAATGTCTGAATCCTCAATAAAGCTTTCATAAAATAAAGTGTTTTTAGCTTAAGATTTACTGTAGTTTCCTACAAATTTTGTCCATCGTGTGACCCCGTCCAGGTGACCCTGTCGCTGCCCTCAGGCTGTCCAATCAGCTAATTTCCCTGGGGGCAGACGTGAGTCTCCGCAGCCGCTGGACCAACATGAACGCCCTGCACTACGCAGCCTACTTCGACGTGCCAGAGCTGATTCGCATTCTCCTCAAGGCCTCCAAACCCAAAGGTGAGTAGCATCAACACAACCCATGTAGTCTACCTAGCCAACTAACAATATAGTCAGTCCTCATGAGCTGTTGGAGACGAATAAACCTCCCCAAACACTCCCCAGACAACTTTCCTCACCCTGTTCGTACACTCACTCAAATACTGCACACACACACACACTCCAAAGCTCCTGCTTGGGCCTGTCTTGTCAGTTATGTCATGCTCCTCCTGTATGTCCTGTATGTTGCTGTATGTCACCTCCCTCCCCTCCCTGGACTTCCAATCAGAACTAACACTCCATTCAGCCCCTACCAGCATTGACCCAAGGCCATTTCATTAACTCCTACATTGATTTGTCATCGCTCCACCACACTGACCATTGATTTGTCATCACTCCACCACACTGACCATTGATTGCGGCCGTATTGTTATTCTCCTGTCTACGGACCACGAGACTGCAAAGAGAAGGAATTGGTAATGCTTTCAGAGACCCCTAGGAGAAGGAATTGGTAACGCTTTCAGAAACCCCTATGGGAAGAAATTGGTTACGCTTTCAGAATAAAACTAAGATAATAGCTGACTTTGGCAATACAATTCAGATTGATTTGATCTGAAGCTGGTTGTACTGTCTCTGTAGTGCTGAATTCCACCTGCAGTGACTTCCACCATGGCACAGCCCTGCACATCGCTGCCTCCAACCTGTGTCTGGGATCAGTCCAGTGTCTGCTAGAGCATGGAGCCAACCCCACTGTCAGGGTAAGAGCACTATTGACTGTCTAGACCTCTGTTTTGTATGTCTCTTTCTCATGGTAACTAACTACAGACAGAAGTGCTGAAATTGAATATGGCGTATACACTCACTGGACAGTTTATTAGGTACACCACCCCGTTCACGAAGATTGATCACTCCTACAGACAGTGAGTCTTATGGCCTGATATATATAGAAGGCGGACAGGCATCGAGGCATTCAGTTACTGTTCGATTGAATGTTAGAATGGGCAAGACGACTGACCTAAGCGACTTTGAGCGTGGTATGATCGTCGGTGCCAGGCGCGCCAGATCTAGTATCTCAGAAACAGCTGCCCTCATGGGCTTTTCACGCACGACAGTGTCTAGGGTTTACCAAGAATGGTGTGACAATCAAAAAACATCCAATCAGCAGCAGTCCTGTGGGCAAAAACAGCTTGTTGATGAGAGGTCAAAGGAGGATAGCAAGAATCGTGCAAGCTACACTCTTAGAAAAAAGTGTTCAACATGGAACCCAAAAGGGTTCTACCTGGAACCAAAAAGGGTTCTTCAAAGGGTTCTCCTATGGGGACAGCCAAAGAACCCTTTAAGGTTCTAGATAGCACCTTTTCTTCTAAGAGTGTAACAGGCGGGCAACATACAGAGAAATAACGGCGCAGCACAACAGTGGTGTGCAGAACAGCATCTCCGAATGCACAACTCGTCGATCCTTGTCATGGATAGGCTATTGCAGCAGACGACCACACCGGGTTCCACTCCTATCAGCTAAAAACAAGAAGAAGCCGCTCCAGTGGGCACGCGATCACCGACACTGGACAATTGAGGAGTGGAAAAACATAGCCTGGAACATGACAGCGAGTTCAGTTTACTTAAGTGGCCTGCGCAGTCCCCAGATGTCAACCCAATAGAGCATCTTTGGGTTGAGATGGAACGGGCTGTTTGCAGCATGAATGTACCGCCGTCCAATCTGCAGCAACTGCGTGATGTCATTGCGTCAGCATGGACCAACATCCCTGTGGAACGTTTCCGACACCTTGTGGAATGCTCAGAAGAATTCAGGCTGTTCTGGAGGCAAAAGGGGGTACGACCCATTACTAGATAGGTGTACCTAATAGAATGGGTGTACATCTGAGGTTTCATGTCCTCTTTGATATGATAACTTTCATGGTAACTTAAAGGGGGGCTGAACTTCCTGATTTGGCCTCATTTTTCAGCTTGGTCATTAAGAAATGACTGAAGCCAAACGAGAGTTGTCTTGGGGGGGTGGTTTAATGTGTGTGTCTCTTTTGTGTGTGTTTGTATGTGGCAAGCAGACTATGGTTTGTACATTAACTCTCCCAAAACAGTACACAGTTACAGTCACTCACCCTTCTAGATAACTTGAAACAGTCTAACCAGGTCTTGTGTCTTGAAGTCGCCTAGGAAAGCTATTGCTAGCCAACTTCTTTCACCAATTAGCTTCAGCCAGCTGGTGTGCGACCATGGCAAATTAGTTTGACATTGGATAACTCTGGGGCTTGTTAGGGACCGTCAATAAATTACACAATGTAAATGGCACAATATTTTCATGTTGCACACCTTTTAGTTGTCTCATTAAATTATTTCAATATTTGTATATGAATTTCTACAATTTATAGTTGGTTTGAAGTTGTTATGTCATTGAAATTTGGAGCTATTGGCATTTTAACATATTGTCCCATGTACATTGTGTAATTTACTGATGGTCCCTAACTAGCCCCATAGGGCTATCAAATGTCAAACCAAATTGACCATGGACATTTAATGAGGTCTCGTGCAGCTGTGCTCCGAATTGATGGTTACTTGTGTGCTGCCAGCTGTAGGCATGTGGGCAGGATTTAAATAAACCCAACCAAAGGAAAACTGTTACAGTACCCTTCATTCCGTGACATACAATTTTTTCCTATCATCTCGCAAATCTCAGTTTTGGATGAGACTGACTTTATGACCAAACTATCCTATTTACACTTTGTAGTAAATTTTGACACTAGAATAAATGTTTCTGACTCATATCGATGCCACATAGGCCATTTTTTGAAAATGAGAAGTTGCTTTTTAGGGGCAGTCGCTCTTTTAAAACACTGTCTCAGATAAAAACTGATTCTGTTTTATGTGGGGATGACTTTTACACAAAACAGTAAAAATATGCCAATTTATTTATCATGTCCCTTTCTCTATCTCTCTCCCTCTCTCTCTCCCTCCCTCCTCCTCTGTCTCTCTCTCTCTGACAGAATGATAAGGGCCAGGGGCCGGCCGAGGTGGTCCCTGACCCCATGGACATGACTCTGGACAAAGCGGAGGCGGCCATGGTGGCGAAGGAGCTGAAGCAGCTGCTGCTGGACTCTGTGCCCCTCAGCTGCAACCTGCCCCGCGCCACCCTGCTCAACTACGACAACATCCCTGGCAACCTCATGCTTACCTCCATCGGCCTCAAACTGGGCGACCGTGTGGTGCTGGACGACATGAAGGTGTGTCTGTGTGTGTGTGCGGTTTGTCAGAATTGGGAGGCAAAGGGTAAGAAATGGGAGCCTCAAAGATTGGAAACAGTAAATTAAAATAAATTGCTGAATTTTGTGAGCACATTTATGTGCATGAGACCATTTAAATGGCTTTCAATGATCTTTATCTTTTTTTTTTAAGTGGCCAGTATGAGGTCTCATTCATCCTGTATGGTGGAGCCCTGCTGCTTGTTGTACTGTGTGAGAAGAGAACATGTGAATTCTAGCAAACATTTATTCCCACTTGTGTTAATACATATAGCTCCCCAAAAAATCGAGCAGTGATGAAATTGACATCTCAGCTCTGCATCACCTGAAGCAGGTGGGTAGCCCTCGACCTGTGTGTCTACTTGCATAACTGAACACAGGTGTTTTCAGGTGTATTTCCATGACTGACCGCATTACTGACTGCACTAAATGACCTAGTCTCCCTTGGTGCATTAATTTGGTATTTACTATGCATCACTAACTGCAGTTCAAAATGCATTGGAAACCTATGTGTGCCTACTGTATGTGTATTTTTATGTCTGTAATGTGCAGCTGTATTGCACTTCTCACTGTGTTCAAACATACACTGCATGACCAAATGTATGTGGACACCTGCTCGTCAAACATCTCATTCCAAAATCATGGGTATTAATATGGAGTTGGTCCCCCCTTTGCTTCTATAACAGCCTCCACTCTTCTGGGAAGGCTTTCCACTAGATGCTGGAACATTGCTGCGGGGACTTACTTCCATTCAGCCACAAGAGAATTAGTGAGGTCGGGCACTGATGTTGGGCGATTAGGCCTGGCTCGCAGTCGGCGTTCCAATTCATCCCAAAGGTGTTCGATGGGGTTGAGGTCAGGGCTCTGTGCAGGCCAGTCAAGTTCTTCCACACCGATCTCGACAAACCATTTCTGTATGGACTTTCCTTTGTACACTGGGGCATTGTCATGCTGAAACAGGAAAGGGCCTTCCCCAAACTGTTGCCACAAAGTTGGAAGCACAGAATCCCAGATGTCCCTTCACTGGAACTAAGGAACCATGAAAAACAGCCCCAGACCATTATTCCTCCTCCACCAAACTATACAGTTGGCACTATGCATTGGGGCAGGTAGCATTTTCCTGGCATCCGCCAAACCCTGATTCGTCCGTCATATTGCCAGATGGTGAAGCGTGATTCATCATTTCAGAGAACGCGTTTCCACTGCTCCAGAGTCCAATGGCGTCAAGCTTTACAGTACTCCAGCCGACACTTGGCATTGCGCATGGTGTTCTTAGGCTTGTGTGCGGCTGCTCGGCCATGGAAACCCATTTCATGAAGCTCCCGACGAACAGTTATTGTGCTGACGTTGCTTCCAGAGGCAGTTTGGAACTCGGTAGTGAGTGTTACGTGCTTCAGCACTCGGCGTTCCCGTTCTGTGAGCTTGTGTGGCCTACCACTTCGCGGCTGAGCCGTTGTTGTGCCTAGATTGTTCCACTTCACAATAACAGCACTTATAGTTGATCGGGGCAGCTCTAGCAGGGCAGAAATTTGACAAACTGACTTGTTGGAAAGGTGATATCCTATGACGGTGCCACGTTGAAAGTCACTGAGCTCTTCAGTATGGCCATTCTACTGCCAATGTTTGTCTATGGAGATTGCATGGTTGTGTGCTCGATTTTATACACCTGTCAGCAACTGGTGTGGCTGAAATAGCCGAATCCACTCATTCATTTGAAGGGATGTCCACATACTTTTGTATATATAGTGTATGTCCTACTGACCACAACATAATCACTTAAAACATGTTATTGTGTTGAGATGTGTAGACTACTCTACTAACCATAGCCTAGTATATCAGTAGTCAAGTATGACAGAAAAATAGCAGATCAGCATGCTGCCCTGGTCTAGAGAAGTCTCTGAGACTAGTGCAGCCTACCTCAGTGCTGTGGAGAAGTGTTGTTAACTATTTAATCCTGCCTGGTATCACCTTCAATAATACAATAATAAGAATAATGTGTTTTGTTCGATGAGCCCCTGTGGGAATCAATAAGGTTAATTCAATTTGATAGTCAAAATCCAATGTAAACAGGAGAGGTAAATGACAGAGCTGATATTGAATCCTGGCCCTCACACAGTCTCTCCTCCACAGACAGGCACCCTGCGCTTCTGTGGGACTACTGAGTTCGCCAGTGGCCAGTGGGTAGGGGTGGAGCTGGACGAGCCAGAGGGCAAGAACGACGGAAGTGTGGGAGGGGTGCGTTACTTCATCTGCCCCCCCAAACTGGGTAATCACCTGTTATTTCACTCACATTTTGGGAATTCTTACTTAAATCTATTGTTGAAATGCGCTAAGATTTCCTTTGAGAAAAGAGCAAAGAGAAGACTTTATTTCATAACTTTTGTGTACAGGTCATTTCAGAAAAACAGCTGTGGTCAATTTTATTTGAGCTTGCAGGTTTTTTCAGGGTTTTCTCTAATCACTTCTATTGTCCTGAAGGTATCTTTGCTCCAGTGTCAAAAATCGCCAAAGCTGTTGAGCAGGCCCCCTCCTCTGTCACCTCCACACCCAAGACGCCCCGCATGGACTTCTCCCGCATCACAGGAAAGAACAAGAAAGAAAAGAAGGAAATAATGGAGAGAGAGAAAGGTAAAAGAAAGGAAAGGAAAGGGTGATATCTAATCAGTTGTACAACTGAATGCATGTCTTCCACAAAAGAGTCTCCCCATCAAGGGCCATGGCATTCATTCTCATAGGAGCACAACGAGCCATCTGTTTATTCACAGACTTTATAACACATAAATAACACATGGTTCATAGACTTTATAACACATTATAACATGTTAACGAACATTTGATTGATTTCCTCCATCAGCTCTGAGGAAGAAGTCTATGTCCATGGCCAGTCTGGACCCAGATGGGGTTAAGGTGGAACTTGGAGACCAGGTGCTGGTTGCTGGTGTGAAGCAGGGAATCATACGCTATTACGGAAAGACAGACTTTGCCCCAGGTAGGTCTGTTGTGAAATCAAGTCACTGCAACACTGGTGGTGATATTTCTAAGAAATGTTTGACAAATGCTTAGAAATGTTTAATCAAGTTTAAAGATTGATGATGTATGTGTGTCCAGGTTACTGGTTTGGTGTGGAGCTGGAGCAGCCCACGGGAAAGCATGACGGGTCTGTTTTTGGTGTCCGCTACTTCAACTGCCAGCCCAAGTACGGCGTCTTTGCACCCCCATCTCGCGTACAGAGGTAACAGAACACCTTTAACACCTGGTTCAAAAATTGACACTAAGATAAGATAACGTAACAACTTTATTGATAAGAAAGCATTTTACAGTTACCTTTCTTATCAGTCATTGTCAGACAGAGAGCTAGACAATATACAACGTCCTCTGTTGTGATTGTAAAGTTTCATTCTGACCGTCTGGTACAATACTAAGTACTGCTGTTAATGATTTCTCAGAATCTGCGGACCAAAGGACGGTCAGAGCGGCGATGGCACGATGGTGAAAAAAGTACACCAGGTGTCTAGTAAGTATCTAAGGTCAAATCCATCCAGTCATGTTAGCCAACGTGCCACACCACCCCATGTTATGATGTACCTTCTACTCCCACTTCTGCATTCTTTCCAAAGATGTTCATTGTTTATTCTAGTGAACCAGCCAAAGCGTAAATTCAACGCGGTGAGGTCACCCAAGGACATCACGTCTGAGAGTTCAATATCCAGGTACAGTCTATTCTTTTCCTCTCTCTGTTGTCTCTGAGTCAACAAATAGCAGATTAGAAATAAGCCCCTGTTAATGAATGTGTCCAGTGACACGAATCCCTCTTCCTCTTCCTCCTGCTCATCCTCTTCCTCAGGTTGCTGTTCTGCTGCTGGTTCCCCTGGATGCTGCGTGCTGAGATGCAGTCTTAACCACACTCTCCTTCCTCTTCCTCCACTTCAAAAGATCTACTGCTCTCCTCTTAATGTCCATCTTTCATTTGTGCTTTTCTCTGGCTGTTGCTGTCAGAATTACAGTAGTGAACCACTGCCCCCCCCCCCCCATGATTGCAGTCAGTCCTATAGCAAAACCTAGTGCCTTGTATTTAACTAACATCCTGCATTCCATTTGTAACACTAATAATGAGACTAAATAATTGTAACTCGAAATCTGGGACACAAACCCTACAAAAGCAACCATCTAATAGATATAATCACTTAGTTTTTGTACGTTTCTCTATTTTGGTGTTGATTGCTTGTTGTTACCCTGTCAGAAGTTGCCAAAAACCCTTAGACCAGTCAGCCAACTTCTTATGCCATGGAGCTTCTACTAGGGAACCTTTCAAATGATTAAGTACATACTGATATACTTTGACTTGCTGCTGCTTCATCCTAATGTCCAGTATTTCCGAGGAGACCAAGGGCCTCATTTATCCTCAAAGTAATACATTGTCTGTTGTGCTAAAGGGACTGATCCAAAATGTGGATGTGTGAGTCAAATCGTGTTACTAATTTATTTTCACATAAACACGCCTTTTTATTGTGAAAAGATGTGACATGAACATATGGTCATGTTCTTCTAATCTCGTATGTCCAAAAGAAAACAGGGTTTAATATTATTCAGGATTCATACATCCACTATTTCTCCACTTGCACTCTTGAGATTTTTCCCAAATGTGCAGTTGGAATGATGTATATAATATTGATTTGCTTGTTAATGGGCTTGTGTAAATTGTAATATGCTCACACATGGTACAAAAATGAAGTTCCTGGTCTCCGGTAGTCTACTAAATTCTTTGAAAGATCCCTGTAAAATACTTGTTACCTGTTTTAGGGAAGGTAATGCTAACACGTACATATGTTAATCATAATGTCACAACTTAATTGCTGAAGGACATCTTTATCTGCACAGATAGATTCTGTACCCTTGAAAGACAATTTTCTAGCAATGGTTTACATCGTGGTAATGTAGACGCCTCTATTTGTCCATAACTGGGTCAAATAAGACTTTCCTAACTTGGTTTTAGGTGTTTATTGCACTTTGAACCAGTTGGTCTCAGATCCAAGTTATGTTAACCAAAATAGCTGCTAACCCCAAAATGTAATGGCAGGTAATGTAAGGGAAAACCACTTAGGTTAATATTGTTAAAGCTGTTGTCTTTATTGTGTAGCATGAAGTAGCAATAACTTAACTTTTGCTTAACTTTAACTTAAATGTAATGTTAGCAAAAAGCTTTATTTGCCCACATTTAAGTTATTTTTAATAGAAATAGGAACTCTACAAGGGTACCACACTATACTTGTTAAAGGTAAGTTTCTTGATAAACTAGTGCCCTCCTCCCCATCTCTAGGTTCCTTGTTGCACCAATAGTGTTAATCTCAGTCTAAATCTGCACAGACAGAACACCTGCTAGCTCAGTGCTACCACAGTTTACATCCCCTGTTGGCTAGCCTCTCATGCTTCTCTCTCCTTCTCTCAACGTTAAGCTTTGGTAAGTTTGTGATTGTGAGCATTAGAAAAAAAATCTGACCATCTAAACTTGTGTGCGCTTCATGTCAAAATCAATGAGTATTTGCACAAAAACAGCAATATTTAACCTGTGTACCTAGCTATGTGGATATGGATAGTGTCTTTGTCTACTTAACACTATGTAAGCACACCATGAGGGTGGAGAAAAAACACCTGAACTTGCTCCTGCACTCTCTGAACACCGTTGTGAACGTCCTGTGTTAACAGCACCGTGGAACAGCAAAAAATACTCATTATCAGGAAGTGTCTAAATACTCTTGCACCCTGTCGTTTTCCGAAATTGCCACTTATACAATGTGGCACTGAACGCAACAATGTGTGGTTGTTTTGATATTGCAAGTGTAAGGTTATGACTAGGTCTGTAAGAGAGCCACTGAACCACAAGGATATTATGAGGGAGTCAGCTTCAGCTTCTTTGAACTGAATTAGGGTTATTAGTAGATCCAGTTTGAGAGAAACTCATCCATTACACCTCAAATTCATGTAATAGGATACTTAAGAACCTGTGGCAATTGAAACTTTTATCTTTGTTTATTCCATTTAATTTAATGATGACTATCTCAACACGAAGTGTTGCAAACTTTGACAGGACAGCTCACTTTGTTAAAGTCCTCTGTTAGCCAAGTATGCTAAAATTATACTGTGTCAAGAAGGACTGTGAGTTTCTTTACTATTGTCAGCATTGTTTAGTGGATATGAAAATCATCCTCACCCCATACTGAAATGCTTGATAATGAGGAAGAATACTACTTATGCTGGGAAAATGTCATTAGAATTAAATATAACGTGCAACATTGTTCATACTTACTAAATGGTTGAGTTGAATAGTTGGTTGACTGGCAGATTTAATGCTCAAGTAAAGTTGTTTGAGGCAAAGATTGACCAAAATTGTGTAGTTATTGCCAGAATGTAACACTGGTAGCATAACGTGTACCATAATATGCCAGTAGATGTCACCAATGTGTCACTTTGTTATCATCTACAACTAACAACATGACAAGAATCAACATTGATGAATCCTCCTCTCTTCAAATGTTTTGTTTATTCGAGGACATTATGAAAATTGATATAATCTTATTAAGTGGTGTACTGTCATTATTTTAAAAAACATGTTCTTCTAAAACTTGATCTCAACTATGGTTAATTTTCTTCATAGACATGTCATTGCAGTTTGTTAAAAATATATTTTGATAATTTCACTAAGTGTACTTTTATTTTCCAGTTTTATAGTGTGTTGGTGTCTGTGTCCCAAAACAGGTAATGGGGGAGGGGGGCTGTAATGTTGGATTTATTATAGTGTCATGAATAATATTCATTGCATGCTCTTTATTTTCTGAAAGTTTCTTTTTCCAACGGTGTTATCTCAGCATGAAAATGTTTATAATTACAACTTACTATGAATCTAATAAAAGTTGATGTTGTTTTCTACATTTTCTGTTGCTTGCTTTTGTTCAAACAACTTCAGAGATAAATCACTCAGACACTTATTGTAATTGCTCAAATGTGCATTTATTGCAGGTCTAAAAATTGAATTTACTTTTTACATTAAATGCCCACCAATGAATTGCTATCTGGGGATATTTACACATGGTGAGTAGGCCTAAAGGCCTATGAACTCAAGTGAACATAAATTAGTGTAAAGAAAGCATATGTTCTTGTTATCATCAGAGTAATCGTGATAAGCTGTTTCCCATGAACCTGCGGTTGTTGTAGACTGTTGGCCAGTCTCTCTTCGACGTAGCCAAGTCTGGGGATTTGGCCTTGGTGCCGCTCTTCTGCCTCTTTAGGCGCGCACGACGGTTTTTTAACCATACCTAGAGAAATATAAATAATTATGTCAAGTCCAGAAAATAACGTGTAATTTAGGCCTACACAGTTTCACAACCACTTTTCTAAACAACTTCAAAGTTAAAAGCAAATGTATCCTTCTCTTACCCTAACTGTTTCCTCCGCGAGGCCCGCGTTCCTGGCTAGTTCTGCCCGTCCTTCCACGCCGGGGTAAGCCGTTTGTTCGAACAGCTGTTCCAGTTGTTTGGTCTGGCTGTCCGTGAACACAGTGCGCATTCTGCCCCGATTTCTTTGGATTCCACCTTGGTCCAAGTAAGTGCACAGAGGCTGAGACCCTGAGATAAAAAAAAAACATGATTATGTAGTCGAAAGCAAGCAAAGAGAGAAGAGAAAAAGACGGTAGGCCTGAAAAATAGGCCTAATACTTTATAACAATGTAGCACTACGGTTCAATACTTTGTGGCCTCAACATACAGTCTATGTTGTGAAATAATCAAATGTAACACTATCTCACCTCTTTCATAGTTGAAAACTCTGTTTTGAGTTGCACTAGGATACAGGTTTATATCTGCAAGATGACAATTAAATGATCCATTGCTAAGGTAGCTGCTACTGTAATCAAAAGTGTGTGATATGGTCGGAACCTGCAGCATGTGGGCGGCTGTCAGATGCCTAGGCATACCATATTTCCAGTTTCCATTATGTCGATTTGAGTGTCCATGGAGGAAGATGCCAGACAAACATCCAAAATGTTGTAAAGATTCGGCTCCAGTTGGATAAGAAGGTCCCACTTCAGTGCCTAAAATGCGATCGATGCTGAAGTTTGAGATTTTGGTCGCATCCATGCTCAGAGCTAAAAGTCCCTCAAAAACAGTTAGGTCCTTGCTCAGGGCTACTTTTTGTCTCACCTCTCCAACCAAGGCCACTGTCCTCCTTCAAATGTGTAGTCTTATGATGAACCCCAGATTATATACTCCGTTGACACTTCAAAAATAAGATTAGCTGTAAACTGTAACCCGGCATTATTATGCTATTTACATTATTGTACTAAAGGAAATGCGTAATGGTGCATAATGGCTTCACCTTTTTTGAAGACATCAATCTCAAACGGTCCATGCAGGTTCATCATACAATAACATATATTTGGTTCAAAGGTGAATGACTTTGATGCCCTTGAATCAAAGTAATATAAGCAGTGGTTGATTGGAATTGGTCTATTGAATGTTTAGATAGTACGGTCGAAACGGATGATACTAACCTTATGGTGCCTTATGGTGCTTCTGGGTTTATAAGGTGGATAAACATGCCAAGCATTTATGTTAAAATGGTGGCAGACTATAATGACAGATGTGCTATCAAATTAAATCATAGGCTAAGTTATTTACAGTGCATTTAGGTGTCACTACATACTACAGAGACTACAGAGGAAAAAAAGGTATACTGTTTGTTTTACACATAGACTTATGGGTTTTACGCAGGTTTTACGCGCTCTGGAAATAATATACAGGTGTAGGATCTTAATTTCATCTCCCTTTTGCAGGAGAACTGTCCTGCACTGCAGGAAACGTTTAACTTGTAGTGTATTTGAGGTTTAAAATTACATTTACATTTTGCAGATGCTCTTATCCAGAGCGATTTACAGTTAGTGAGTGCATACATTTTCATACTGGCCCCCCGTGGGAAACGAACCCACAACTCTGGCGTTGCAAGCACCATGCTCTACCAACTGAGCTACATGGGACTTTTATTCTAAAAGGCTTCTGAAGTTTGTAATTTCCACTTTGAAATGTCATACTTGATTTCCCCTTACGAAAATTGTACCCCAACAACAATGTCTATTAATTATAGTCCACATAATAATTCACATTTCCTGTTGCTGCAGGATTATTTTCCTGCTGTAGCAAACTGGCTCAAATTAAGATCCTACACATGTAGCCGAGACAAGACAGTTGCATTAGTGAGTCTTATGATCTTTCGTATATGTGGGCTACCCAGACTTCCATTTTCAACTTCGATTTTGTGAGCATTCACAGCAGCCTTGTGTAGGCATAGTTATTCATAACCCAGTTATGTAAGGCCTTTGTCTGAAATATGCTGCAAATATCTTTGTAGTTTGCCCTACAGCCAATTCTGTCGAATCAAAATAATGTGCAAAAAACAATCCGATTTTGACAGAAATATGGCTGAGAGGCAAAGAAAATTCAAGGAGAGGGGGTACAGAAATGGTCAGATTAATACTGCCATTGAGAAAAATCAAAAACAAATCGAGACATGATCTCTTTAAAGGAAAGTCTCGCAAAAAGAAGCATTCTTGCGTTCTAATTACCCGCTTAGGGGGGAATCGTTCACAAACATCCGATGACAGTATAGGTAATGTGTTTTCGGACCCTCCCTTGGTCGTATTCTCGCGGGGCAGAAATCTCAGAGATCAATTGGTAAACTCTGATTTACCACCCCAAAATACCTGCATAACGTCTATTTGCGCCTCTACCCGATGGAAACTACAAGTGTAATGGCTGCGCTCAATATAATGGCACTTACAAACGTAGATCCTTCAAACACCTCCAAACAGGGAAACAGATCCCAATCAAATGTGCTATCACGTGCTCTACTAAGGCAGTTATTTATCTTAGAACTTGTCCTTGTGGTAAAAAATTATGTGGGTAAAACGAAGCGCGAATTAAAAGTACGAATCTCGGAGCATCGTAGCACAATTAGGTGCAAAAACTCGACGTACCCAGTTGCGGCCCACTTTTTGGAAGTGAACCACTTGATTTCGTCCCTACGTTATATCGGCATCGAACACGTCACCATTCCTTGGAGAGGGGTGACCTCGACATGTTAAAACGAGAGGCTGCCTGGATCTTTAATTTAAAGACCCTTGCTCCCTTCGGTCTCAACGTAGACTTTGACCTGAAGCCATTCTTGTGATTATTGTGATTTTGCTATTCATTGTAAATGTTTGAAGGCTTATGTAGCCAAATTGTATCTATGACCGTATGCTATCCATTTCTGTTTTTTATATGTTCTATTTATATCTGTAAATTAACCAATGATATCAAGCCACAACCGGCCATGATTACAGACACTTGTGTGTGTCCTTTGAAACTATATAAACTAGTGACCCGCAGTGTTTGTCATTATACCCTGATGAAGACAGCTTGTCTGTCGAAACGTTGGTTATTAGGTTATTAAATTATTGCATCTGAGCTCCTAGAATGTGCGGCTCTCCTTTTCTTTTGCAATTATCTTTTTAACCAGCTGGTGGAGCCCTTTTCCTAAAGACAAAAAAATATGTTTGTTTACTTTGATGATTAGAGGCGTAAGTAGGGCACGAGCACAATTTATTGAACAAAGCAAAAATACTTCACAACGAGACAACGAAACAATCAACGATTGATAATCGCACCCGAATCCTATCAATGAACAACGTTTGTGAAAGATTTAATGCCAGAATTGTCGTGTTTGAAACCTTTTGATCCGTGGTGTGAGACGGCACATGTCACTGTTTACGCACTCCATTCCAGTCAATTACCGGAGCCAATCAGAGATGCTTTGTAAATCCCTCTGTAAATCCCCGAATATAAATTAACATTTCTTTTGAATTTTTTATATACGCTATTCATATCTGTCCAATAGACTAACATATGATCCGTTTTTTGTCCATAGAAGGCAGTGCATCCCCATAATCATGAGTGGATACTATATAGGAATATCAATAATATTTTGGATTGTTTTATTTTTATCATACTGTTCCATTAGGAGTACATTATGTATGACCATTTAGACCTTTGACCAAAGGGGGTTTTATGTTCAAAGAAAGATTTGTCTGTTAGAACTCAGTTATGACACAAGTATCCATATGATATTTAGATGGCATATGATCTGTGTAGGTTATATGTAAATCCATGTTTTAGATAAAAGAGGTGTCATCTCAGGCATGTTAGACTTGCAAATGCTGACAGGACTCGAAAGGGACTAGTGTACAGATCAATCATCCTACTCTCTGTGATCCAACATCAATGTAAAGAAACTCAAATGGACATCAATGAGGGAGATAAGAAACCACACTGTAGCTGGCTCTTTGATGTTATCGCTGTTTAAACTATATGTAACAATGTACTCTAAATGGAAGCTTATGTATACAACAACAAAACACTTGAATGAAGTGATCTGTCTCCCAGTGACAGTTTAATGTTTATTGAATGGGATTAAATCGTTAACATAGTCATTTATGTGGTTATGTTGTCTTGACAATTGCAGTATCCTACGATGTTACATTTGACATACTGCCAAAGAAAAGCATATGACATCCTTGCATGTGAATCCTGACATCATTACACAAACACAGTCAGACAGGAGAAAGCATGTCAGGCCTGTGCTACAAGGATTCATTATTACTACCTAGTACCCTAGTTTCAAGGCCTAACCTCTGACAAAATATTACTCTTCGATGTCAATGTACTTCACCTGACTTCCTCTGCCTGCTGTGAATGATTTGGACAAACATTCCCTTAACAAGACTCACGTCATCACTCAGCTTCCCTGTCTGCATGCACTGAGAGTTTGCTATTCTAGAGTTTTGGGCTTTAACCCAGAAATGACCTAATTCTCATAAAGACGACCTACATGAAATAGAGAAATAAAATGTGCATATTGTACAATATGTTACCATCAGGGTCAATCTCGTTAAACGGAATGATCAAAGTACAGGGAGTCTTTTTTCCTCGATGACATGCCATGTCCTCTGCACCAATCAATCAGTCATACCATACTGTCTGTTTGCGTGGCAAATTGAGAGACATCTTTGGTCAGCATCAGCATTCCTCCCTGACAAAGAACAGCATTGACATGCTTTTTTAAATCATTGACTCCTCTTAAGATTCATTCAGCTAGGAGGTTAACCAAGGCTTCTACTTGCCCTGCTCTCGCTAAGTGTAACACTAAAAGATTTACTCTTGGCTGAGATTAAGACCTGAGCTGACAACTGCAGCTTTTTCCAATGGGAGTAAGAAACTCTAAAATACGGAGTTACAGAGATATTTTTTCTCGGTGTTTACTACTGGGTTTAATTTGTGGAAATTATAGCCTCTTGGGGTTATCGAGATGATGTGACTTGTTAATCTGGGACCTTGAAAACAATCTTAATGCTAAAAGAATAGCTTACATCCTGATCACTGACAACGATGAGACAGCCTATAGGGAGGACGTCAGAGACCTGGCCGTGTGGTGCCAGGATAACAACCTCTCCCTCAACGTGACCAAGACAAAGGAGATGATTGTAGTCCCCTGTAGCTCAGTTGGTAGAGCATGGTGCTTGCAACGCCAGGGTTGTGGGTTCATTTCCCACGGGGGGCCAGTATGAAAATGTATGCACTCACTAACTGTAAGTCGCTCTGGATAAGAGCGTCTGCTAAATGACATAAATGTAAATTGTGTCTCACACTAGTAATAGATATGTAATGGCTCAGTAATTATAGTATTTTTCACATGTTTTAGCTCTACAAATCAATGCCGATGGCTTAGTCATAATTTATCTTCCATTCGTCACCATACAAGGAATGTGAATATTATATGAGTATCGCGTCAAGTATGCATTGAAAAGCAGCTCAATTTGCCAGCCCACTTACATAATGATTTGGCTTATCAAAGATTCAATGTGCCTACCTACTGACTGTCTAGTGTAGTGCAGTGCAGGCTATGGGCAGTAGGAGGGAATACACATGCCCCAAATGTATAATACCCTCCACAGCCATTAGATAACATTCCAGGCTTTAAAGAACACCTATAGATGTGCTAAATCTAACTACAGCAGTAGACAAAGTCAGTCACAAAGAGAAGGCTGTGCATTACATTGGAGGGACCAATCAGCATAAACATCAACAGAATAGGACACCATTTCATGCTAGGTTAATAGGCCAGACCAGGGACAGACATTTTGCCCATTAGGTGTGGCTTTTATTAAAGGCTCAGCTGCGTCTCCTGGGAGGGCTCTCCATAAATGGAAGGGATCCGCTGTTTGAGTCTCCATCCTGCTGATGCTGCTGTGAACCCTGTCAGACCTCCTCTGCACTCGGCACGCCTCGCTAAACGACTGTCCCACCTACTCTGCCATTGACTGCCAACCTTGCTCCCACCCTATATATTGTATGCCATGTCACCCGAGACAACGCAGGCTCCACTTCCTGATACTAACTGTACACTACATATCTCAATGGAATTAATTAAGTTGGCCACAGAAGACTAGGTTTCTTCCTTGCGTCTCAAATCAGGTCGAAAAATGATTTAACGCGCACCGTCATTCTCTCTGTGGAGCTCTGATGATGAACCTTATCCCTGCACCCTTATGAAATGAAGCCTGTGGCCTCCTCACCTTTCCGCCTCAGTGGCTCTGTGCTCTTTTGTTACTCCGGAAAGGCCAATTGGAGAGCCCCCTTTCCTTCCCACTCCAAAGCGTAATTAAAACAGACAGAGAGGACAGAGAGTAAAACCACTCTGATGCATAATTACAGTGTTTTTTGTTCATAATTAGCAGAGTGGGTAATCCATTCAGACGTGCTCAGTGAGTTATCTCGCATGCCTCGCCCCCTCCCCTATCTCCCCCCTCCCCTTGTTAAAAAGAGATTTGATGTTAGCTTCGGTTGGAGAGCGGGAACACGGTAAGCATATAATCTCTCTCTCACTCACTCCCCCTGTTCCTGCTGAAGCACAAACGAAAATCGTCTGACTGAGCCCTCCTCTAAGACATGAGCTGAGAGAGTGAAGCCATCATCTCAGATACTGATGTGAAAGCCTGAATCTGTCTCTCTCTCTCTCTCTCTCTCTCTCTCTCTCTCTCTCTCTCTCTCTCTCTCTCTCTCTCTCTCTCTCTCTCTCTCTCTCTCTTTGTTTCACTGTAATCATCAACAAAGGGCCTCCTTGGGGAGGGGGGAGGGGAGGAGGGGCTGTCTATTAGTACAGTGTGAGTTAATCTGCTGTGCCTTCTCTAATGACACAAATACAAAAACAATTACAATGCACCCTGAATCTGTATAGATCCCATCTTATTTCACTGTCCCCTAAAACCACAGGGTCTACTCTAAACCATGGGGTTTATGAGTCACATCTTTATACTAGTCACTCCACTATTTCTGGAGGCCTGAGCCAAATAGATTTACCAAGATATTCTCTGTGTTCAAGACAACTCTCTCTTGAAAGGCTGGTCATGGCTCACATCAACACCATTATCCCAGAAACCATAGACCCACTCCAATTTGCATACCTCCCCAACAGATCCACAGATGATGCAATCTCTATTGCACTCCACACTGCCCTTTCCCACCTGGACAAGAGGAACACCTACGTGAGAATGCTATTCATTGACTACAGCTCAGCGTTCAACACCATAGTGCCCTCAAAGCTCATCACTAAGCTAAGGATCCTGGGACTAAACACCTCCCTCTGCAACTGGATCCTGGACTTCCTGACGGGCCGCCTCCAGGTGGTAAGGGTAGGTAACAACACATCTGCCACACTGATCCTGAACACGGGGGCCCCTCAGGGGTGTGTGCTCAGTCCCCTCCTCTACTCCCTGTTCACCCATGACTGCATGGCCTGGCACGACTCCAACACCATCATTAAGTTTGCCGACGACACAACAGTGGTAGGCCTGATCACCGACAACGATGAGACAGCCTATAGGGAGGAGGTCAGAGATCTGGCCGTGTGGTGCCAGGATAACAACCTCTCCCTCAACGTGACCAAGACAAAGGAGATGATTGTGGACTACAGGAAAAAAAAGAGGACTGAGCACGCCCCCATTCTCATCGACAGGGCTGTAGTGGAACAGGTTGAGAGCTTCAAGTTCCTTGGTGTCCACATCACCAACGAACTATCATGGTCCAAACACACCAAGACAGTCGTGAAGAGGGCACGACAAAGCCTATTCCCCCTCAGGAGACTGAAAAGATTTGGCATGGGTCTTCAGATCCTCAAAAAGTTATACAGCTGCACCACCGAGAGCATCCTGACTGGTTGCATCACCGCCTGGTATGGCAACTGCTCGGCCTCCGACCGCAAGGCACTACAGAGGGTAGTGCGTACGGCCCAGTACATCACTAGGGCCAAGCTTCCTGCCATCCAGGACCTCTATACCAGGCGGTGTCAGAGGAACGCCCTCAAAATTGTCAAAGACTCCAGCCACCCTAGCCATAGACTGCTCTCTCTGCTACCGCACGGCAAGCAGTACCGGAGCACCAAGTCTATGTCCAAAAGGCTTCTCAACAGCTTCTACCTCCAAGCCATAAGATTCCTGAACAGCTAATCATGGCCACCCCATCTTTTTACGCTCCTGCTACTCTGTTACCTCCATATTACCTCAACTACCTCAACTAGCCAGTGCCCCCGCACATTGACTCTGCACCGGTACCCCCATGTACATAGCCTCCCTACTGTTATTTTATTTTACTTCTGCTCTTTTTTTCTCAACACTTTTTTGTTGTTGTTGTTTTTATTTTACTTTTCATTAAAAATAAATGTATTGTTGGTTAAGGGCTGTAAGTAAGCATTTCACGGTAATGTCTACACCTGTTGTATTCAGCGCATGTGGCAAATAAAATTGTATTTGTTTTGATTTGATTTGATTTTAATTTGACTCCCGAGTGGCGCAGTGGTCTATGGCACTGCATCGCAGTGTTAGCTGTGCCACTAGAGATCCTGGTTCGAGTCCATGCTCTGTCGCAGCCGGCCCCGACCGGGAGACCCATGGGCGGCGCACAATTGGTCCAGCGCAGTGGCGGCTCCTGAAAAAATTCTCAGGGGGGGCAATTTTTCTGATGATTTAGGTGACCTACACACATTTTAAAAAAGATATGTCCAGCAACAACATGAAGACAGGGGCAGCATATAAGTCAATACTGATATACACATTACTTGCTTCAAAAAGGCCTCATGGTTGAATTGGAAATATGTGCACCTGAGCATAATTCACAACAAGCAAGCAGGAGCTTTTGATAGAGGCTACTGAAAACATTGATGCAAGTTATTGGTAATAGGAAATTTTTATAGACTTCCATATTCTGCCCTCTTGTATAGATTTGTGAAAATGAACAGTGATAGACATTTTGCCTGAAAACAGAATTTGAAAATAATTTCTAGAAAAGGTAAACACAGCTATCTGTATGGCTTTGTAAAAATGAACAACCATATTCTGGCCAATTGTATAGATTTGTAAATATGAACAACCATATTCTGGCCAATTGTATAGATTTGTAAAAAAAAAAGTTTTACTTTTTTTTAAATGAAAAATAACTATTTTAAACAACATCAACTGTGAACTGATTTGGGCGTGTGTGTGTTAAAGAGACAGACAGGGAGGGACAAAGAGAGAGAGAGGCTACATTACTTGTACTGAAACTGTTCTCTTCTCTCTTTCAATGCAGCAAAGCGGTCAATGACTTTCTCATTGAAATCAGGCATGCTGAGGACTAGTTTACTAGTTACTTTTTTGATGCGAGAAGTAGCTTGCTGCATGATAAAATTCAGCTGATGCACATAGCAATGCACGTAATGGGCATTCTTGAAATGCTCACGTACCTTTTGCTGCACACCAGCCTTCTCTCGCCTCATCACACTGGCTCCATCGTAAGCTTGCGCAATGAGTTTGACTTTCTCGTCGTCGGCAAAAAGACCGTTCAGTCTCTCCAAAAGCACACTGGCGATTGAGACTGAGGTTGATTCCGAGATGGGAAGGAACTCAAAAAAGCGCTCCTGCACTTTGTGGTTGTACCTCAGCACCAGCTGTGTCTGTGTAGAAACGTCCGTGGTCTCGTCAGCTTGGATAGCTACGAAGTTCGCCGACTTCACCTCCTCCACAATATGTTCCCTCATGACCGCTAGCATACACTCCAGTAGCTCGTTTTGAATGGTCTTTGATGTGAACTTCTTTCAAAGAGACAATCGAGTTGCACTGAACGCTAGCCATCTTGATAGTAGTACGTGAATTGATTGACGCTGCTACCCGCTCTTTTCTTAGTTACGTTCATGGTTATGTTACGTATGACGAAAGCGCGTAAGTGCAAGCCCTCAGAAACCCATAGAGATTGTATTGAAAGCTCTGATATTTGAAAAAAAAAGATTTTACATGAGAGGCTATGAGAGACTTCTGGGCGATTTTCAACCTGACTGAAATCGCCCCAAAACGGGCGGGGCCATTTGAAGCACGACTTTAGCCTGATTGGACATTTAGTGGCAGATCAGACGTCTAGATTAGAACACTGATAACTACTGTTGCCGTGATATAATTGATTAGAAAAAAAATCCCTTGCTTTTCCCGTTTGGCAGTGCGTCGCCCATATCGCCCTAATGAACACACCGCCCCTGGTCCAGCGTCGTCCAAGGTAGGGGAGGGTTTGGCCGGCAGGGATGTGGGTTAGTTTTTCCCACGGGGGGCCAGTATGAAAAAAAACTAAAAACAGAACAAAAAAACATGTATGCACTCACTAACTGTAAGTCGCTCTGGATAAGAGCGTCTGCTAAATGACTAAAATGTAAAATGTAACTGGGGTAAAAACGATAGTATACTCATATGAGTATAAGATGACTGCAGTTTAGAATGAAAATCTTATGCAATTCACTCTTTTTATACCATCCTTATGTAACTGGCCTACAATATGCCTTCATTTGAATAATTACATATATGGGGTAGAGGAGCCATGCACAATCCATGTAAACGTTTACATTTATTTCAAATGATCCAGACATCTGTCTTTGACTTTTTTTTATTACAGTCTGGAAATAACCTTTGATGAAGATAGTTGAGTTTTAAAAAATCAATAAGGGAAACTTCAATTGAATTGTCCACTGTATTTTTCAGTTATGAAAGAATGGATAAGGCAATATTTTTGATAGATACTATTTTTATTTGGGAATTGTCAGTACGTGACACATTTAGGTAGGCGGAAGTCTAATGCAGGTGAGTAGAGCGCGAGCCTAAAAGTACTGTACGCGTTTGAGGGGTGTGGTTTCAAACTACCTGTGACAGGTCTAGCTACCCGCTACATTCAAAACACCGGTGTGCTCTTCCGATAGTGATTACATTGAAATAATATGCCATTTAGCAGACGCTTTTATCCAAAGCGACTTACAGTCATGTGTGCATACATTTTTACGTATGGGTGGTCCCGGGGATCGAACCCACTACCCTGGCTTTACAAGCGCCGTGCTCTACCAATTGAGCTACAGAGGACCACATATATACTAGAGAAAGCAGATAAACTTCACAAATGACATCCTATGGTTGATGCTTTAAACGTGCACAAAATCCCTCCGAATTTCGAATAGGTGTTTGTCATATTTAGCCAGCTGCATGAATCCTGCCTGTGAATCCAGACGAAGTTGAATCGTAAGTTACCTGTTTTGTTTCCCTGTCTCAATGCTATTGGTGATTTTGACTCCAACATAGTTTAAACTTTCGAGTAGGCCTATTAAAATGTGAAATTACAACATGTTATTTCGTTCACGTTTTGTTTGTTTGGCGAGAGACAACAAAGTGTGTCATTAACAAAACATTTGAATTTCATCATCGTTATTACTAGTTCCAAGAGCATGGCGGTGTTTATCTCTGGTAGTACCAATTTGTAGGCCTAAAGTGCAATTTCCACGTAAATTGTTTTCAGCAGGAACCGGTTACTGTTTGTCTGGCTGCTGTGCTATGTAACTACAGTATGCATTAATTATTGTTACAGGTGGATTCCCTGTCATGCCTTGAGGTTATTGCTTTTTGAGGATGTGTCATCAATAGCCTTACTGTTAGGCCTACAGCTCCTAGTGGAACCAAATACTCTTCAGCCATCTAAGTTTCACTGGAAATTGTGCTCTTTTCACAAGGTAGAGAGCACTTTTACACAACAAAATGCTGGTCACTTTTGCGGGCCGATGTATAAAGACCTTGTAATGCCAGTGAATAAACCAAGTTGGTATAGGCCAAATGGGAATGACAGTGTATCTTCACAGCCTTTTGACAGTCCTTTTTTCATCAGTGGCCAGCAATTAGATAAAATGATTCTGCTCCTTTGAGCAGTGCTTGACCTGAAGAAATTGGTGGCAGCTAATTAACTACTGAATCAGTCCGTAACATCCCTCGGACAAGTGCCAGGCCCTGGACCAGAAGGCTGACAACGGGCTGTGTAACGGTGAAACCCAACTCATGAGTTTGTGAGCAGACATGAATCAGGATACCTTGGATAACTATCTAATTTACTATTCCTGACTAGAGATAAAGGGTGTAAGCACATTAATCAGAATAAGAATCGCAAGCCTTTCTCATGTCGGTATTGATATGATTAATTATAATTATTAATTAATTTAATTATAATTATATGCCATTTAGCAGACACTTTTATCCAAAGCGACTTAGTCATGTGTGCATACATTTTTACGTATGATACCCTCTCATCATTCAAGGTTACAAATCTCTTAATCGTAGTCACACAATGTCCTCTCTTCAGGGGCTCAGCTCCTCAAGAATAGCGTCTGACAGTAGAGGATCCCTACGAGGAGCTGAGAGGGAAAATAAACATGAAAATGATTTCTGAACTGGATTAAGGGTCGAATTCATTTACCTGATGCTCTCCTATAAGCAAAGTTCATTGTATAACAGGAACTTTTCAATGTTGTGATTATTTTTGATTCCATCCAGACATCTGTTTTGAATGTCTGTCTATCTGTCCGTCTATGCCCCTGTTGCAGACTTCCATCGCAGGCCTCTAAATTGTTTCCCGAAAGGTTGTTTGTGTGTTTGTTGGCTTTAATTCCAGTCAATTTCCGTTGCATTCATTAGCTTGCTCTTTTAGTTATTTAGCAAAGCACATTTAATTATGTTAATTTCCCCTGATAACATCTAATAAAGGAATTGTAGAACACAAGGAACATTGCAAGCCACTGAGTCTTGAGTGAGTGAGTTCCATTCCCATGTCCTATATACTGCGTTGTGTGTGGCTGCATGATGGTCACCCTAAAGAGAGATGCGGTCACTAACGGAGGAATGTACTCTGCATTTGGACAAAGATGATCCCCACAAAGCCATTGTACTCTTCAGTGCTGGGCTTTCTTTGTGAATTATTTTTTTTCTCTCTCTCCTCTTAGCGATAGTATAGCCATGATATACAGAGCACCAGTTTCCCATGCATGATCAAGCACAACATTAGATCAAATCTCTTTAATGAGGGGTGTATCTGAAACCAAGGACAATCTGTGTAACCTAAAGTGTACTTGGCCACAATCTCTGCCTGTTCCCAGCCCAGCCTCTTGTTCCATTGTGTTCACATAATTTCTCTGTTTCCTCGTTGTCTTGTACTCATCACCTACTTTAGGTGTGGCAGTGCATTCAGAAAGTATTCAGACCCCTTGACTTTTTCCACATTTTGTTACATTACAGCCTTATTCTAAAATTGATTCAATTGGTTTTTTTCCCCTCATCAATCTACACACAATACCCAATAATGACAAAGCAAACAGTTTTTTTTTTTTTTTTTGGCCAATCTATATTTCAAAACCCCCCAGGAAATATCACATTTACATAAGTATTCAGACCCTTTACTCAGTACTTGGTTGAAGCACCTTTGGCAGCGATTACAGCCTTGAGTCTTCTTGGGTATGACGCTACAAGCTTGGCACACCTGAATTTGGGGAGTTTCTCCCATTCTTCTCTGCAGATCCTCTCAAGCTCTGTCAGGTTGGATGGGGAGCGTCGCTGCACAGCTATTTTCAGGTCTCTCCAGAGATATTCGATCGGGTTCAAGTCCGGGCTCTGGCTGGGCCACTCAAGGACATTCAGAGACTTGTCCTGAAGCCACTCCTGCGGTGTCTTGGCTGTGTGCTTAGGGTCATTGTCCTGTTGGAAGGTGAACCTTTGCCCCAGTCTGAGGTCCTGAGCGCTCTAGAGCAGGTTTTCATCAATGATCTCTCTGTACTTTGCTCCGTTCATTTTTCTCTCAAGCCTGACTAGTCTCCCAGTCCCTGCTGCTGAAAAACATCCCCACAGCATGATGCTGCCTCCACCATGCTTCACCGTAAGGATGGTGCCAGGTTTCCTCTAGACATGACGCTTGGTATTCAGGCCAAGTTCAATCTTGGTTTCATCAGATCAGAGAATCTTGTTTCTCATGGTCTGAGAGTCTTTAGGTGCCTTTTGGCAAACTCCAAGCGGGCTGGCATGTGCCTTTTACTGAGGAGTGGCTTCCGTCTGGCCACTCTACCATAAAGGCCTGATTGGTGGAGTGCTGCAGAGATGGTTGTCCTTCTGGAAGGTTCTCCCATCTCCACTGAGGAACTTTGGAGCTCTGTCAGAGTGACCATCGGGTTCTTAGTCACCTCCCTGGCCAAGGCCCTTCTCCCCCGATTGCTCAGTTTTGCCGGGCAGCCAGCTCTAGGAAGGGTCTTGGTGGTTCCAAACTTCTTCCATTTAAGAATGATGGAGGCCACTGTGTTCTTGGGGACCTTGAATGCTGCAGAAATGTTTTGGTACCCTTCCCCAGATCTGTGCCTCGACATAATCCTGTCTCGGAGCTCTACGGAAAATTCCTTCGACCTCATGGCTTGGTTTTTGCTCTGACATGCACTGTCAACTGTGGGGCCTTGTATAGACGGGTGTGTGCCTTTCCAAATCATGTCCAATCAATTGAATTTATCACAGGTGGACTCCAATCAAGTTGTAGAAACATCTCAAGGATGATCAATGGAAACCGGATGCACCTGAGCTCAATTTTGAGTCTCATAGCAAAGGGTTTGAATACTAAATAAGGTATTTTGTATTTATTTTTATACATTTGCAAAAATGTCAACCTGTTTTTGCTTTGTCATTATGGTGTGTTGTGTGTAGATTGATGAGGATTTTTACTTATTTAATCCGTTTTAGAATAAGGCTGTAATGTAACAACATGTGGAAAAAGTCAAGGGGTCTGAATACTTTCCAAATGCACTGTATACACTACACACACTTGAAATCTACAGACAGAGGTATTGCTGTTGGAAAAATGGGATCTGATTTCACCAACGTAGCATTGTATTGCTTCCAAACACACCTTTTTAGTAAATATTAGTAGGGAAGGCTCGATAGCTCAGTAATTCTAGCAGCCTATGAAATATGAGATAGCTTTTGTAGTGTATTTGATGTTTAACCACAATTTAATTAGAGTGCAGTAGTGGTACAAACTAATATTTGTATTTTCAGTCACTGAGGGCATTGTCCCATGGACTTGCAGCATACATCTAGCCCGATTGTTGTTCCCCTCCCCCCAGTCTCGATACTACAGTACGCAACTTACTCGCTCTATCACCGTTTCTCCTATCTGTCCCTCTCGGTCTTTCAATCTTTCTCTTCTCTCTCACTTATTCTGCTTCGCCCTCATTTCTTCTCTGTAATTTCTTTCTCATTCAATATAGGCAGAGACTAGTGATGGTGAAAGAAAGTTTCCATCGAGGGTCACCAGATCTCTCCCACCCCGGACCTGCTCCGTTTCTCTCCCACCACTGACAGTGTTAAGTGTTCTGATCTTGGATCAGTTCAAGGGTGACGGATGGTGAGTTTCTCTCCCTGGCTGCCTCTCTCTGTGCAGATAGTGGGATAGATCAGGTGTCCCAGGCCTGTCTTCCGCACTCCATCCGGACAGCAGAAAGGCACATTTGTTCACTTTGTGAGTCTTTTGTGCTCCCGAGACAATGGCCTCAGTCTCTGGGCCATGGGGGTGAGGGGAGAGAGTTTGAGGGGGATGGGTAGGGAGCAGCAGAAGCCTTGAAGCCGTGCTCCATTTTCGCTGCTCCTCGCAGGCTGTCCTACCAACCTTTCACCGGAAACACAGATGTCCCCCACGGCTGCTGCTCCTCACTCTGCCCGCCTAATGGCACAGAAGGGAGTGGGCGGGCACGCTGCAAAACATAGACTGGCATTGTGAACGTGTCAATAGGCATGCTAAATGTTGGGATGAGAATAGATCTAGGTGTTTTGTAAAGCTATGGTGACGTGCACAGTTGTCACTTTTCACAAATAGTATGTTATGTTTCCAATGGTTCTATGTGCTTGCTATTTGTTTCGTTTTGCATACTGTGCCTAGTCCTTTCGATTGGACTGCATTCGCCCTCAGAGTTGTCAACATACTGAACTAGTTGGCATGGAATATAAAGTGCTGAAGTCAAAGTTGAGTTTTGTAGAGCAAGACTAACTACGTGGTCACTGGAGGTGCTGTAGAGTCCATCTAATACAATCCAGGCAGGTAAATGTGATTCATGCTGTGGTGTGGTGCCTCGGTCTGTTCAGCCCTGAGCCTCTGCTCCAGGCATTGGACCTGCATACCAATAACTGTGTTTTTTTTTTCTCATTTTTCTCACCATCAGACGAGGAGGAGAGGAGCTGCCTGCACACACCCAGACAAAGAATGACCTGACCCAGCTACCTATAAACTTTTAGTGTCCACCGCAAATCAGACTGCTAAAGGGATGCAATTGCCAATTATTGTCCCCGGACACTGTCCCACTAGGAGCATGTAGCCAGCAGTATGTGAGCTGGAGGTTGAGTCAATGTTAGGCAAATGACAGTTAATACGCGGTGTCAAGGACTGAATAGCAGACTGACTCCACAGGTTAATTATCCTCTTTTCCCTGGTATTGTCCCCACTTCCCGCTCCCAGCCTGTCCATCAGGTAATCCAGGATGCTACCGGTGTCAGCTGATGAAGCGTCCATCAAGGCAAGGAAATGTCAGCGGCCAATCACACTTTAATGGCTGTCATTATTTTTAATTTGTTTCGCACAGCAGCAGGGCTCGTCTGGGCCGTAATTGGCTGATGACGTCAGCAGCTCACCTTTTGTCTGAGCCGGAGAGTTTTTGTTTTTTCTTCCATAGCAGACAGCAGTTTCACTGTTTGGGTTCATTCATCTCTGTCTCACTTATTCAAATGCAGGTATTGTTATGGAAAACGACCAAGATGCACCTGCTTTGCTACTCTCCACCCCTACCCCGACAGTAAAAGGATGCATGCACATTGTGGGCGTAAGCTGGCATTAGTTTACTTCTCATATCCCTATTCATGTATTCATGGGCAAGTAGTTACTCTAATCTGTGCTGAAATGGTGACATGACATTCAGTCTCTTTGGACTGTACTATACTATAAACACTGATGGCTTTTGCCATACTGTAAAGAGGAAGGTTTATCAGAGTAAATGTACTGTCATTGAGAAGTAGCCTATTGGGCAGTATCATCACCTGCAGCCAGGGAAGGCCCCTGTGCTTTGTGCTGTCTAGAGGGGGACTGAACCCCCCCCCCCCCCCCCCCCCCCCACACACACACACACACACCACAACACTGGAGACTTTTATTAACCTCTCACCCATAGATCTGGAGCCTCGTTGCCACCCAGCCCTCTCTCTCCCTCCCAGCCTGCAGAAATGACATGAGTGCCCTTTAGAAGCTGTGACATCTGCGGGTTCCATTGTCCTCCAGAATGGAGCTCCACTAACAGGTACAAAAGTAATAAAACTGCTTTTGATTTTGAACGCCATCGCCTCGAAGCCTAATCCAGTGACCCCCACACCCTGTTGTGATGGAGCATTCTGCGACCCGCTTATGAATGTTGAGATGTGACAGACTGACGTTGCTCTCTCATGAGTAGAAAGAAAAGGATGTTTCATGGTGTTCATTCATATTAAACCAATGGCTGGCTGCCAGCCATTTTATAATCCCTGCATTCTCTTCTATCTGAAGATGAAGAGGAGAAGATGACCTTTGATAAATCTGTGTCTTGTTGGTAGTGTTATTCCCTGTCTCACTCTGGATGCTTAGTCTAAGGGCAGAGGTCAATCTCAGGCCAGTCGGTGCTGCAGCAGTCAGTCTGCTGTGCTGGATTATCAAGTGTGACATTAGCCCGGAGGGGTTCGTTGACTTGCCGATGATTAACAATAGGCCCCCGGTAGCAGAGTAGCCGACCTACCATGGCGCATTCAGCAGGTAAGGAACCGGGGGAAATCTATTTGGCATTTTCTTCTGCCAGGGCCACAGTGGTGCCCTCATAACTCTTCTGGGCACAATTATGAAGAAGTGATTTATCGACCTCCAAGGCTGAGGGAATTCTTAAAGAGCCTACGGGCTACTTCCACTGTCTGGATTTGTATTTAACTCTGCATAAAAATAACTGCCATGGAAAAGAACACCCCTGTCTTAACTTCTTGTGAAGTATTGAGTCTCTAGGGCATCTCAATCAAGTTGTTTATGGGACTTTTGATTGACAACACTAGTAATGTGAACAGATTGGGTTGGCATAACACCATGGTAACCATGTGAACCTCGTGTTCCCTGTTTGCTGTCGCCGTGAGATAAGCACTAATTACTTTGGGGTGATAAAATCATCCCCTTCCATTTGTATTGATGTGGTCCATAACGGTATCACACATGATGATAGTAGTTATCAGACTCCACCGACAGCCTGGCCTCACACCTGCCCTGCATAAAGTTTTTCCCGGCAGTCGCTAAGACCTATGGGCTTCAGTTTAGTCATTAGAGTTGTGGGCATGTCACTCTCTGAGAGGTTCGCTCAAATGGAAAGTATCTCACAGCTTTGTGCCACACAAATAAACCAACCGAGAACCACGTAAGAAGTTTGCCAAGAGTTCAAACTTGCATTGACTAAAGAACTTCTGCAATCCTGAATGTTCCTCAGGAAGATATGAAAGGAATACAAAGAATAGACAGTTGGGTCGATGGACTCTCACAGGTGGGATTGTAGATTGCCAGTGATGTGTATTGGAAACATCCTCCACACTGTTCTACTTCCCCTGGAAGGAGCTGTCATTCCTTTCACATATCGACATGCCTTCCGCCCTGAAGCATGGCAACATGGAATTACTTTTAAATTAATGACAATGAGAAGATTGCATCAAAAAGTATCCTCAGGAGATAATGAATGCAAAACATCTCTCTAAATCAGTGGTATTCAAACTTTTTTAGCGGGGATTCAAATCTATACATTTACATTTTTACATCAACAAATAACCTTCAATTCATGACATCAAAATGGAAAGAAACTAATAAATACAATTATTATCTTTCTCAAAATCATTTGTATATTGTCCCATACAATAATCTGTACTCAAGTTTTTGTTTAGTTTTTGGCGATCCCAATGTTCCCCCGCGACCATACTAGGGGTCACGACCCCGACTTTCAATACCACTGCTCTAAATGGTATTTAGATAAGCATTAGTCTTTTTGCTGATCTTTTCAGTTTATAATTCACTATCAAAGATCTGATCGCCTCAGAAACCTGCACCCACTCTGAAACGTTATCTGACAGGCTGCTGCCCAGTGTGCTGTCAATCACTAAATAAAAGTGCGAGAAAGAGAGAAACTATTGTACTTTGCTATACTGTAGAGATGACAGACAAACAACCAGGATTAAACAGACAGGGCCTACATGAGTGCATGTTTCAGACTGGTTTAATTACACACCCTCAGCTTTTGTTGTATGATTTTCTAAAGGCAGGCAGTAATGGATAGTGTCAACATCGATGGGACCGAAAGACTACTTCCTACTGTTTTAATTTCCTATTCAACAGTCCGTAATGTGAAAACGTCCTCTGTTTTCAGCTCCTAACCCCCTTTTAGAATGGTCTGAAGTGTGGAACCGCTGAGTCATAATTCATAAGAGGGATTGCTACTACAAAACGATTAGATGGCCCAGAAAATAACCGCTTGGCCATTCGGGTAGTTGCCTCACTTTGGGAGAGGCATTCAGCTACGCGCCATCTGCGCTGTCTCACTCAATTCCTGGGCAGTCATTCAGAACTCTATTTGTAATTACTTATATGAATAACCCATCAGGGTGAACTGAGGTGCTCACCCAACACTGAGTGTACTCAAAGACATCCCACCCTTGATGATAGTTTTTTCAAAGATGGCACCTTTACTGAGCTCATTGAAAGCATGTAGGTTCCATCTGATAACATATTATAGGCATTGTTACATGTTACTGTGAAAAATGCTTCCAAATGAATTGCATTGAGTATATGTGTTATAATTGTCACCTAATTTCAGATTGTTGTAATGCAGTGACACTTTCCCACCCCAAACAGTTGGAGCCACCCAGGTGACAGGTGGAGCCCAAGATGCCTGTGGAGGTGCCACTCCCAGCCGGTAGTCATGGACACTGTTGTCCCTGCACCACAGGAAGTGACATAATGTCAAAAGAGGATGAATGTCGAGTCGTTACCCAGTCTGTGAACAACCCCTTGGGATTGGACCTGACCCTAGAGCGCACTGAGCCCCGACTTTCTGAGTTCCACTTTCTGCCTCTACTAGAGATCAGTGAGGAGCCCCAAGACTGTCTGCCACTGGGAACCTGCTTGATCCAAGATGGAAGCCCATCTCTGGATGGATGTGTCCAGTGAGTGTGTATCTGTAAAGCCCCTTTCCCAACTCCTCAACACATTTGTTTTCTCTTCTGACACCAATGGGGTTTTCTCAAGTGTATTTGCTGATTGAAGGATTAAGGCCTAATTAACATGGACAGTTAATTAATGGATAGTAGATTATATTGATAAACAGCAGATACTGCAGTCTCTCCTAGCAGTGAACCATACTACCCTAATTGATGTGCTTTTCCATTTACCAGTCTGGCCTTTGTTTGTTTGTGTATCTCGCAAAGGTTGGAAAGAAAATGGGTGCTATGGCATGAGTTCATGAAGGAGTACTCCTCTCTCGGCGACTGGCTCCGATTGGCTGAGAAGTCTGCCGACGCCCCCAGATCTGCCCATGTGCTCTTTGTCACTGCCAAGGAGGAGCTCAAGAAGTTTGAGGTAAAAGAGATCAGACCATCTAATGGCCATCTAAAGCCCCATGTTGGTGTTTATGTCCTCAGTCATTGTTATTACAGATTTAATAGAGATGTTATTACAGAACTGTTTTGTTCACCTGTATAATAGAAGAACAAGTATCTCTCTGTTGTTCTATCTAAACCCCCAGTTTTTGTTCTCTCCCCTCCCAGAGCCTGAGGACCCAGGCTGGGGCTCGGCTGGTGCAGCTGGACAGTTGACTCTTAGGAACAGGACCCAGACCAGGCTCTTTGATTTTTTTAAAATCATTTAGCAGACGCTCTTATCCAGAGCGACTTACAGTTAGTGAGTGCATACATGTTTTTTTGTTTAGTTTTTTCATACTGGCCCCCCGTGGGAAACGAACCCACAACCCTGGCGTTGCAAACGCCATGCTCTACCAACTGAGCTACACGGGCCATGCGGTCAAGCCTGGGAGGCATGGCCAGGGACTGTGGTCAGCGCTGGGACCGCCTACATGGAACCATTGAGAGTGTCTGCCACAGACTCAAGGTAAAAGATACAAGATACCCCCCTCCTCCATACAGATGACTAAGGCAGTGTACATTTCTTTTTTTGAGCTACATCTAACTTCTCCCAAATGTATTCAGATGCCAGCATTGCTCGGAGGACTAGACTATTATTCTGTATCTATATCGCTATACCTCCACCTCTCTTGGCCTACAATTTTTTCTTTTCTCCGCTCCCCCTCTCTCTCTACCCTGTCTCCTCCTGCCCCTCCCCCAGCACTGTGTGTCCCAGCGGGAGGAGTTTGAGGGCCAGAGGGAGGAGATGGCTGTGTGGCTTGCTGACATGGACCTTAGGCTGACCGAGGTGGAACACCTCTCTGGAAGGGACACCTGTGACAAGATGCGGGAGCTGCAGGTAACGGACCTGGCCTAGGACTGTACTGGACAGGACTGACCATCCAAGTAATCTGACCATGCAATCAGTGGTCCTCACTTGTTCCTAACATAATTTTGCATCTACTTTACCTGTTAATTTATATGTAATTCCCATTAACTGTCCCTGACTTGCCTGACATGCTTCTACCTGATTCCAGTACCCATTCTTATGGCCCTTCCCCTAGTAAATGTCTCCTCCCTGAATGACTGTGGTGTGTGTGTGGCCTCAGAGCTTCCAGGAGGCAGTGGGGGAGCATGCGGGGCATCTGAACGGTCTCCTGGAGAGGCGCTGATCCAGAAGAGCGAGCCAGACGACGCCCAAGACATTGAGGCGGGGCTGCAGGAGCTGCTGCTTGACTGTGCCCATGTATTTGAGGGAGTGGGCCGTCTGCACACAAGCCTGCTCAGCATGAGACTGGTAGGCTCCGCTTAACCTGTATCTTTAACTGCACCAGCCACTCTAAGGCCCTGCATTTCTGCACAATTTCTTCACTCTTCTTCTAAGCTTCTGTCCACTGTTCTGAAAGGCCTAAATGGGTTAAAGGAAGCTAGTAAAGGAAGGAGAGAGGATTTTGGATTTTGGAATATGCCCATTTCTCTTTTGGCTCTGATCAGCTGTTCCAGGCCAAACTGAGAACAACACTACCATTAATGTGTTTATAGCATCCTGTAGTCCTTCTCTTCCATTGATACCTCCTCCTTTCCTCCCTATCTGTCAGGTGTTTGATGATGACTGTGTACTGACTCAAGCCTCTGACTCCGGCTGTCTGTCTGAGATCCTGTTGGAGCAGGATGGTGTTTTTGAGAAGCGCCCCAGACCAGCAGAACCCCCCCCCCCCCCCCCAACCTGGACCACATGGTGCTGGAGTGGGACCCCTCCGTCGACATCGGGGGCCCCGTCTCCCATGACGACATTGACTTGTCAGATATCAGCGCCAACACAGGTAGGCAATGAAATAATTTACTATGGATTAAAAGAAAGGTTAATGACGCTGATGGAATAATCCACTTGTTCAACGATTGTGATGCCATGAGAACATTTTAAATGATTAACACTGTCATTGTTTTCGATGTGTGTCGGTGAGGCTTGGCACCAGATTTGAGGTGTGCTTGTGTCATTCAAACAGATCGAGAAAAGCCATTGGCCAGAGATGGTGTGAAGAGGCGGAGTTACCTCAGCTCCATAGGCTCTCAGTCTGATATAAATAACAGAGCAGCAGAGGAAATGGTGAGTAGACCGAGCTCCTCCTACTGATCTGTATTCTGGCGCTTCGCTCGGCCACTGTTCCCCTTCTCAGAGGCACAGGCAGGTCAACATGTGTTTGCTATATTATCAGGAATGTAAACTTGTGGTCAACCGGCAAAGGAATTTTAATAATGCATTGAATAGTGTCTACTGAAGTATGTGCATGCGCTTGTCAGAGTGAAACAAATGATCCATTGAAATTATGTTGAGGCACAATGTTGTTCTTCAATTTGATTAACAAGGAGTTATTGTGTATGTGTGCTGTGTGTGTGAGAGGGGTGGAGAATGTGTGTGTGAGAGGGGTGGAGAATGTGTGTGAGAGGGGTGGAGAATGTGTGTGTGAGAGGGGTGGAGAATGTGTGTGTGAGAGGGGTGGAGAATGTGTGTGTGAGAGGGGTGGAGAATGTGTGTGTGAGGGGTGGAGAATGTGTGTGTGTGAGGGGTGGAGAATGTGTGTGTGAGAGGGGTGGAGAATGTGTGTGTGAGAGGGGTGGAGAATGTGTGTGTGTGAGAGGGGTGGAGAATGTGTGTGTGTGAGAGGGGTGGAGAATGTGTGTGTGTGAGAGGGGTGGAGAATGTGCGTGTGAGAAAAAGCAATCTTAGCTCTCTGTTTCTAGGGAAGCCTAAAGCCAATACTTCCATTTATCATCGGTGTTAGTAGAGAGAAGTTTTGTTTTGCTGGTGTGACTAATATCATACTGATTGTGTTGCACTGCTGTTGAACTCCAAACCAAAACCCATTGGAATTAATAGTGAAAGATACAGTAGTGTAGGACTGATTTAGCATCTGATTAAGCCAGCAATATAAAGACATTAAAGCTTCCTCAGGGTTTTTGCATATTAAAACAGAAAATCTCAATGAAATGTGTTAGTTCATTCCTGGTAAAATTACACAATCTATCCTCTCTTGTGGCTGGTGTTTCCAAAGGCCGGAGAGGAGGTTTGAGTATGCAGGCCCAGAGGTGTTCTCACCTCCCACGACACAGTGTCAGAGATGGCAAACCTCTACTCTCTGGCCACTGGACGACCTCCACGCCCGATGGACCCTCCCCGGAGCCTGTGACCTTTGACCCTGCTCGCATTAGCGCCTGGCTGGGACAGACGCACGGACACACCGTCCCCTCGGTCCAACAGCACAGAGCCTGCTCCAAAGCTGTCCAGACCGACAGTACACGAAGGTACACCTTAAACCCAGTAAAACTCCTCTGCCTTTTAACAGACTGATCTAGTGGCCCCTCTGACCCATAATATCTCTTCCAAATTAGAATTCATCATCGTCTCAGTTAATTGGTGAAAACACTGTCTTAGACAGAAACCCTCTGATCCTTTGAGGACATTCGACTTGGCCCACACCCAAAAAAGAACAGCCGCTGCAGACTGTAACGAGTAAAGTTGGAGGAATGAGCTGCTAGCAACAGTAGCCTTCATTGAACAGCATACTGCATCACATGAGCATGTGTAGGTTTCTGGAACGGCAGAGAAATGTGCCCTGGAGCCTCCACAAGACTCCTGACCTTCCGCACTGATTAGGTTCCGCACTGACTGGCTTGTGTTCCTCTTTAGTACTATTGGTCCAGAGAGGAGCATGTACTATAGAGTGAGACATACACACAACAGTGTTTGGTTCTATGCAGACCTGTTTCGTGGAAAAGGCTCACTTTTACTGTGAAAAGCTCATGCAAAAATGCATGGAGAATTTACCGCAAGTGGCATCACGAAAAAGTAAATATTCATAGAATCATGTGAATCGACAACACTCAGTGTTTTGTGTTATTGCATGCAGCTTTAAATTAATTTCCCCCTATTTTGGGTGTGTCACATCGACTACAAAGTGTCTATTTTATAGCTTGTCTCGCTCATAAACAAATCAATAAAATGGTGATTTATAAATGCATCGGAGTAGCAGAGGCTACGTTTTATGTGTCACCAAAACAGAAACAGCTGAGGAACATTTACCCTTCTGTTTTTTGGGGGAGGGTGCTTTTTTCTTCTTAATTAAGCTGTCTGAAGCCCAGCCTGACTAAAGTATCCTGTTCGCCAGAGGGGGACACGTCCATAAGAAAGTGAATCGCTGTGCTGATGGAAAGCCTGATTTCACTGCAAAGCTTCAAACCTTGCAGAGGAACCATTTCCATTTCAAAGGGTCTCTTTGAATTTCTCCGTGCTCGAGGCTTAATTGGCAGCTTTACAGAGACGGCAGAGAGCCCTGGCGTTAACTGGCTTTTTAATGTCTGTCGTAATTGCAGGCAAGCGCATAAAGACAAGACATACCATAGGCCACTAGTGCTCGTCAAAACCCAGTGAGGGGATGGAGAGAGAGGGGCGGACGAGGGGCTGATGGGATGGTCCCATGAGAGAGGGGGTGTGTGTGGTCTGTCTCTGTCCGTGTGTGTGTGTGTGTGGCAACCTCATTGGACCGCATCTATAAGTCTCTTTTGATTTACAATTGGCCTTTGTTGCATAGAGACACTGTCATGTAGAATGAGTCCAACCTGTGACGTAACCCAAACTGCTTTGTGTATGTGTGACAGTGTGCTGGTCGCTCTGAGGGAAGCCACAGTCTCTGGGACATCCCCGTTCAGACACACCCCCAGGAGCTGTGTTTGGCCCCCTGCTCCTCACAGTCATGTGACCTTCAGCTCAAGTCTGATAGGATGGCTTGTAGATTTCAATTAAACGCACAGGTAACAGTATCACATTATTTATCATTGCCATAACTGTTAATGGCAGCTTGTAAGATCAAGTTTATTCATCTGTTGTGTCTTCAAAACATACAACAATGTACTGAAGATGACAGGTTGTATGCAGATCACAGATCATACTAGAAGTAAAAGTGTTTGCCAGCTGCCTTGTAAAAAGTTGAATAGGCCTAAAGAGCAGAGGCCAAAATGAATGCATCCTCTGTCGGGTTGGCTGTGTGTGTTTGTACACAATCCCTCTCTCTGTTGATTCCTCTTTCTCTGCCAGTCTCCAGAGGAAGAGCCGCGTTGCAATGCCTCATGGGAGGTGGCCCATAGTGAGCAACGGTGAGTAAAGTCTTATTCACGTGGAAACTATGGCTGCCTTTAAACAGGCAGACCAATGCTGATCTTTTGACCAATTATTTGTATTTTTAACCAATCAGATCTTTTGCCAATAATTGGGCAAAATATGAGAATTGGTCTGCCTGTGTAAACGCAGCCTATATGTTTTAATATTCAATGCTTTGGTTCAATTTATACATTTACATTTTAGTCATTTAGCAGATGCTCTTATCCAGAACGACTTACAGTTAGTGAGTGCATACATTTTTTTTTTTACTGTACTATCATAGTTTTTACTTATTATACATCGATACGCTTAACTTGCATAACGACAACACCGCAAATACCTGTCGTGACATTTCACATTTGATATTCCAATCAGTACCAATTAGACGGTGATAGCAAATAACACTCCATGTGATATATTGAAATTAAAAACAGCACACACTCCCAGTCCCCAAGGTCAATAACAACCCCTGACTTAAATAATGCTGAGACTTTGTAATTCTACCACGCTCCTTCTATCCATTTCTAAGCTCCTCCTGTAGGCCAAATGAGTGCCCTAACAGACAAACCCAGTGCAGCTCGTGGCCCCCTGGTGGCCGTGTGGGTACTAGCGACTCTGAGGAGCCCAGTGTTCCTGGTTGTCCTGCTGGCTGTGTTCCTAGCCCTGCTGGTCTGGCCCACAACACTCCTCATGGAACCAGAGTGCCACCGCTCCAACTCCCTGGCCCGCTCCTTCCAACTGGCCCTGCGCTACGTCAACGGGCCCCCGCCAACCTGAGGGACAAAAGTGTCCCAGAAGGACATCAGAGGTGGCACAACACAGCCCTGATGAGCTCGGAACACACCTGATTCAGGGGGGACAGTCCCAGAATTCCCTTTGCATTTCAAATCTTGCGGAAGGCATTAACAAGGAGCCCGTATGAAAAAAGGGAGAAATTAAGAACTATTGGGCCCAATCAAAATGTGGGCTTGGTATTTATTATCTGAATCCCTCCACCAGCCTGCTGGCAGAAGTGGCTCATGACTTAATAGGCCTAATTTATAACAATCTCTAATGGCATTCATAATGTATCTTACTATGCCATGGTAGCACTTTTGTTGATTGGTCTGTCATGATGGTTTTGTAACTTATTTATGTGGTGATTTATAATCTATATATGGAAGACTTAATAACGGCAAATGCTTTGAGCATTTCTCTTTGGGCATTTGATGAGACAAAGAGTACAAATGATCTGTGTATCAATATTTATTATGTCAAAGCTAAAGAGCGCTTTTGATTTATCCTGCACTCTATTGCGAGAGCTTGGGACTGTAAGGTTCTATCTGCATTTCTGTCCAAATTGAGTTATTGATATAGCCTTGTTCTGTTCAATGTTCTCTACCTATATAGTACTCTAAATACCCCAATTCATGTTGTTAAGTTCAAAAGAATACAAGATAAACATTGCTGACACCATTCAAACCAATGAGGGTTCAGAACTTTAAAGCCAATTATCTCAGAATGATCTTTTTGCAGATAGATCGTTATTGTCCCAAGCTCCCAATTTCACATGGGGTTTCTGCAAATGAATGATACTGAATGCACGAGTTCGGATTTACTAGGGAGACTTGCGGAAATACCCCATGTGTAAGTCATTTGTAGGTCAATGGGATAGGTGACCTGGCTAAAGCACTTAGAAGTCATTTTGTACTGCTGCCGTGTGTGTGTGATCTTGTTTGCATGTGTGAGGGTTGTTAGTGTATATACTCAATGAATCTATTTTACATCTGCTGCGATGCCAAAGGGGTCCAGCTGGAAAACAATCAGCCAAAAGCCAATGCATCTGAGGCCAGTGAAGACACAGTGGAAGCCTCTAAACAGACTGTATGTAATATGGAATAGTTTATGGTGAATGCTTATATTTTGACACAGTGGATGGAATCCTGGATTTCATCTATACAACATCACAAATGTAATGTCAATGTGATGTGTGTGATAGGAGTCAGGCACAGGAGAGTAATACGCATCCAAAGAGTTTATTCCGTCGATAAACAGTTGCGCAAGCATGCAACAATAACACTCAGGCACTGGGGAAAATACTACCCTGGCAACAACAAGGTAAGGGTAGCTCAACCAAGCTACACACAACAAACAATCACCCACACAGACAAGGAAGCAGAGGGAACACTTATACAATGACTAATTGGGGATAAGGACCAGGTGTGTGTGATTGAATTAGACAAGACATGTGGAGTGATGATAAATGGATCGGCAGCAACTAGTAAGCCGGTGACGACGAACGCCGAAACCTGCCCGAACAAGGAGGGGAGGCAGCCTTGGTGGAAGTCGTGACAGTCAAAGTCTGAGAAGTGAATGAAAAAAAATATTCTACTCCATAATATTATGAATGGAATATGTCTGCCTTATGCTTGCAGTTGTGTGTGTGTGTGTGTGTGTGTGTGTGTGTGTGGGGGGGGGGGGGTGTTTGCACAGAGTTTTGGTTCTTGTCCGGCAGTGTGTATCAGTGTGGAAATGTTGCGAAGCGTAACAAATCAGATGCCTCAGCTTCTTGCATTAATGGATGATTTTTAATCTTCCCCTTTTATACAGTAGAGAGGATGTCTGTTTTTTATGTGGCGTTCCAGAGCTGTACATGCATCATGAAATAAAAGAACAGTGTGAGAACAGAGGTATTTTTCTTGTGTGTGGAATGGTATGTCGTGTGATACTGATTTCACCATAGCACAATGGCCTGTAAGTATCTGGGCTAGTGGGTGAACTGAAAGGGGGTTTTGTACTGGCGCATGCAAAAAATGCACCGAAGAATGTTTCAAATTCAATTAGTGCGCAAATAATTTAATGTTGGAAGAATTTGCAGATGGCCTCTCAACACCATGGCTTGCCAGTGAACTTGGATTCTGATGCATAGGGTCAGGGATTCAGGATGGCTAAAGAGGAGACCATAGTCTGATAGGCCTTGACTAACAGGGCTACTCAGTTCACCCATGCTAATGCAGCAAATTGTAGTGTATTCAATCTATGCTGTTTGGTTGTTTGTCCTGTTTTCGCAATGACTTACAGAGGGGGAGTAGATATAGAGCAAATGTCTTGTTTGTGTGTGTTTGGCACAACTGTTAACAATACATTTTGGGACCTGCGTAGAGACAGGGGCACGGTGACTAGATTGGACTCTGGACATTGATATACTGCCTGGTATCTGGTGCCACCGGCCAAATGACTGTAAAAACAGAATAAATAAATGCTACTATTTTCCCTTGAAGGACAAGCATTGCGGGCCCAGGGGAGAAACGGGTGTCTGCTCAGGCAGCTGAGTAAATTAGACTTGTCCCCCGAGACATTCTGAGTAAACAGACCTTTCCAGCTGAGGCACTGACACGCTGATGTGCATACTGTAAGAACCAGTGTGAAGAATGTCTGCTTTTTTCTCCTGTATTCTGGATTTATGCCAGAATCCTCCTCTAAATGTACAGTACTGGCCAATGTTTTTAGGCAAATCTAGTAAAAGCTGAGATGAAAGGAACTGTTTTCTTTGTCTGTGTACGGATATGGTTCTCTGCAGCAAAGTGATTTGTTTTGCTATATTCCTGCTAGAGCACCACCAGTTCATTTCACAGCCTCTGAGCCAATAAAATGGTGTGGTATGAACTAGCCTGACTCACATTAATTACCATCGCTAACTGAGCTCAGGAGGACTGCTATGATCAGGCTGACTATCGAGGTTTGGTCTCCAGAAGGAGCAACCGATCTTGCAGAAAGAGAGAGTGCGTTGATACAGACAGTACTATGAGTCTCTGCGCTCAAAAGGGGCCTTGCCTGAAGTTTACCCACTATAAATCACATATAGCATCACCAAACACTTTAAAGATTGTTTTTATCGGAAGTCATATACTACTTCAACTTAAGAGAAGCAAAAAATATGTCTGTTATTGTGAAGCCAATCTCTTACTGCTCTGTTGAACAAGGTAGCCAAAATTCCAACAGAGCTCTAACAAGGAGGCGTTGTTAGCACTGTAAATAAGAAAAACAAGTTAATTGAATCACAACACAAACCAAACCACAGAAGCCCCTGTGCTTCCTGATTGTAATCCATTACTTTACTCCATACCTTGCCTTGAATTGTATGGCTGATAAATTATCAGCTATAAAAGTATCATATAACTTTCTCATATCACATATTTAATATTTGCGTATTTGTCATATACATTTACATGTACACTTTTTATAGTATTAATCCAGAAAATCTCCCTAAGTATCAGGACTGTGACCTGATATGGAGGGTAGTGAGTGAGTGTTGTCATGCCGATGTCATGCTGGCTCACTAGTCGTCAGGATACTTAGTGAGAGTAACTCCTTAAGCCTGCTTTCTGCACTACACCCAGTGCGTTACAGCTAAGCTAATGAAAATACCCAGCGTTGGAGGAATATGCACTTGTTTACCTCCTGAGATTTAGAGAACAGTGTTTACATTTTCCCCATCTGTGGAAAGAGGTTTTTCACATCCACTAGGGTTGGCAGAGGGACTGACAAACAGAATGGTGTGTTTCACAGTTGTGTAGCTTTGGCGTTCCCTAGATTTTCTGTGACAGATCCCCTCCCCTGTGTCACAATGGAGAAATCCATGGCCGGTCCCCATCGTATCTCTGCCCTCAGCCTAGCACGGGTGGGGGGAGATGATGAGATAGCATACAGCTAATCGACAGAATGGATCACCATTGGCCCAATGGGAGGCTGGCACAACAACAACCGTAATTGAGATTGACAGGTTGTGCACACATAAAGAGATTATAGAGAAATCCCTGGGAAGGCATCACTTCAGGACAGGAGTGTTGTAGTATTGGGTGGCTACGACAGCTGCGACTCAAAGGTCTCCCATGCATGAGCAGCGGCGTTAGCGTCGACGTGGCCTCCGCCATGAGCAACATATGAACTAATCAGCACATCTAGAAAGGTCAACGTGCTGTGCTGTGTGTGGACCATTCTCTGGGCATCCAGATGAAGTATCTAAATGCATTCTGAACACAGATGAGGGGAAAGTGCCCATAAATCACCTACAGGTGGTGATGGATGGACATGTGAAGACACAGTCATGGCATCCATTTTGGGGCGGATGAACTTTGAAGTGGCAGTTGGTTTAGGTATGGGATGATAGTCTATGGTTTACCCAATCGTTGGTTTGTTTGGTTATAGGAAGGTTGATTGGGATGGTCTGACAACACACAGGAAGCAAACCACCTCCCTCATTTGGATAGCTAACCAGAGGCGTGTTCCATATTTGCTTCATCAGTGAATCACAGTACATCAGCGAGTCCATCAGAGTCACCATTGTCAAACAGTCATGTACTCCATTGCTTCCTCCCTGCTCTCGACGAGCACTGAATTCAGATAATAAGAAAGAAAGTAGACGGGAGAAATATAATGCATTCCACCTATTTTCCTCCAGGGCAGAAAGTGCAAAAAAAAGAGCGAGGTAGCCTGACCTGTCACGATCTGTTTCGGAGGAGAGTGTGGCTCAAACCTAATTACACAGATTAATGTCCCGTGGAAAGTGCCATTACCTAAATGGACCCAAAAAGAGAGAGTGAGAGACTGCGCACATCAAAACCCCAACATTTTCGGTCTAAATGCTAATGGATGTCTCAAATCGGCCAGATTAAAATACATATATATCTTTGCAGTGCCTTGCTCTCTCCTGAGTCAGATGGATAAGATTTTGAGCACTCTATAATTCCAGGGCATAGGCTACTTCAGTTGACAATGACTGTAAGCCCAGATGAGTTCCCCCTCCCTATCGCCTCCACTCTGTTTTAATTCGTCTGAATGGATGTCTTGTGAGAAATATTTGGGGGCTGGCCGAGGCATGCATCAAAGCACAGGCATTGAAAAGTACCCCCCCCCCCCCCCCCCCCCTCCCCTCGCTCTCTCTTTAACCCTGACTCCTCCTCCATGGTCTTTCTATTCTTCGTCATTGTTTCTGCAGTCCACATTGATTAAATGGAAGGCTTAATCCATCTGTAACCCCACACATTTATAGACAATGATGTCGGCCTATTGTAAATCTATTTGCAGTAAATGAAGTGGCTGCAGATGCAATTTGATTGGTTGCCAGCGCCTCCGAGCCTGTGTGTTTACGGCTGCGTGTCAGAGCACGTGCTGGTCATCAGGCTGCAGAAACCGGCTTCTTAAAATAAGACCCTGTCGCCCTGGACAAGAGAGCAGGAAATGGAGTTGACAGGTAGTGTCGTGAGCCTGACACGTCCTTCAGCTGAGCGTGTCAGAGCTGAGGCATCCAACCCCCCCCCCTCTACACACACATACAGATGCACCCATACACACGCTCACTCACACACACTCATTGACACACACACAGCAGGCGTGCACGCTCAAATACACACAGGCACACGCTGTTGCCAGGCGTTAGGGAGGCAGAGACAAACACCTTGTGAGCTCTGCCTATGCCATTCATAACGCCCTCGCAGCTTCACTTAAATGTGTTCACACTAAAATCCCTCCACCGCTTGGGGTACATTCGATTTTATGTTTCAGTCCCTGTAGAGGGACTCTGCTGCCTGCTGGCTGAGGGATGTCTGGGTCTGAGAGCAGACAGACATCCAGTACAGAATGCCAAAAACTAAAGTCATTAAGATGACACTGTTCAAAGCTCCCATCCCTTGTAGGTTGGCACCTCATTCGTACTGTCTGTGATGGTGGCAGGTAGCCTAGCTGTTAATAGCGTTGGGCCAGTAACCGAAAGGTTGATGGTTCAAATCCCTGAGCCAACTAGGTGAAAAATCTGTCTGTGTGCCCTTGAGCAAGGCACTAAACCCTAATTGCTCCTGTAAGTCATTCTGGGTAAGTGTGTCTGATAAATGACTGAAATGTAATGGTGCATCTGAATGGGTGTTATTTATGATCAAGCCCTTGAATGGCAAATATATCATTATCCTACACACACGTCACCAGAGGGGGCGAGAGCCTCTCCAGGCACAGACAGCTTTCCCCCCGCCTGTCTGTGACATCCAAATGACATTGGGCTTCACTCACTCAGATAGCGGGTGAAAATAATATATTCTCTGGTTGGATCAGCCAGTGGTGGAGGGGAACGAATTATGAAATATTTCAGGCACGTTCGCTCCAGCCTGCCTAAACTGGCCAGCCGTTCTAGCTGGTGATCCCACACAAAAGACAAACACCCCACTCTGGGGCTAATTGGCCACCCCCAAAAGAACAGCTAACTTAGGGTTACTGGGGAGAGCCCAATGTAAATGTAATGTTGTTGTTGAGGAAGCATAGATGGTCTGGGTAGACTAGAGTGTAGAAACTCCACCTACTACAACAGAGGAACCATCCATCCACCCTCCCAAGCTATGCCACCAAATGATTTATTGAGCAGAACTTTGGTGACATTCTGAATTCCCGCTTCAACTAATGTATGCACCTTTCTTAAACCCCTTGATGCACCATGCAACACCCTCCCCCTCCATATAAGGAGATTATTTCACATAGAGCCAAACATGACACAGCTGCACTGTGGCCTCCTGTGCCCTTAACCATAAAACGGATGCCTAGCTGACTCAAAGCCAGCAGTGTAGCCTAACCTGCTCAGACAGACACGCTGGCATCCTCCACAAGGAAATTAAGGCTCAGGGACCAAAAGAGACCAAGTCCTCGCAGATGCACTGTCTTATGAAATATTAATCACGCAGCAATGCTTTTCCAGTGCAGCACACAATTTACTCTATCCAGGGGACACATTTTGTCCAATATTAAAACTGAGAGGCACGGACAAATATGATGCTGGCATCCATACAGACTGCCTGAGCACACAGCACAATGTTCCGCTGCATCCTTCATCTGCTCTGGCGCCCCAGGCCCACTGATGGAATTTTTTTGATAGGCTATTTCTCTCCATACACCTTCATTTGTCTTCTGTTTTGCAGTCTCACTGTATGGCAAGCACATGGCCAATCGGCTCTCCAACATGGCTGACTCACTGAATAATGCTGCTTGGTGAAGCGAAGGCTGTCACATAGTGTGGCATCAAGAGATGGTTTCCAGAAGAAGAGAAAACAAAGATGCTGTAATGAAAGGGCTTTTCCTCTGTGTATTTCATTGGAAGTGGACATTGTGTTAAATTAAATACATTGACATTTCAATGGACAGTTCACCCACTCCTGGTGTCAATTCATCTTCATGTGCTTGAAGGTTCATTGTTGCCAAGTCACGAGTTCAAGAGGACGATTCAAAGCAACGGTTCGCTGCACACCAAAATGATGTGAATGGGAGCACATGGGAGGGTAACCTGTCCCTTTGAGCTTTAAATCACACCGTTTTACGCAAATCAAATGCAAGTGGCTCTGAGCTCTGACTGGGCAAATTACTGACTGAAACAATTCCGATCCGTACTCTAACCCTCTTAGTGGTGGGGGTGGGGTGAGATCCATGGTTGCTAAGGGCAACGGAGTGAGATAGATGGTGTGTATTTGCGGAGCCGCAGCTGCGCGGCTGTTAATACCAACGCGACCCTCACGTCCCGGCGCAATTCTCCACACTGGGTTGGCTGCTTCAAGGCATGAGGATGCGAGCGGGGATTTAGTTTTTAGTGTCTTTTCCCGTCTGGAGCAGTTTATTACATTTCTCCCGCACACAGAAACGGATTTAGACACACGAAACAAGGTTTGGAGATATTATTCGTTTTTTTCTTGTAGCCTATTATAGTGTTTGTTAAATGCAGTATTAAATGCATATAATGATTAACTTATGTGATTTCCATTTACCATTTAATTAACCTTTATAGTCATACAATATGGCTATTGTTGATGAAGAGCGGATGGGGAGCTCAGTTTGGTTTTTGTTGGAGGATCTCAACGTTGAGGGACTGTGAACAGGCTGTTAATGGGTGATGCGTGCTCGCTCGACGCATCTCAACTCTGGGTACATAGGATAGCCTAAATGAAATGTTTGTCTCTTTCTGGCATTGCTTTGGTTCGATAACCATTTGTTTGTGAAGACAATTGTGCGCTCCAAAACCATGTAATTTGTTGCCTGAGTCCCTGAGGCTCCTCATTCAATCAACTTCCACGCCATTCGCCAGACGGCCCCCTCACACATTATAAGCCAGACTGCCCCCTCACACATTATAATTAAACGCATTCAAGTGTGAATTTAAACGGGGCCAAGTAGGACCACATTTCCATCATACGAATGTAATCTCTCACGAGAGGGAAAAACATTTTAAGAGAAGACTGGCGCTTGGGATAGAGGTTTCGAGAATGTGTAGTCTAGTCTATCAGCTTCACTACAATAGACAAGCGCTGCATTTGTTGGGAATTTGGCGCTTGAGTTGTTTTCCTCTGAGGATTTCATATTCTACTAATCACGTCTGTGTTGCTTCAAGAATTCTCTGAATGTAATATTGCTTCATTCATCGAAAAGATGGCTATAAAGCATTTTTTTCCTCGACATTACTTTTGCCTATGATGATGCATTTACGCGTTATAACGCGGCCCAGCTTTCTCAATAGGCCAGCCCATCTATTGTTCGGAATGAGTCTTGGTAGCAACTTGGAAACCATTTATGTTGTTGTGGTTTAATTAATAGGTTGAAATCCCTTACATAGGCTATATAGGCCAACAATTCCGAGAAGAAAATATCAGTAAAAACATTTCGGTATAAGCTTATTTTAGGCTAGCCTACACAAAATGGGGCTGGTGGCTTTGTGAAATGCATTAGCAATGCAAATGAGCGTTTGAAAAGGACGGGCACCTGCTGTCTCGAGCATTTGCATTGGCTTTTTCACCAGTGTGTCGTGAACAACATTAGCGTGAGCAACAATAGTGGAATCGGCGATTAGCCTTCAAAATAAAAGTCCCCCATTGAAACTTATTCACATTGGAGCTAATATTTGTGTGAACTCTACATAGTTATGTTCTGTGGGTGTCACTGAGTAGGCCGTTACCCCATTTAATGGGTGTACAATCCAAATGTTGTACAGTAAGGTGTGTATATATAAGTAGCACAGTGGCGGTCGGTGGCATTTAAGATGAGGGAGGATTATTTTTTTGGGGTGGGAGCATGGGCTTCTTTCTATTACAGCATATTGGTAGAATGTCATTCATATTCCATTCACCCAGCTCAATGTAACATCAATAGGTTTAGGCTACTACATGAAAATTGACTTTTCCCAGTACCCATCATGAGGTTGCTACAACCTAGCCTATGAATTAAAGTTTACAATGTAGGTGCACATCTAGCTGATCTAGGGTGTAATCAATAGTGTAACAGTTGCAAATGAGAGTTTCTATTGGATAAATTCAGATATGTTTATCCAAGTTTCCTTCCATTTGCTTCCGTTTAAGAAATGTTTTTCAACAGAATCGGCAGAATGAATACACCCCTGATCACACGCAAACACAGATCACTTTCATAGCAGCGACATAAAAATATCATGATCACTTTGCTCATTGTATATATAATTCCTTATCACAACTATCTACACACTTTCCTCCTCTCACCTTTTCCCTTCACTTGTATTGTAGAATTCAGTGCACAACACATCAGCTGTCTGTGACCAGGCGAAAAAACCTTTCCAAGCCTAACCTTCATATGATTACAGCTAACCGCTACACACAGCTTACATCATTGTCACAATATTAGCTAATATGTAGTCAATATAGGTATTAGAACTAACGCATTTGTAAACCTGCTACAATCATGCAGTACAGTGTACAGTCAGAAAGCAGTTTAGCAGTTACACCGGTGGGCCCCGGTGGCAATAAAGTAATAAAACCAAAAGCTTACCTTGACTTGGAAGAGTTCCAGTGTTGGATAGCCATAGCCAGCTAGCTAACAGCATCCCTCTCTGTTTGAGCTGGGTATTTGAGTAGGCTTAACTAGCTAGCTGTATTCACTAGCTAAGTGAAAGTTTAAAAAAAATACAACCAAATGTAGCTTTCTCTCTCTCTCTCTGGCTTCTCTTTAATTTTGGAAGAAATTAATTTGTTAAAAACAATTCAGTTAATATCTTTCTCTGAGTCAACTACTCACCACATTTTATTCACTGCAGTGCTAGCTAGCTGTAGCTTAGACTTTCAGTACTAGATTCATTCTCTGATCTTTTGATTGGGTGGACAACGTGTCAGTTCATGCTGCAAGAGCTCTGATAGGTTGGAAGACGTCCTCTGGAAGTTGTCATAATTACTGTGTAAGTCTATGGAAGGGGGTGAGAACCATGAGCCTCCTAGGTTTTGTATTAAAGTCAATGTACCCAGAGGACAGAAGCTAGCTGTCCTCCGGCTACACCATGGTGCTACCCTACAGAGTGCTGCTGAGGCTACTGTAGACCTTTATTGTAAAACTGTGTTTTAATCAATTATTTGGTGACGTGAATATATTTAGTATAGTTTTATCTAAAAAGGATAACTTTTGTAATGTTTCACTATTTTTATTTTTATGAAATTCACTGAGGAGGATGGTCCTCCCCTTCCTCCTCTGAGGAGCCTCCACTGAAATAGCAGTGGTGGAAAAAGTACTCAGATGTCACACTTGAGTAAAATTCCATAAATAGTAAAGTAAAGTATAAATACCCCAAAAATGACTTAAGTAGTACTTCAAATATTGTTTTACTTAAGTACTTTACACCACTGATATAAGTAGGCTATGCAGTGCAATTTCAATGAGGGGGGGTCAAATAATAATAGTCTTTTGTTGACTTTATACAACATTGGATGTTTTTTTTTTGCATTATCTAGTCCAATTGTGGCATGATTCCACAAATGTTTTATCCGTTTGCATCAGTTTCAATGGGGGACTTTTATTTTGAATGCGAACCGCCGATGCCACTATTGTTGCTCACGCTAATGTTGTTAACGACACACTGGTGCCTCCCCCCCCCCTCCCTCATTAGAATTATGTTATGTTTCTGGAGCGCACAGCTAAACTCAATCGCAGGGGCTTCTAAACCCTCTAGCGCTCACTGCTGGTTTAACGTAACAAAGGGGGAAGAGTGCTCAGATGAAAACGGGACAAAAACGCTAAAGAGCGCGATTGTCCTTGTGGCAGGACATGCAAGCATGGTCTCCACTCCCTCCACATACGCTCCTTTTCACGCAGTAGTATTTTAACAGGGAAATCAGATTAAAATGTGTTGTTGGCATCGTGCTCCTCTCAAAATACAAGAAAATTGTATTATAATGTATGTTACTGTACTCATTTTACGTCACATGCAGTCACAGGGTCCGTTTTGATTAATCGAATATTCCAAAGTATGTGACTAGTTCACATCAGAAGGTGCCCCTCTCGTGTTTTAGATTGGAGACAAAATAGATTATTTCAAATTCTCAACTGGATGATTTAATGAATATAAAATAGGTATTAATCTATAAAAATAGTATAACCATGGGTGACATAGCTACATTACAAAATAACCCACTGCTGACTGGAAAACAAGGTCAGTGCTCTACAGCACATGATGGGAGATAAAGGGGTTGTCTGTGGGTGAGGGGGGGGGGGGGGAATCAAGTCTATAGAAAATCATAGCCAGAGAAAATAGGGCATTTGTTAGTTTACATTTTAGTCATTTAGCAGACGCTCTTATCCAGAGCGACGTACAGTTAGTGAGTGCATACTTTTTCATACTGGCCCCCGTGGGAAACGAACCCACAACCCTGGCGTTGCAAGCACCATGCTCTACCAACTGAGCTACACGGGGCCCAGTTTCTAACCTTTAATGATGTAACATTTACATATACGTCATTTAGCAGACGCTCTTATCCAGAGCGACGTAAGTGCATACATTATTTTTTAAATTTATTTAATTTTTTCATACTGGCCCCCCGTGGGAATCAAACCCACAACCCTGACGTTGCAAACACCATGCTCTACCAACTGAGCTACATCCCTGCCGGCCATTCCCTCCCCTACCCTGGACGACGTTGGGCCAATTGTGCGCCGCCCCATGGGTCTGTAAGATGCAATTATGCAACAATTTCCCTGATAAACATTATCAAGGTGGCTTTTTATGTCTTAAGGCCTAGAAATATTAAAATTAGTTACGCCTTATGTAGATTTTCATAAAATAAAAGTTTTCCAAGCTCTTTTTCTTTGTCCTTGTTAGATTTGATATTTTTCACTCGCCTCTGCTGTCATTGCATGTTATTGTTCAAGCTTACTATCTAGGATGTCAGCTTGTTTTTCCTGGATACTAAAGCCCAGACATAAACTCTTCAAATGGTGCTGAATACTAAACAAAACCACGGATCCACTTTTCTAAACAGCAATGCTCTCTAGCATCTTGGTGACAGGAGTCAGACCCTTGTGGCAACATTAGATTATCTGGAGCATGTTGTCCCCTGTGTTTATTTCCCTCTGACTGCTCCGGGCCATACATGTCATTTCCCCATTCTTCAAAATGGCCATCACCTCTCACATAGCATTTGTCACGTTACATTAGGTTGGTTTGTGCTTGGATGCATTGGCTTTAAAACCCTTTGAGCAGGCCTTTGCTGTTGTAGAGATGCACTGTGTATTCCATCAGCTCTGTCTGGAGTATCCTAGACTAAGTAATGGACTGTCTGTGTTGTTGATTTATACATTTAATCCCTTTTCATTTAATTCCCACCAGGTTCGTGGCCCTCATTCTCACTACAGAATATGATGCAGAGGCCCTCCTCTCCGAAGGGAAGTTGGATGGGAATACTGCCATACGTGTCTGCTGGTGATCAATGAACTCAGTCCATTCAATCACAAAAGGAAATAACCTGAACTACTGAAGAAAAACAGGATATAACGACACAGACACCTTTTTGCGGATATGGCGGCGACAGATGCCTGTTCAGCGCCTGTACAGGAAGATGGCACCACCACCACCAAGACTAAAACAGAGGTGGAGCCCACAAACTCAGAGACTGTCACAGAGACTGTCACAGAGGCTGTCACGTCTCCACCCGATGAGGTACAACCTGCCGGAGAGACCACACAGAGCACAGAGCACCCGGCCGATGGCAAAGCTAAACAGGCCTCTGAGAATATTTTCTCTTCCTTCCTGAATAAGAGTGGGCTGGGAAAAGTCATGGGAGGGAAGAAGAAGAAGGAGCAGAGCACAGAGGCTTTGGAGGCTAATGGAGAGGGAAACACAGAGCAGAAAAAGTCATCTGACCAAGCAGAGGAGCCGGCAGCCAATGGCACAGAGGCAGCGGCTGAGGACCAGGCCATTGAGAAAGCTCCGGAGAACCAGCTGAAGGTCCGATCCAAATCCTTGGACAGGTTGGAGGACCCTGAGGCCCTCAATGCCACAGTGGACCAACTGGAAGATGCCCCGGCAACAGAAGAGTCAGAGAAGCCTGCCTCCAATGCAACGACCAAACACATGAAACGCTGGCATTCCTTTAAGAAGCTTATGGCCCAGAAGAGTCACAAGAAGAGCACGGAAGAGTCAAAGGAGGCCGAGGGCAGTGAGGGTGCATCTGGGGGCACTCCTGGTGACACAAGTACACTGGACTCCAAGGCTTCAGAATCCAGTGGCCAGAAACGGTGGAAACTGAAAAGGTCATGGACATTCCAGGGGCTGAAGAGAGACCCATCAGTCGTAGGCATCAGCAAAGCCGCTAAGGGTGAGAAGGCGGAAGGGGAGGAAAATGCCACAGAGAACGATGAAGCGGCTGTGCTTGAAACAGACGAAGCCAAGGCACAGGTAGACGGCGAAACACAGGAGAAAACCAACACAGACAGAGAGGAGGAAAAAGGAGCCACCGCCGCCCCACACAAATCAATGAACCAACACGCAGATGACATCTGGACCTCCTTCAAGAAACGTGTTATCCCCAAGTCCAAGCGGTCAGCAGACACGGTGGCTGCCAGCGGGGAGGAGGAAGGTGCTGCCACATCTGAACCGGCCGAGCAGACGGAAGAGGCTGGCAAAGAGCAGCCCAAGTCGGCCAAGGCCAAGCGAACACACTTTAACCGCGCTGTTTCGCTGAAAAACTTCATCATGCGAAAGGGGAAGAGCACCAGCGTGGACCAGGGAGACGGAGCTCCGAAGGAGGGGGAGGAGGCGGCAGACGGGGATGCGAAGGACACAGAGGGCGCGGCTGCCCCAGCTGGCACGTCTGACAGCCAGCAGGGAGAAGCTGACACTGTCCAGGGCGAGAGCAACGATAAAGGAGAGGCTCAGGTGGCCAATGAGCACACAGCCACCGACGGAGAGGCAAAGGAGCCCGCAACGAGCACACCGTCTGGTCCTGAGCCAGAGAAGGCCAACTCAGCTGAGCCCGCAGAGCCTGCGGCAGAGGTGAAAACCAATGGTGAGAATGGGTGCTCTAACGGCACGCCCGAAGAAGACACCACACACAATCATGAAACGACCCCGAAGAAGGATGGACCAACAGATGAGGCCAAACAAGAAAACACCAACTCATCGAAGGACGCCAAGATCCTGAACCTCGGCACAGGAAATGCAGTTGTCCAAAGCGGTGAGTTTGCAGAAGAAATAGACTGTGGTGATGATGATCTCCAGCAAAATGGAGCTAACATGATGACACAGGCCAAATTAGAACTAGGGACTAGCTTTGAGTTAGAGGCCGGGGGGGAGGGGCCTCCTCAAAATGGAGGGTCCCATTCTGAGTCAGGGGAGGCCAATGCTGAGCCACATGACCAAGAGGAAGCGCGGAAGAGGATGTTCTATGAGGCTGCTGCATCCATCATACAGACAGTTATGTCAGCGGCCACTGAACAGTTAGAAAATGAGAAGAACTTCCTGGACAATGGTCTAAAGTGTTCTCATTCTGCCAATAATGGGAATTACCCCAGCTTTCGTCATTGAGCTGTTACTGATTGAGCAGGGTTCCCCCCGTTATGGTGCTGGGTGAAGCTTTAAGTGGAAGCGTAGTGTAGTTATGTGATATTGAAATCTATTCACCTCCTTTGATGCGACACGGACGAAATCCCTTTAAGGACACTCAACGCTGCAGTAGGTAACATGAAACATGTAAATAGTCAGGGAAAGAACCACTGAACTTAAGGATTACTCATAGGTATCCATGTCACAGCACACAATAGAAAGGTCACTGTGTATAACAGGGCCTCTTCATTATTGTAGGGAAAGCGGGACAACTGACATCAATAATGTATAGTCAAAGGATTAGTAGTCAAATCAAAATGTCACTTGGGCTGTCTAGGAACAAGATTAAGCACCTTTTTCCCTGGGGTACCAGTTTATCGATGAAAGTAGTTTTTACCTCACATGTTTTATTCACAGTTTTCAGTCAGGGACCATGTCTACAATATTGTGATTTATCCTATGGAGTAAGTAGAATATGCTGTGAATCTGTGTCCAATAGTCTGAGTAATACTAACACTTCACAAAGTCCTAAGACTATCTGTCAGCACCATGTCTGCTACTAATTAAAACGTTTTCTATGAATGTTATGATTTAAATATATATTTTAATATATTCAATCTTTTCTGTTATCATTCACCAGAAAAAAAGGCGGGAAACGTGTGACGACACACAAAGAGGATTAGATCTGCATGGGATTCGTTCAGCGAGGAGCTTTGATCCCCCCCCCCCCCCCCCCCCCCCCCCAAATGGAATAATCACATGTTTACGCCACAATTCACCATGGTGAGAGCGATGCAATCCATATAGATGAAAAAATACTCAAAAGCAATAATTCAATCATCAATGAGTGCAGTTCTTGCTTACCATTCCATTATCAATGTAAATGTTTTGCTTGTCCTCTACTAGTGAGATTTTATATTGTCAAAAAAAAGGAAGACATTCCATCCTTGTCAAATGTTAATCTCTATGATCTCTCATTCCAGGATAAAAAATACTTAGTTTTATATCAATTGCCATTTTATTTGTAGTTTTGTCAATAGATATTTCAAAGTGCACCCAAGAACACATTTGAAATAATTGCCCTAAAAACTGCCCCCCAATGTGGATTCATTAAGTAATGTGTTCTAATCTCTTTCTGTGTTAATGTTTTTAGACTGTTGTGAACATGAATAAACCACCATAAAATATTAAGTCAAAATGTTTTTTTTCTAAACACATCTTCTCACTGTAAGTATTGATATGTTTTGTTGATCAATGATGTCACATGTTCGCTAGCAAATTGTCAAAAACTAGAACAATAAAGATGAAAATCTTAACAACTAAAGAACCATAATTGTGGAGCCTATTTATGCATGAAATGTTGATGTACAGTAAATGGATGCTTATATACTTAGGAAGGCATTATGGAAATGCTATTGGTCATTCATCTCTATTTTGATAATCCCACATCGTTTTACATAATGGCAGATTTGTACATTATGTATTAGCTGGAGTACTTCAATTTCACATTGAATAGCGTCAAGTGATGTGCTCATTCAGAGTAAATTACTTGTGTCAGAAAGTAATGTCTGCTATAGTCAGTGTCACTGCCCTGGGAGTTGAGGGACATGTCTGTTACCATTCTGTAAATGCGCTTGATACAGCACTATCCATGAAATCACCACCATACTGTTGTCTGTTAATCCCAGAGATTTCGTTTTAAGTTATTAGAGAGATGACAGACAGTAAGAGGATATTATACCAGATATTAACCCAACATAATAGCTACATGTTATGTGAAGTTATAGGCTAGCTAAACATACACAAAATGTGCATAAAATGATAACCTGCCGTGACAGACAAATACAGGGTGGCATCATTGACATGGGATGTTACCCACAAGCCACAGCCATTCAAGGAATGTAGACCTCATTCACCTAAAGATGTTCATGACATGGATCATTACAGTCATTACATTCCTGTTGTTCTGCCAAATTACAAATCAATCAGGACAAATAAAGGTGATATTGTTGTTTTCGTATGTGTGTTAGCAGATCATTTATTAACAAACAAAGGCTCACAATATGACTTAAAGGTCTTTTTGGCAATATAACACAATTGTAATACAATATGTGGCAGCTGTAAGAAAACACCCTCATTATTGGATGTGTTGACCAGACATTTGGTTGTTATCAGTGGGAACAGACACAATAAAACAGTCCTGCAGTGATTCTGCTCTGTCCTCAGGCAGGTCACTGTGTATTGACTATGTCTGGAGAATTTCACCCGCTTAGATAACAGTCACTCTTTAAAAGGCTGCTGTATGATACACAGAACAGTGAGATGTCACTAATGGCCACTTTCGTAGAAAAAAAAAAAAAAAAAAGGGTGAACCAGGGACTGCAGTGTGTGTGTGTGTGTGTGTAACAGTGAGTGAGAGAAAGAGAGAGAGGGACAGTCAGAGCGATCAAAAGAAAAATTATGAGTATGTGTGTGGGGAGAGTTGTAAGGGAGTGTGTGTATGATTGTGCTTGGCCAAGTGCAAGTCTGCATATTGGAGGAAGAACATTACGGACAAAAATCACATTTAATCACATTCTGCCCTTTAGCTATGTAAACAGTGAAACGCAAGATACCATTTGTAGTAAAGAATCTAAAAAAAATGTACCATATATCCATGAAAATAGAAATAAACAGGCATAAAAAAAAAGAAATAAAAGCAGTCTGCTTATTACGTCATAGTGTATCCCATCGTATTTACAACCGCTGCTTACAAAGCTCATAAGGAAGGGATTATAATATCCATCATACACAGACATAGGGTTGTCCAACATACTGTACGGTCTCTGTCTGCAGTGCGCATCGTCTCCCTCCATCTATTCCATTTTGGACATCTCAAATTTGGTTGTCATTGTCTCCTGTGGGGAAATAACAGCATAGTTGGAATGACTTTCCAAAGGGACATGATGTACTGAAAAACAAAGATGGACATTGACATAAATCGATCTTTCAAAAAGCTTTAATATAAAGGATACATGTGATCTGATCTACTGACTACCCTCTCCATACAGGTATATTCACATTTTGCAATATTACACTTTATAATCTTCAAATATCACTTGACAATCCTAATGGGCTTATTTGGTGTAGGGGTGAAGAAAAGAAAAAAGACAACAGACAGAAAAAGCTCCTCCACCACCACACCACCCTTCCGCACCCTCTCATTGTTCAAGCCCACAAGAAAACAAGGAAGAGATATAAACAGGCTAATGTAAATCTAACTAGCTACTGTTCTTTAGTAAGCATGGAGCTGGCACCCTCTGCTGTTCAAACCAGGAATAACACCTTCTCTTACCTCATCAGAGTCCAGTAGGGGGGGAAGTGCACTGTGAGAGAAAGGAAAATATGTGTGATTCAGTTACAACTGAACTGGATTACTGTTGTCTTCTCATCAGAAAATCAACTATCCTTTCTGTGCTTGTTTCACACATCATCATAGAGTGTAAACTGATTTAAATAATTCAAATTTTCTTACTATGTAATAACCACCCTGTAATACATTTCTAGTCAAAGTGATTATATTATCACAATAATGGTTAATGTTACTAACATTTCTACCACTTCAATTTGTTTGCACTTACACATCTGCCATTGAAGAGGGTATATTCTCTTCTACCCATTTCAGATCCTCATCCTGGAAAAAAAGCATTTTCTATCACCAAGAAAACTTTATCTGAGCCATAAGATGGAGTTTATATCCCATATTCTTAGTATGGGTGGTATCCCTGTGGTATGGAGAAGGCCCTTACCACTTTGTTCGGCTTGGCTGTTCCATTTGTCTCGGACTTCAGACCCCTCATCTTCACGCCCTCTGGAAGTACACAAAATAGGACAGGATCAGAATCACAGATTTGATTACTGTATGTTGCTGAGTCAATTGCGTTTTGTCAATAATGGCTGCTGGGAGAGCGAACCAAGGTACATTATTCCCATAGACTATCAATACACTATGGAAGTGTCACAACTAGGCCAAATATGTCTAGCTACCTATCAAGACATAGAGTATGATACTGTACTTCCTCCTCCAATGAAGCAGTGTCAACTTGTGTTCCTATGAGTGAAATATCAAAACAGCCTAATATAGCAGTGACTCTTACCAAATGTATCGTTCATCAGCTGTTCCTTTGCCTCGTCGTCACTCTCCTCGTCCACTAGGGGTCTGAAGGCGTATCTAAGAGGCACAGGACATGACATCACAGATCAGGGGCACGTTCAACATGACACAACGTTGTGGAACGTTCAGATAGAAATATGCTATGTAGAACAAACATTCTCTGACATACAGAATAAGGAATCACATCGGCTCTATTCATGGTTCCTATCGGCAACATTCAACAACATTTGGCTACTGAACATGGCTCATTTGAGTTGATTTGGTCATGGGATTTCTCCTTACAAATGCAATTTTATGTCCTGAATTGACCCTAACTTTGCCACAGATGTCTCTGGTGACATACTGAAGGATCCTAGCCAGTACCTCAATCCCTAGATTAAAAATCAAACATGACTTTAGTTTGTGAGAGGGTTGAGAGGGTTTTGGCCGTGTGTTGATATGTTGAAGTGTTTAGCCGTGACCTCTTACCTCTGGTTGTTGGCCGACGGCCTCCACAGGAACATGATGACCAGAAGGATGGTGGAGAAGAGGAACCGCCAGAACGCATCGTCTATCCACAGCTCCCTCCAGTCCTAGAGAGATACACAGAGAGAGTGAATAAGAGAGAGACAGGGGAGAGGGCCGGAATGAGAAAGATGATCTACCTAATACCAAATACCAGTTCACTAGAGGTCAACTGTGTGTGTGTGTGTGTGTGTGTGTGTGTGTGTGTGTATGCTAGCCTCTCAGATTTGACAACAACTCACTAAAGGGGTCTTCATTAGGTCTTCAACGAGGTACAGAGGGCCGCACTGAATATTGGTTATATTTCCTCGCAGTCAAAATTAGCATGAAAATATAATTTTCGATTCTCCCTGACTGTCTAGCTTTCATTTCGGTGATTGTTAGCGAGCTGGACAAAGTCAAGAAACTGTATGGATTTAGGTCCATTATCATTTCTACACAGTTTCGATTTGGTTTTAGACATTTGAAAGTATATTGAGTTCGGTTATTATTATTTTTGCTCAAACCACACGCAGGCCGGATTGGATCCAGCCCGCGGGCCGTATGTTGGACACCCGTGGCTTATTACATAACGTAGTTAACAAACACTACTCACCGACTGGCACTTTGAAAACTTGAAAGTCTTTGTCGTCCAGATAATGAAAATGACTGAGGCTGCAGAGTAAAACAGTGACAGGCCAAATATATTAGTGAATGCTTGTAATCATGGGCACACCATGGTGTAATAGCACACTATGTATGAAATGTCTCTGTTGAGTGGTTGCAGTAGCACAGCCGCAGACAGCTCCTCACCAATAACGGCGATTATGAGGGTGTTGGTAAAGTGGCGATACAGGGAGAGCTTGACTACGTTTCTTCGGAGGCGAAGGAGCTTCATGGTCTGGGCCAGGCTGATGAAGATGTGACTGGCTGTCAAGGACTCCAACATGACCCCAGGACACATCCCACTAACAACAGCCCACCTTTGAAATACAATTCTCAATAGAAACAGTTTACCCAATAATACCAGTCTTCTTCCATTGACTGTCAACATAACCATCACAGAAGAGTTTGCTTACCTTGTCAACTGAGCTGATATGACCTAACGTAACCCCAAGTTAATCAGGTTGTGAGGGTGTAAGTGTCTGAGGGTTTTCAGCCATTATCTCATTACTCAGGAGGAGTTGAGCTCCACTCTGCCCTCCATGGTCAGGTTAAGCACGGCTGGAAAACCTGGTATGGTCTTAGTCATCACTATACTAACTGGTTTTCTGGCTAACTGGTTAACTAACCGAATCCACTAAAATACTGTTCTGTCAAACTGCAGGAGGAAATATATGAGCCAGAGCATATTTTCTGGAAATATTCTCTTCTGGGTTATTCCCTTCTCTGAGACAAAGGCAAAGGCAGGGGAAAATAAAGGGAGCAGGGCTAACACCAACTAACATCAAGACACTGCTGCACCAAGGGATCGCAAGAAGTGAGAGTGTTGGGAGAGGAAGGCAGAGGGGAGGGAGAGAAAGAGATGTGCCGAGAGGTACAGTACAGGATATCCACCAGCAGAGGGTAGAGTCGAGCACAGCCAAAGGAATGGCAGCCAGCAGCACCAGATCATCTTCAGCCTGGAAGGGACAGAGAGGGGAACGGACAGAGGGGCAGCAGAAAGGGAGTGACAGAAGGAGGCAGGGAGGGAGGGAGGGAGGGAGGGAGAGAGGGAGAGAGGGAGAGAGAGAGAGAGAGAGAGAGAGAGAGAGAGAGGGAGGGAGGGAGGGAGAGAGAGAGGGAGGGAGGGAGAGAGGGAGAGAGGGAGAGAGGGAGAGAGAGAGAGAGAGAGAGAGAGAGAGAGAGAGAGAGAGGGAGGGAGGGAGGGAGGGAGGGAGGGAGGGAGGGAGGGAGGGAGGGAGGGAGGGAGGGAGGGAGGGAGGGAGGGAGGGAGGGAGGGAACACCATCACATACTCTTCAGGCAGTCATGCAGATAGATACACACCGAAAGGACCTGTGTAGAACCAAACTGCCACTCAAAGAGGGTTGGAATCAAACTTGTTTGAGAAATTATGAGAGACACTGGTAAAAGGGAGGAGGAGATCTGAGTAAGCTTTAGAAACACAGCTCAATACAAGCATGCCCAGAGGGAGAAAACAACAAGTCTGTGAAAAAAGTGGTCTTAATACTGACAGACTAACTACATACAGTGACTACTAGACTAACTAGCTGACTGGCAGACAGACAGGCAGAATGATGGCCTCCGGTAATGGCTGACCACTCCAAAAGGATATCCACCACGCAATGCACGAGTCAGTGAACGCCAGAACAATGTCACACAGTAGTCTGCTACTGCCCAATTGCCCCTGTGAGAAAGACAGGTAAACACTGCCAGTGGAATGACAATACTACTACACACACAAGATTCCTGGCATCCTTTGACCAAAGATGAAGATATTCAACAAAGGGCATCATGGCATTGTTTGGTTTAGTTCCATATCGAAAACGTATCAACATGGTTTAATAGTCTAGTTACAGATAGTGCAGGTGGACTACATATTTTCGGGAATACTGAGGTAGTATATTGATCAGAAGGGAGAGAGACCAGACTTACCGAATTGACTCTCAGGATTCCCTCGACAACGGAGAATATAAGGTAGAGCAGTCCCATCCCAACCACCCTGTGTAACAATGCACCAAGCCTAGGCCTAGGGAGAGAGAAAGAGAGAGAGAGAGAGAGAGAGAGAGAGAGAGAGAGAGGGAGAGAGAGAGGCAGGCAGAGAGAGAGAGCGAGAGAGAGACAGAATTGGAAATAAAGTTCAATACTCGCCACTGTGACCTGTTATGAAGGGACTGACTCACTTGACAATTCCATAACCAAGACTAGCGATGATGACAAGAACACGGGCCAGGGTCCTCTTCACTGCTGATAGGACCTCCGCAAACACTACTGCCCCCTGGACTGTTGGAGGACACAGCACACAAATAAAGCTTATTAATAGAGTACAACAGCACTTTTAGCACCACACTAGGATCAACTATCTCTTACCCAATTCCAATCTTGTCCACCAGGAGGATTTAGGTAAAAATGTGTGCTTTTTTTAGCCACAGATGTGTGCTTAGGGGAGTCCACCAAAAATGACCACATAAACCACACCCAGAATCCCTTAAAATATCCATTACAGAAAAAAAGGTATTGATGCCCTTACGGAAAAACCAAATGAATTTCACGTCATCACATGTGAAGTGTTCCAAAAACACGTTTTCACATGTGAAATCATGTGGCTTTTCTGTAAGGGTGTGTCTCTCCCCCTCCTGACCTGAGAGTCCGTCGTAGCGGATGCTCTGGAACTCGGCGTAGTACACAGCCTTCTCCAGCATGCCCAGGAAGATGACCCCGCCGATCCAGAACTGGATCCTCAGCAGCTCTCTCCAGTAGCAGGCTGACAGCCCCAGCCACAGCAGGCCCAGCAACACATAGATGACACACATCACCATGTAGAACTGCAAAAGGGACCGTTAGGTGAGCTGGCAAGGAACTAGAGAGTCCGTATTATGTCTGACAAAGTTAGAGAGCATGACCTACAGGCACACACCTTAGATGCTATTTGTATTAATTTTACTAAATGTAATGAAGCTATAGTGTAGTGTTTCCCATGTTTACAACTTATCATGGCAGAATCGACTTACGATCATAAGAGGCCATTCGGAAGCTGAGATAAAGTCATGGGGTCCCTTCATACTGACTTCCACTGCAGGGGGTGAAGATCATAACAGTAATATTAGCCTATTAGCTGATGTAGTTTTAATGTATTGGACTGAGGTTTCATGTGAGTGGTGGAGCTCCTTACATTGGATGTCCCAGTTCTGTGGTGGGACAGAGTCAGTGGCGGCGCTGCTCTTCTCCTTGATCTCTTGGATGTGGACAATGAACATGTAAGGGCCATCCTCCCAGGTCTGGGCCACTGCATGAAAGTGATGCTGGGGAGTCTAGGAGCATAGAGTTACATTATAGGATCTCTATGTCTAGGAGAACCAGGCAGATGAGTCAAAGAACATTAGGAAATAGCTAGCTGAACAAATGTTTTCCCTGCGGTGCAAGACATTACAAAAGACAATGAAAGAAAGTGTGTTAGTGTATCAATATCCTGGTACACTGTTTGTTTAGTAAACAGGTACAGTTGAAGTCGGAAGTTTACATACACCTTAGCCAAATACATTTAAACTCAGTTTTTCACAATTCCTGTAATTTAATCCTTGTAAAAATTCCCTGTTTTAGGTCAGTTAGGATCACCACTTTATTTTAAGAATGTGAAATGTCAGAATAATTGTAGGGAGAATGATTTATTTCAGCCTTCATTTATTTCATCACATTCCCAGTGGGTCAGAAGTTTACATACACTCTGTTAGTATTTGGTAGCATTGCCTTTAAATTGTTTAACTTGGGTCAAACGTTTCGGGTAGCCTTCCACAAGCTTCTCACAATAAGTTGGGTGAATTTTGGCCCATTCCTCCTGACAGAGCTGGTGTAACTGAGTCAGGTTTGTATGCCTCCATGCTCGAATACGCTTTTTCAGTTCTGCCCACACATTTTCTATAGGATTGAGGTCAGGGCTTTGTGATGGCCACTCCAATACCTTGACTTTGTTGTCCTTAAGCCATTTTGCCACAACTTTGGAAGTATGCTTGGGGTCATTGTCCATTTGGAAGACCCATTTGCGACCAAGCTTTAACTTCCTAACTGATGTCTTGAGATGTTGCTTCAATATATCCACATAATTTTCCTTCCTCATGATGCCATCTATTTTGTGAAGTGCACCAGTCCCTCCTGCAGCAAAGCACCCACACAGCATGATGCTGCCACCCCCGTGCTTCACGGTTGGGATGGTCTTCTTTGGCTTGCAAGCATCCCCCTTTTTCCTCCAAACATAACGATGGTCATTATGGCCAAACAGTTCTATTTTTGTTTCATCAGACCAGAGGACATTTCTCCAAAAAGTACGATCTTTGTCCCCATGTGCAGTTGCAAACCATAGTCTGGCTTATTCATGGCGGTTTTGGAGCAGTGGCTTCTTCCTTGCTGAGTGGCCTTTCAGGTTATGTCGATATAGGACTCATTTTACTGTGGATATAGATACTTTTGTACCTGTTTCCTCCAGCATCTTCACAAGGTCCTTTGCTGTTGTTCTGGGATTGATTAGCACTTTTCGCACCAAAGTACGTTCATCTCTAGGAGACAGAACGCGTATCCCTCCTAAGCGGTATGACGGCTGCGTTGTCCCATGGTGTTTATACTTGCGTACGATTGTTTGTACAGATGAACGTGGTACCTTCAGGCGATTGGAAATTGCTCCCAAGGATGAACCAGACTTGTGGAGGTCTACAATTTTTTTTCTGAGGTCTTGGCTGATTTCTTTTGATTTTCCCATGATGTCAAGCAAAGAGGCACTGAGTTTGAAGGTAGGCCTTGAAATACATCCACAGGTACACCTCGAATTGACTCAAATTATGTCAATTAGCCTTTCAGAAGCTTCTAAAGCCATGACATCATTTTCTGGAATTTTCCAAGCTGTTTAAAAGCACAGTCAACTTAGTGTATGTAAACTTCTGACCCACTAGAATTGTGATACAGTAAATTATAAGTGAAATAATCTGTCTGTAAACAATTATTGGAAAAATGACTTGTGTCATGCACAAAGTAGATGTCCTAACCGACTTTCCAAAACTACAGTTTGTTAACAAGAAATTTGTGGAGTGTTTGAAAAACTAGTTTTAATGACTCCAACCTAAATGTATGTAAACTTCCGACTTCAACTGTATGTACACCATACATATCTTCATTCTGGCATGGTTCTTAAAGGACAAGGAAACAATCACCACTTCTTTCTTTGCAGTGGGGGCTGGGGCTTTCCCTGTGGCCACAGTTGCCTCTGCTTTGACTTGGGCTTTTTTCTCAGCAAGTGCCTAAAATACATAAAATATAGTGATTCACCTGATTTCCCTGATATGGAGGCCTGATGCTAGGCTGGGAATCACAGCACCCAATCGCCTTATTCAAATGCATCTACATTTTGCATCAATTTGATTATGATATCAGAGGGTGTTTGAGTTGTTGATTTACCTCCTTTGGATCCTCAGCGCTCCTTTTCCTCATCCCTTGGTCCTTGTCAGTGACAGGCTAAAACAGTGGGATACAGAGACAGTCATTCCAATGACACCTTGGTGAATTACTGTGTTACTATATGCACCTGCATGCTCTATTGTGAACTTCTCTAACATAACAGATCATGTGTATCTAATCTATAATAACAGGTTTATGTATGTGGCACGATTTGTATGCAAAACCTGTCTGCTTTAGCCCACTCACCTGTTCTTGAACTGGCTCAGTAAGCCTAGTCGGCTCCTCAAATTTGTTGAGAAAGAACTGTTACAGAAAACAAAGCAGAGTAGCAACCATCAGACAATGATACCCCATGAACACCTCCATAACATAGCCTCACCATGAGCTGCACTGTACGAAAACACTTATTCAGAATTACAATCACTTCCTAATGATCAGTTATGAGCTGCTATATTTAGGTCACAATTTGTGAACAAACAAACTCAGGAAGACATGAAATAGTGAGGTGGAACATATGTGGTTGTGGTATTTGTTTCACCGTTGTACTTTTTTCCGCACTTTATTTCACTGTACTGATTCCACTGGTTCAATCTGCCATTTAATAGTATGTTAGCTACTAGCGAAACTATCTTATTTAGAAACAAATAAGTAATGCATAGGTCATTCATGTGTTATTAATGTCACAAAACCAGACATGTAGCTCTGAATATTGCATTATATAGTGTAGCTGTAGAGTCTGGCATTACTGTAAATAAAATGTTACCATGTAAATGCCAGGATATTTCTGTAAGGTACTGTAAAATAAAGTGCCACCATGCTTTCTTATGAGACCCTCCATTGCCACATACTGTACCTCACTGCGGGTCATGGACTGTTTGCACTCAATGGTAGGGTACTGATGGAACACATAGAACCCACTGCCTCCTTCCTGCTTCACAGCTGTTGTCCTGAAGTAGCTCCCTGCCTTCAGAGGCTGCAAATCAAACAGGTATGATGAAGTTAATAAGTATGTTAATAAGTATTTACACAAACCACACTGTCTATGTGGTCCTCTGTAGCTCAGCTGGTAGAGCTGGTAGAGCTGGTAGAGCACAGTGCTTGTAACGCCAAGGTAGTGGGTTCGATCCCCGGGACCACCCATACACAAAAAAAGTTATGCACGCATGACTACGTCGCTTTGGATAAAAGTGTTTGCTAAATGGCATATTATTTATTATTATTATTATTATAAAACATGAATGGCACCGCGCCCTCCTATCAAGACCCTGAATCTTGCATTGCCTGTTGTTAAACTGAGGACAAGGAACTAGCTTAAAAAAGGAAATGCTGTAGAGTTTATGGAATACAACAGGTACAGTTAGTCCAGCGTGAACGAGCCCATTCAGAGTGCAGTTAGTTTCCAAATGAGAAAGAGGAACTCACGTCGAGACCGAACACCTCGTCGAAGCAGCGGGAGCTCCTTAGGTACCAGGAGATGTTGAGTTTTACCGGAGGATCACAGTCGTCCGTCAATCCTGAAACTTATGAAAACAATTTAGTCACAGAGCTCTCTCCAGATCTGTTCCTGTCTGAGGGCCAGAGTCAGGGCCAGAGGCTACTACTTCCTCCCCTACTACTTCCCCCCCCTACTACTTCCTCCCCCAACAGGTTTTCCCATGCTCTTAATGTATACTCAATGAAGTAGCATATTGTATACAGTAATGCTATCATACAAATATCCTGCATTGACCAGAAGCCATGGATTACAGGCAACATCCGCACTGAGCTAAAGGTAGAGCTGCCGCTTTAAGGAGTGGGACCCTAACCCGGACGCTTATAAGAAATCCCGCTATGACCTCCAACGAACCATCTAACAGGCAAAGCATCAATACAGGACTAAGATTGAATCGTACTACACCGGCACCGACGCTAGTCGGATGTGGCAGGGCTTGCACAATATTACAGACTACAAAGGGAAGCACAGCCGCGAGCTGCCCAGTGACACGAGCCTACTAGACGAGCTAAATCACTTCTATGCTCGCTTCAAGGCAAGCAACACTGAAGCATGCATGAGAACATCAGCTGTTCCTGACGACTGTGTGATCACGCTCTTCGTAGCCGATGTGAGTAAGACCTTTAAACAGGTCAACAGTCACAAGGCTGCAGGGCCAGCCGGATTACCAGGACGTGTACTCCGAGCATGCGCTGACCAACTGGCAAGTGTCTTCACTGACATTTTCAACCTGTCCCTGACTGAGTCTGTAACACCAACATGTTTCAAGCAGACCACCATAGTCTCTGTGCGCAAGAACACTAAGGTAACCTGCCTAAATGACTACCGACCCGTAGCACTCACGTCTGCAGCCATGAAGTGCTTTGAAAGGCTGGTCATGGCTCACATCAACACCATTATCCCAGAAACCCTAGACCCACTCCAATTTGCATACCGCTCCAACAGATCCACAGCTGATGGACTCTCTATTGCACTCCACACTGCCCTTTCCCACCTGGACAAAAGGAACACCTACGTCAGAATGCTATTCATTGACTACAGCTCAGCGTTCAACACCATAGTGCCCTCAAAGCTCATCACTAAGCTAACGACCCTGGGACTAAACACCTCCCTCTGCAACTGGATCCTGGACTTCCTGACGGGCCGCCTCCAGGTGGTAAGGGTAGGTAACAACACATCTGCCACGCTGATCCTCAACACAGGGGCCCCTCAGGGGTGCATGCTTAGTCCCCTCCTGTACTCCCTGTTCACCCATGCATGGCCAGGCACGACTACAACACCATCATTAAGTTTGCTGACGACACAACAATGGTAGGCCTGATCACCGACAACGATGAGACAGCCTATAGGGAGGAGGTCAGAGACCTGGCCGTGTGGTGCCAGGATAACAACCTCTCCCTCAACGTGACCAAGACAAAGGAGATGATTGTGGACTACAGGAAAAGAAGGACCGAGCACGCCCCCATTCTCATTGACGGGGATGTAGTGGAGCAGGTTGAGAGCTTCAAGTTTCTTGGTGTCCACATCACCAACAAACTATCATGGTCCAAACACACCAAGACAGTCATAAAGAGGGCACAACAAAGCCTATTCCCCCTCAGGAGACTGAAAAGATTTGGCATGGGTCCTCAGATCCTCAAAAAGTTATACAGCTTCCTACAAGCTTCTTGACATCCAGGACCTCTATACCAGGCGGTGTCAGAGGAAGGCCCTAAATATGGTCAAAGACTCCAGCCACCCTAGTCATAGACTGTTCTCTCTGCTACCACATGGCAAGCAGTACCGGAGCGCCATGTCTAAGGCTTCTTAACAGCTTCTACCCCCAAGCCATAAGACTCCTGAACGGCTAATCAATTGGCTACCCAGACTATTTGCATTGTCCCCCCCCCCCCCCCACCTCCTCTTTTACGCTGCTGCTACTCTCTGTTTATCATCTATGCATAGTCACTTTAACTATACCTATATGTACATATTACCTTGACTAACCGGTGCCCCCACACATTGATGCTGTACCGGTACCCCATATATATAGCCTCGCTACTGTTATTTTACTGCTTTTATTTTTCACACATATTTTTCTTAAAATTGCATTGTTGATTACAGGCTTGTAAGTAAGCATTTCACTGTAAGGTCTACACCTGTTGTAATTGACAGTATACCATCCTACAATACTAGTCTGAGGAAAGGGCAATCATGTTCTTGCTATATGATATTCCACAAGGTTCAGTAAATAACTGAGTTTTATCCTAACTTGCAGAACATAAGAGAGGTTATCGGCTACTTACATTTCAGCTGAATGACAGTATTGTTAAACATTGTCTTGGTGAAGAGGAAAAAGCTCTGCTTCTTCGAAGTTTCCTGTAACACAAGCGGTGACAAAATGTCAAACATATGAGTACTGGAATAGATTTTGACAACATTTAGATAGTCAATATTCTGATTAAAAAACCTGTTGGGTTTTAAATGATCTGAACAAAATAGCTGAATAGTTTATTAAGTAATGCAGGAATGTAGGTAGGTGAGCCTAGATGTAATATTTTCCTAGGGGCAGGTAGTCTTTGAATGAATGGATCGGATCACTTACTATTACTTGTATTGACTAGTCCTAAACAACACCATATTGGCGAACACTGATAAGGTAAAATAATAAGGGAAAATTGGCCGGCCTAATCCAGGGAGAATAATACAATGTTACATTGTTTATAATACAGTGGAAGCGGTTACAATGTTACATTGTTGTAATTACATTGCCGCCAGAACGGTGCATGGTGCGTAAAATTAAGGCAAGCGTTGTCTCAATGCCTGCTTCTGTACATCGCGACAGTATATCAACTGTTGAAATAGATTAATCTGGCTGAAATAAACAATGTTCTTAACAAGATATAATAGCGTTTCTAGGCTACCGATGATGCTTTGATAGCATGATACTATACGCACAAGACAAGGCAACTTACACTGTTGACGTTAAAGGTCCATTTACCCGGCTCTGACACTGCATTTAACGGTCGTGTAAAGTGAATACAAATTAATAAGAATAGCACTTTTGTCAAGTCCCCTGTCAATAACCCTGTTTTCATGGCGCTCGCCATTTGTACCAGGAAGCAGCCACACTACAACTTCGCGAGCGCTCCTGCTTCCTGCTTCGATCTGACATCACCGTGTAGGCGGTCTTCCGTGGAAACCAAACGGGAGAAAACGTTTTCAACTGGGGAAGGAGAAGTAACTTTCTTATTGGACAAGTTCACACAGTGTAGCTTCTTCTTTTTCAAACGTTTCCCCTCGTTTCAGACATCTACATTGCATGCAGTTTGTAGGTTATGCAAGTAATCTATGGTTCGAATGGAAAAATGCCATTCTAACTAACTTTATTATTAGAGCATGAAAACCTACATTAGAAATGTTTGTAAAACAGCATCAGTTAATGCACTGAACATTAGACCGATGTACCCCCATTTCATCATTATATTAAATCAATGTGAATCAAACATAATAAAAGTGTCCTTAAAATGTTCAGAATAAGTCTCATAATATCATCAATATGGAAATACCAGTCATTCTTGACATAGAGCTACGGGTTATAGGACCCAGAGTCATTAACGACCTGTGCGCACTTCTCTACTGGCCAGGGGTGTGGAGCTCTGATGCACTGAAAAATAACTCCTTACAAAACTGGTTTTTTTTGGACCCAATAGGAGTGCCATCACGTCAGTCTCTGCCGACTTTAGCGAAGCATTTGGTCCCTGTAAGTGTTCTTCTCAATTTAAGGCAATCAGATTTCCTTCACAATTTATCTGACTGTTTCACGTTGATTTGTTTTATCTTCATTCTGTATTATGGCTTGCTTTCGCTCTCTGTTGTCCCCTTTTTGTTTAATCGATCAGATGTTTGATGGTGGAACTCTTATCATTTCTTCTCTCTTGACTCCTTTTGTAGATTTTCACCTCTGACCTTCATCAAGATGTTTCTGGCCAAAAGACTCATTGGTGGCATACTGGATGTTGTGAGGTAAGCCTGGCTCCTTTTCACACACACACACACACACACACACACACACACACACACACACACACACACACACACACACACACACACACACACACACACACACACACACACACACACACACACACACACACACACATACACACACACACTGTCAGCATACTGACTTCATTCATGATGTTGCACACTCAGTAGTTATTAAATAGTAATAGACAATGGTCCTTCTTGTTTTCTCCAACAGCAACATTGACCCCGGTCAATTTGTGCCCTCAGATCCTGTGAGTTAATAACCCTTTAACACCCATTTTCCTTTATAACAATTTCAGAACATCATGATAGTCGTATGATAGTGCACTCACTGCAGACTGGAAAGTTTTAGAAGTAAACACTACTCTTTTGAGCAAATGAGCCATAGCTGTTGGTGTATGTTGGCCTGCATGCCGACTGCAGTGAAGAGGGCTGAGTGTTAGTGTTAACAGAACCTGGTCTGTGTTTGTGTCCTAGCCCCCACCACGCAGACCTCTGGCCTACGCTGAGCAGAATGAGAATGATGAGGAGAGACAGTTCCGCAAGGTGTTCCAGCAACTCGCTGGGGATGTAAGGACTTATTGTTTTTCAACTTATGCACTCCTACTACTCTCATATCTTATCCTATTCACCTCCGAACCTACTGTCCTATCCTATCCTGTTCAGAGAAGTAAAGAGGCCAGATAAGTCAAGACAACACTGCCTCTCATGCTTGATTCTAACTGAGTCATTGAGAGACATTCATCTTAGGCTTTCGGCTATCAAATACAGTACTATAAATGTGTCATTGTATAATCAGGCTTCTTGTTGAATGGTTTAACGAGGCTGTTTCATTATGTGGATTTCCACAAGGACAACACACAGTTTTAAAAATAATTTACATTAACCAACCATTAGTGGTTTATTGTAATAGCGTGCAGACCAACAACCAGTGTTAATTAAGTTACAGTGTTGTTTGTGGTATATTATATTTTGAAGTAGATGCAGTATTTCATTTATTGGCTGATGGTACACTGGTACAATCAGTGAAACCCTGTTGTTGCTTCTTGTATCCCAGTTAAGCCTTGTTTAATTTCCAAACCCCTCGCTCCCCCCATTCACCCTCTTTCATCTAGAGCCAGTCTTCAGAATGTGGTTTATCAATCTATCCAGACATAGTGAATTTGTGGCTTCAAATGTGCTGTCCGTCATGCACTGCTGCCAACCAATTGAAGCCTTTTGGAATAGTACAGTAAAGCGCTCCGGTAGGCTTAAATCATTGATTCCGCTACATTGGTTATGGTCATTAAGCCCAGGGCTCCACAGACATTCCCCTTCTCTACAGCTATGCTCACAATGATTCACTGCTGTTGGATCAGGCAGTGGTGGAGTGAGAGGCTGGGGGTGTGGTTTGTTGACAACCCAACCCTGGTTTATTCCACGGACAAGAAGAGGGACTGGTTCCTCCACTATGTGCTTCCTACCATTGTCTGACAGGGCGGCTGTCCTGCCTGGTTAGTTTTGTGTGGGGGTGGGGGGTGTAGATTGTGTGAATCATAGATAGGGGTGGATACATGTTCTACTGGTAGGCTCAGCTGGCAACAATTGACTTTAAACTGATAACTAGCCGACCTCATTGAGGCCTTACTCTTAAAGGGAGGGAATACAAGACGCATATCAAATGAAACCTAAAGATATACCTGCTGCAAATGTATCTGCTGAAGGTTTTGAAGCTGTTACCATCACTTTGGTTGTTCTAATATGTCAGGTAAACACATAAATACAGAGAAAACAATGTATTTGGTCCATGATTGTACCGATAAAACACCTGTGCAAATGACTGATCATTTATTACTTCATGATAACGTAGTCTCAGTGTCCTTATCCTTTTGTGAGCTGAGTTGTGACCGCTACAGTGCATTCGGAAAGTATTCAGACCTCTTGACTTTTTCCACATTTTGTTACGTTACAGCCTTATTCTAAAGTTGATTAAATTGTTTCCCCCCTCATCAATACCCCATAATGACAAGCAAAAAGTGATTTTTATAATTTTTTGCAAACGTATAAAACAATTAATACTTATATCACATTTGCATAAGTATTCAGACCCTTTACTCAGTACTTTGTTGAAGCACCTTTGGCAGCAATTACAGCCTCAAGTCTTCTTGGGTATGACACTACAAGCTTGGCACACCTGTATTTGGGGAGTTTCTCCCATTCTTCTCTGCAGATCCTCTTAAGCTCTGTCAGGTTGGATGGGGAGCGTCGCTGCACAGCTATTTTCAGGTCTCTCCAGAGATGTTCGATCGGGTTCAAGTCCGGGCTCTGGCTGGGCCAGTCAAGGACATTCAGAGACTTGTCCCGAAGCCACTCCTGCATTGTCTTGGCTGTGTGCTTAGGGTCGTTGTCCTGTTGGAAGTTGCACCTTTGCCCCAGTCTGAGGTCCTGAGCGCTCTGGAGCAGGTTTTCATCAAGGATCTCTCTGTACTTTGCTCCGTTCATCTTTCCCACAATCCTGACTAGTCTCCCAGTCCCAGCCGCTGAAAAACATCCCCACAGCATGATGTGCCACCACCATGCTTCACCGTAGGGATGGTGCCAGGTTTCCTCCAGACGTGATGCTTGGCATTCAGGCCAAATAGTTCAATCTTGGTTTCATCAGACCAGAGAATCTTGTTTCTCATGGTCTGAGTCCTTTAGGTGCCTTTTGGCAAACTCCAAGCGGGCTGTCATGTGCTTTTTACTGACGAGTGGCTTCCGTCTGGCCACTGTACCATAAAGGCCTGATTGGTGGAGTGCTGCAAAGATGGTTGTCCTTCTAGAAGGTTCTCCCATCATCACAGAGGAACTCTGGAGCTCTGTAGAGTGACCATCGGGTTCTTGGTCACCTCCCTGACCAAGGCCTTTCTCCCCCGATTGCTCAGTTTGGCCGGGTGGCCAGCTCTAGGAAGAGTCTTGGTTCCAAACTTCTTCCATTTAAGAATGATGGAGGCCACTGTGTTCTTGGGGACCTTCAATGCTGCAGAAATGTTTTGGTACCCTTCCCCAGATCTGTGCCTCGTCACAATCCTCTCAGAGCTCTACGGACAACTGTACGTACAATTGGTATACAGTATACAGTATGGGAAGATTTACTTTTGTATCTATCTTTGTATTATAGGACATGGAGGTAAGCCCCACCGAACTGATGAACATCCTCAACAGGATAATTGGCAAATGTGAGTCCTATCCTAACACAAACACCATGCTTGTGTCTATACTTGTCTTTGTCATTGCGTTCTTATTGTATTTATATCTCTGTGTGCATGTACCTTATGTTCAAGAGCATGTCTATGCATGCCTTTTTGTATTTATGTACTCTCTGTACAAACACACTCACACACACGAACACAAACACACACACTTTACTCATATCTAGACACCTGTTGCACGCATAATGGTGTCTAAGCAAACGAGTGGTTCCATGGAATGGTTTACTTTGTTGTAGTGAAGCAGTGGTCTGTCTGTGTTCATTTCAGGTGGTGACCTGAAAACTGACGGCTTTAGCCTTGAGTCATGCAAGAGCATGGTGGCTATCATGGACGTATCCTTCCACATCAGTGTTTGTATTAGGATGGAGGACTATACTATACTACACTACACTATACTATCAGAGTAGTTAATATTACGTTTTACCTTAACCCTGAGCACACAGAGTGACAGCACAGGAAAGCTAGGTTTCCATGAATTCAAGTTTTTATGGAACAACATCAAGAAATGGCAGGTGAGTTCAGTCCTCTTGTTACATTTTTGACAATCGGCACTGAATTAACAATTGGGTTAAATCATGGACATTTCTGTGAAACGTTTGCCTTGAACTAGAAATGATTTACATGTATTTGCAAGAAATTCATATAACACTCCCTACAACTTCCAATAGTCATCTTACTCCATTACTGTAAGAATGTTGTTTATAAATGTAATGTTAATACACTCTTAATAAAAGGTGCTGTGAACTTTGACCTCTCGGTGTAACCTTATGTCCGCTGTGATTCAGGGCATCTACATATCAAATGATGCAGACTGCTCAGGGGTCATCTCCTCACAAGAGCTGTCCACTGCCTTCAAAGCTGCATGTGAGCTCAGAGATCATGAGAACCAGAACATGGAATTGCATATTTCTTTGTCATCATAAGGCCTTTATAGCAGCGTCATAACAGTGACAACAAACAAACTAGCTTGTTCCTGAATATATGTGTTTGGTCTCATTGGTTTTTCTCTCCTGTTATGTCCGTGTGCAGGCTTCCCTCTCAACGACCAGCTCTTACAGTTGATCGTCCGCAGGTACAGTGACGAACACGGCAACATGGACTTTGACAACTTCATTGGGTGCCTGGTTAGACTGGACGCCATGTGTCGTAAGTGACTCCTCCTCAATACTCCCCTGCTCAGTCCGATTATGTTCTTGATTTCAGACTATTTTCTTTTCATTACCCTTCAGTAATAGTGTTTTGTGCATTTTCAGGAGCCTTCAAGACTCTGGACAACGATGATAATGGAAAAATCAAAGTCAACATCCAAGAGGTAAATTAGTTTTCACTATTTGCTCTTTGCATTTAAATGGTGTGTTTAGAGTAAGGGACCATTTTAAAGATGAATGACTAGATACAGGCACTGAAATTACACCAAAATAACCACACCTCTTATTGTCTTTTGCTTTCTTCCCAGTGGCTTCAGTTGACCATGCACTCATAAAACACCAGGGAAAGCCTACAAAAAGCCTACATCCATGTCTTTCTCTCTCATTTAAGATTTTTATTTCATAGAACCATTGTTATTATTGTTTACAGACGTTCATACAGCATTCTGTCATTAATGTTCATTCAATTCATCACTAGATGGCAGCATTGCAGCAACACTGGGAAAGCACAAATCTACTTTCTCTCCATTAGGCCAAACTCAAAAATATATGGAATATGGAAAGGTAGTTCAGTTTTGTGTTTTCCATTTTTCTGGCAACACACTTTTGGTCAAACATTTTATACTGCCATGTAATGTAATGTAACACATACATTATAGTGCTCAATAAAGATACAGTATTACTTAATACTTGCAGCTGTCTCATGTATTACAAATTCTAAATGTTCTGCTTTTGCTCATTAAAGAATTGACCTCTCATATGTTTGTAGATTACTTTAATCTTTTTGTTTTATTGAGGTTACTTAACTGACTTTTGCAATCCAAGTCAATAGTTGATTGTTATTCAGTTATTCATCAGCACCACTCTTGACTTCCACCAAGGGACGCCCCCTTGAACAGCCACTCTCTCGTTGCTCTCACGCCATCAGACGCTATTCTTCTGTGCGCATCTCCTTTTTTCCCATGCAGTGTGTAAATAAAGTTAATAGGCAGCCAAGTTTAGGCTATGATGGATGATGATGAACTTGGGGTAGAGCCAATAAAATGAGAGACCACTCGTCCGGGACTAACGTCGAAGATAGAGCCACCAATTGTGATCTGGGGGCATTGACTGGGGGCAGAGCAGACCTGGAAGGAACAAAAACCTAAACGAGGTGACGGATGTGCTCTGTTCATGAAGATTGGTGGGCAAAGTCGAGGCAAACAAGATCACTCGTAAGTTAAAGGTAAGTTTAGAGGGGATTTTAACTGGGTTTATCACTTTATAGACGTAGGCTTAAGTTTTGAGTGCTAAGGCTAAGCTTGATACATCGCATCAACACTGTTTATCTATTTATACTGAACAAAAAATATAAACGCAACATGCAACAATTTCAACGATTTTACTGAGTTACAGTTCATATAAGGAAATCAGTCAATTTAAATAAAATCATTAGGCCCTAATCTATGGATTTCACATGACTGGGCAGGGGCACGGCCATGGATGGGAGTGGGAGGGCATAGGCCCACCCACCGGATGGACATACTGCCAAATTCTCTAAAACGACATTGGAGGCGGCTTATGGTAGAGAAATTAACATTTAATTATCTGGCAACACCTCTGGTGGACATTCCTGCAGTCAGTATTCCTATTGCACGCTCCCTCAAAACTTGAGACATCTGTGTTGTGTGACAAAAGGCACATTTTAAAGTGGCCTTTTATTGTCCCCAGCACAAGGTGCACCTGTGTAATTATCATGCTGTTTAAAAAGCTTCTTGATATGCCACACCTGTCAGGTGGATGGATTATCTTGACAAAGGGGAAATGCTCACTTACAGGGATGTAAACAAATTTGTGCACAACATTTGAGAGCAATAAGATTTTTGTGTGTATGGAAAATTTCTGGGATCTTTTATTTCAGCTCATGAAACATGGGACCAACACTTTACATGTTGCGTTTATATTTTTGTTCAGTATATTTGATTATGATATCAGAGGGTGTTTGAGTTGTTGATTTACTTCCTCAGCGCTTCTTTCCTCATCCCAGAGACAGTCATTCCAATGACACCTTGGTGAATTACTGTGTTACTATATGCACCTGCATGCTCTATTGTGAACTTCTCTAACACAACAGATCATGTGTATCTAATCTATAATAAAAGGTTTATGGATGTGGCACGATTTGTATGCAAAACCTGTCTGCTTTAGCCCACTCACCTGTTCTTGAACTGGCTCAGTAAGCCTAGTCGGCTCCTCAAATTTGTTGAGAAAGAACTGAATTCACTCACATCTGTTTCATCTCCTGCACTGCTCTCGTTTTGTCGGGGTCTGGTTTCATCCCATCTGCAGAGATGATATGACCGAGGAACCTTACCTCTCTTTTCCCGAACTCACATTTTTCCATGTTCAGCGTGATGCCTGCTTTTTGGGCTTTTCCAAGACTGTGTGTACTCTCACATCGTGCTCAGCTTAATCTCTCCCCCAGACTAGCACATCATCCATGTGGCACACCACTCCATCAACACCCTCCGTCACCATCCGGATCTGGATGTGTTCTGGGGCGAAGGCTATCCCAAATAGAAGACAGTTGAAAAAGTACCTTCCGAATGGAGTGATAAATGTAGTGTAGCGTGCCGACTCCTTCATTAGTGGTACTTGCCAAAATCCCATGTTGCATCAATCTTGGTGAATAGCTGGGCTCCTGCCAACATTCCCAGTGTTTGCCCCACTGTCTGTAGGATGAATTTCTCTCTACACACAAACTAATTTAGCAGGGTCAAATCCACGCAGATGCGATCTGTGCCATCTTTCTTAGGAACAACAACCATCCCTGAGCACCAGTCAGTAGTCTCCTCTATTTTGGTGATGACGTCCCACTGCTCCATTCGCTTCAATTATTTCTTCACCTTTTCCATCAAAGGCAGTGGAGTGAGCAGGGTTCGGCATCTGGCTTGAGTTTGATTGTGTAAGGCTGCTGCACTAAACCACCACAGAGCTTGGTGTAAGTTACTTTAACTGTGTCCATGTCTATGCTATCTAGCCTTGCCACTAGCTTTAGCTTAGTTAAAGCTGGCCTGCCTAACAGAGCTGTGTGTAGGTTTTTCACTACATAAATGTCCTCTGTTGTGCATTTCTCTCCATAGCACAGCGTTTCGTTTGCTAACCCAACTACAATAAGTCGAGCTCCCCCTGGCCCAGACAGTGGTTTATTGACAGAGGTTAAATTTTAGTCATTTAGCAGACACTCTTATCCAGAGCGACTTACAGTTAGTGAATGCATACATGTTTTTTTGTTTAATTTTTTTCATACTGGCCCCCCGTGGGAAACGAACCCACATCCCTGCCGGCCAAACCCTCCCCTACCTTGGACAACACTGGACCAATTGTGCGCCGCCCATGGGTCTCCCGGTCGCGGCCAGCTGGGACAGAGCCTGGACTTGAACCAGGATCTCTAGTGGCACAGCTAGCACTGCGATGCAGTGCCTTAGACCACTGCGCCACTCGGGAGTCAAATTGTCTATATTGTCCTCTTTAGTGATCTCTCTGTACACCTCCTCTGGTATAACAGTCACGTCAACTCCTGTATCGATCTTAAACTTGACATTGGAGTTCCTGATCTTTATCCGTAGAGACCATGGGTCTTCTGCATTCACTGTCCCCAGGAAAAGGATACCATTGTCTTCTGAGACAGCATTTAGTGCATTACCTGACTTACACACTTTTCCATAATGTCCACAGTTGTGCCACTCAGCATTCTTTGCTGGACACTGAAACTTTGAATGAGTTGGCGTTATCCCACACTTGGAGCATATTTTCTATCCTTGCTCGCTCGGTGCCTCCTGTTAACTTTTTTCCTGTGTGCATGCTTGTCCCTTTTTCTTGAACTTATTTTGTTTGAAGCTCTTCTTAGCATGCACTGCATCCACGGTAGTTGCTTTGCTAGCGCTATTTATTACATCAGATTGTCTCGCCATATTAAAGGCTTTTGTTGGAGTCAAGTCTTTGTCTAACTGCATTCTCTCTGACAATGTTGTCTTTCAGACCTACAACTAGTCTGTCCCATATGAGCTCATCATTTAATGGCCCGTAGTTGCAGTTTTCAGTCAGTGCATATAGTGACGTGATAAATGAGTCAACAGTGTCATTTGCCTGTTGCATTCGCTGATTAAACCTAGCTCGTTCGTAAATAAAAATGTTCCTTGGCCCAAAAAAAACATAAATAAGCTTTTTCATGCTGGTGTACTCCAGTTTTTCTTCTTCTGTGAAATTGATCCCTCTTAGTATAAATAAAATAAAATAATGGACGCTATAACGGTATTTGACGGTTTTGTATATTTTTTAATAATGAAAGTTCTACATTTGCTTTATGAGTAGTGTGTGACCATAGGGTGGCAACACATCCATTCTAAGTTATTTCAATGGGTCTTTCTCCATTCTGATTGTTTTACTAGCTAGCTAGCTTGCTAGCCAGCTAACTAGTGATTAGCATTAGCTGCTAACAAGCTTTAGGCCCAACTTACTAAGAAAATACAAACTAGCTGTTTGCAGATGTAAGAAACACAAACTAATTGTGAAATTATAGAATGCTAGTGGATTTATATTTTTTGTCATTTTAGCAGACGCTCTTATCCAGAGCGACTTATAGTTAGTGAGTGCATAAATTTTTTTATACTGGCCCCCAGTGGGAAACAAACCCACAACCCTGGCATTGCAAGCGCCATGCTCTACCAACTGAGCTACATGGGGCCTATTACGAAGCAATGTGAAAACAGTATCATTGTCATCAACATTGCTGCATGTGCTGCATTGACCATGCAGACTGAACGCAAGTGTCTCGTGGTCGAGGAACAACAAATGCTCTCCTGAGTGACAGGGGGCGGGGCTAGGTCTGTGTGGAAAGCGGCATGGAGAGAGCAGAGAGTGACGACTCAAGTAGCCAAGTAAACTATTAAAATGGACGTTACACACAGCGTATCACATTTAACAAACCAAACATTCAAATACCGGTATAGAAGGTAAAAACACCAAACCGGTCTGTGCATTAATACAGGTATATCGTAAAATACGGTTTACTGCCCAGCCCTACCTCTTAGCACATCTGACTCATCACCCATGCAATAAACTAGAGTATTTACCTGGTTTTCCTGTGATGAGGTGTGCAAATTGCTAGCCAGTCTAACATGCTGACAAGACCTGGCACGCACATGGACACGCAGGCAGGGTTGTCAGGTCAAGCTAAAATGTTTAGCTCAATGACCACTGAAAACCTGCACAAAATCAGTTTTTTTTCCCCCACAGCAAGAGAGGACTTGCCACATTAACCTCTACGTGATCGGTGTTCCGTAAACTGGGACGGTTGAGCTAACATGCGCTAATGTGATTAGCATGACTGTTGTAAGTAACAGCAAACTTTCCAGGACATAGACATGTCTTATATGGGCAGAAAGCTTAAATTCATGTTAATCTAACTGCACTGTCCAATTTACAGTAGGGATTACAGTGAAAAAATACCATGCTATTGTATGAGGAGACTGCACAACAACAAAAAACGTATCACGGCAACTGGTTTGATACATTCACCTCTGAAGGTAAATAATGTACTTACATTCAGTAATCTTGCTCTGATTTGTCATCATAAGCGTCCCAGAGATAAAATGTAGCATAGTTTTGTTTGATAAAATCCATTTTTATATTCAAATGTAGGAACTGGGTTCTACAGTTTGAACCCCTGCCGTCTCTGGCTCCACACCCACACCGCCCAGCCATCTAGATGTGTGAAAGTTAGTGTATAAGCTAATGATCCATCATGTATGACATTCCTGGGAGTATGTAAACTTACATTTTGTATTACCATATCATTTTTGTATGTTCTCTACAGTTATGTACTTGAAAATGTATCAATTGACCAATTCGGCACATTTGGGCAGACTTTATACAAAATAGTCCAGTATTGCAACGCTTCACTGGATCAATCTGAAACTTTGCACACACACTGCTTCCATCTAGTGGCCAAAACCAAAATTGTGCCTATACTGCAATAATATATTGTGGCCTTTCTTACATTTCAAAGATGATGAAAAAAAAAAAATTATATATATATATGCATGTTTTTTTGTTTGTATTATCTTTTACCAGATGTAATGTGTTATATTCTCCTACATTAATTTCACATTTCCACAAACTTCAAAGTGTTTCCTTTCAAATGGTATCAAGAATATGCATAACCTTGCTTTAGGTCCTGAGCTACAGGCAGTTAGATTTGGGTAAGTTATTTTAGGCGAAAATTGAAAAAAAGGGTCAGATCCTTAAGAGGTTTATACATTAAACAATTTTTCCATAACGTTATTTTGCCAATTAAGAAGGAATATCGACATAACTTGGAACTACATTAGTAGTATAAAATGTAGTTTTCATCAAAATAATAATTATTGAGAACTATGACATGGCGTAATAAACTAATTTGAATATGTCACAAGAGAAAATATAATTCACCCTTATTAAACTTGCCAGATCATTTTCACACACCTCCAGGCTGTGTAAGGGCTATTTTACCAAGAAGGAGAGTGATGGAGTGCTGCATCAGATGACCTTGCCTCCACAATCCCCTGACCTCAACCAAATTGAGATGGTTTGGGATGAGTCGGACCGCAGAGTGAAGGAAAAGCAGCCAACAAGTGCTCAGCATATGTGGGAACTCCTTCAAGACTGTTGGAAAAGCATTCCAGGTGAAGCTGGTTGAGAGAATGCCAAGAGTGTGCAAAGCTGTCATCAAGGCAAAGGGTGGCTATTTGAAGAATCTCAAATATAAAATATATTTTGATTTGTTTAACACTTTTTTGGTTACTACATGATTCCATATGTGTTATTTCATAGTTTTGATGTCTTCACTATTATTCTACAATGTAGAAAATAGTGAAAATAAAGAAAAACACTTGAAAGAGTAGGTGTTCTAAACTTTTGACCGGTAGTGTATTTCCTTCACAAGTTTATCTGACTGTTTCACGTTGATTTGTTTTGTCTTCTTCGTCACTTTTGAAATCTGCTGCAGAGGTTACTATTTGTGCTGCTTACCAATACAGGCAATGTTGCAGTTTTCTGAGGGAGCCCCACTAAGAACACATTTATTACAGGTGGACATAATGTATATATATTGCTTTCTCTCTCTGTTGTCGCCTTTTTGTTTAAAGTGGACAAATAGATATGAATGATCAAACTCGTATAATTTTTTTCTCTCTAGGTTCCTTTTGTAGATTTTCACCTCTGTCCCTCATCAAGATGTTTCTGGCCAAAAAACTAATTGGTGGCATACTGGATGTTGTGAGGTAGTCCTGGCTCCTTTTGACACGAACACACACAAACACACATAAACACACACACTGTCAGTATACTGACTACATTCATGACGTTGCACACTCAGTAGTTATTAAATAGTAATAGACAATGGTCCTTCCGGTTTTCTCCAACAGCAATGTTGACCCCAGTCAATTTGTGCCCTCAGATCCTGTGAGTTAACACTTTAACACCCTTTATAACATCTCAGAACACCATCATAGTCTTAAGTTTTAGAAGTAAATACTACTCTTTTGAGCAAATGAGCCATAGCTGTTGGTGTATGTTGGCCTGCATGCCGACTGCAGTGAAGAGGGCTGAGTGTTAGTGTTAACAGAACCTGGTCTGTGTTTGTGTCCTAGCCCCCACCACGCAGACCTCTGGCTGTTCATTCAATTCATCACTAGATGGCAGCATTGCAGCAATACCGGGAAAGCACAAATATACTTTCTCTCCAATACGCCAAACTGAACCACCTTTCAATATTCAAAATATTTTAAAGTTTTGTGTTTTCCTTTTTTTCGGCTACACACTTTTGGTCAAACAGTCCATACTGCTATGTAATGTAATCAATTCTAGTGCTCAATAAAGGGGCAATATTACCTAATACTTGCTACTTGCAGCTGTCTCAGTAATTACAATTTCTACATTTTCTTATTTTGGTCATTAAAGACATGTCCTCTCATGTGTTTGTAAATAACTTTAATATTTAAGTTTTATTGTAGTTATTTGACTGACTTTTACAAGCCAAGTCAATAATAAAGTTAATTGTTATTCAGTTATTCATCAGCACCACTCTTGACTTCCACCTCTGCCGAATAATAGCCTAAACTTGGCTGACTATTAACTTTATTTACACACTGCATGGGAAAAAAGGAGAAGCGCACAGAACAGCCGCTGATGACATTCACAGGTACCCGGGCCGTTTCCAGAGCAACGAGAGAGCGGCTGTTCAAAGGGGCGTGATCGAGGAGGAAGGACTTGGAGTAGAGCCAATAAAATGAGAGATCCCCTTGTCGGGGTGTAACGTCGAAGACAGAGCCACCAATTGGGTGAGCGGGTGGTAATCGGGGCGTGTCCTCGGATTTACCTGGGGCAGAGAGGACCTGGAAGAAAGGAACAAACACCTCGAAGATGATGCTGAGGGACTGGGTAGATCAATGAACAAACAGGTGAAGGATGTTCCAGTGAATTGTTCGGCAAAGTTGAGGCAAACACGACCACTCATTTAAGTTAAAGGTAAGTTTAGAGTTGTTTTTAACTGTGTTTATCACTTTATAGACATAGGATTACGTTTTGAGTGATTTTTATATTATAATATAGGCTATGTGGCGGCTAAGCTTGACCCATCGCATCGACACTGTTTATCTATTTATTTATAGCCTAAAATAGTTACAACAAAATATGGCAAAATCCATTGTTTGATAAGTTTGATAAAGTGAATGTTATTTAGAAAATCAATAATATCAGTATCTAGTCTTGATGTAAACATGCATGTGACTTGATACTATGTAAACATTGCAATTATAGGTCTCCCACAACACAATGTGCTGAATCCTCCCATGCCTCGTAGCTGCACCCAGTCCTTCATAAGGTTATCAATAACATAATATTCTCTTATTAGTGTTTTAGGGTAGGGGGTAGATTATTATTCTAGTGGGGGTGTACAATGATTGGTATTTACTCATCAGTGGTAATTTCTGTGACATAGGATTCTCAATGCTCCCTCCACATGGCAGTCCTCTTCAGTGGGTAACCATGATCCATGATGTCAGAAAACAAGTCATGCTGTGAACAATAATCTCTGCCCTTTTCAGGGGCCATGCAGGTTGACATTTACAGCAGGTTAACATTAGATTAATATATCGCTCTGAGCGTGTTGGCAAACACACGTGTTGGCAAACAAACACACACTTTGTGATCAGAATCAGATACTGTATGATACTTTCACACGTTTGTCATCTGTTGAATTAGAGGGAAATCAGATATTCAGATATGTCCCTTCAGATAGATTATATAAATGGTTATGTAATGTACATAGGCTATGCATCCATAGCGGTCACTCAATTTATAGAGCATGGCCAGGGGTCTCCTTTGGTGTAGGTTACAGGGGGGGTGGTGGGTTGCATGACAACTTGCACTTCATAAAGCAAATGTGGAAGATAATAATAAACCCTACACTACCAATTAATCAGCCTTTTAAAAGGCATCAAAGCGTTCCCTCCCAACGGTAGCAATTTTTCCAATGGCTAAGCTATGAATCAGCATGCTTGTCTCATTTCAATCCTTCTGTTTTATTCATTCGTCCAACGTGTTATGAGAACACCCTAACTTTACACACTGTGCTGTTGTCTGTGCCCAATAATGTTTGTACCATGTTTTGTGCTGCTACCATGTTGTGTTGCCACCATGCTGTGTTGTCATGTGTTGCTGCCATGTTATGTTGTTGTCTTAGGTCTCTCTTTATGTAGTGTTGTGGTGTCTCTCTTGTTGTGATGTGTGTTTTGTCCTATATTTTTAATCACAGCCCCCGTCCCCGCAGGAGGCCTTTTGCCTTTTGGTAGGCCGTCAATGTAAATAAGAATTTGTTCTTAACTGACTTGCCTAGTTAAACAAAGGTTAAATAAATAAAAATAAATATGAATTACCTCTGCTTGTCACATAACTGTGTTGCTTGTGACTGTGACTTTTCTTTTATACTCGTTCTGTTCTATTTAAGCATACAAAAACAGGCACGTTGCACACAATACTTCTGAGCTTTTTTAATAGAGTACGTTCTGTGGCTGAAAACCCTGTTATGTCTCTCTCATGAGTTGTGGAAATGGCTGTCATGACCATCAACGATGGGATGCGTAGGTGGGGCAGTAGGAGTGCAACAGGAAGCCTTTGGTTAAGATGTATGGTCTGTCTTACTCTCATCTGTCTATCTTGCACAGCAGATACAGTTCTCATTGAATCAAGGGCAGGAGACGGGGAATCTGCATTGAGATAAAAGAGCTCTGTTTTTTCTTTGGCAATTAAGTTCTCAAAGTCTCATTCCAGGTGTGACTCCCCAGAAAACCAGCTTTTCCTGTGGGCCTCCTTACACAACAACTTCTAACCGTCATCATATATACAGTATGTGTCACAATCTTTATAGCCCTTCATTCCCAGACAAAGCATACTGTTGTTACTTCTGGTTGCCTCTTTTCTTTCCTTCTGTCTTTCTTCCTCCCCCACCTCTCTCCCTCTTTTTCTCTCTCCATTTCTTTCTCTCCCTCTCCTCTTGTCTCTCAGCGTGTTGCCTGGGTGAGGCAGGTGGTGATTAATGGTAATTATAAGGATGCTGCTGCACCTCAACTCCCTCACAACAGAATGGAAGGAGTGTAGGTGGGATGCATGTAGGTGTGAGGGTCTGAGGAACAAGAGAGCTTTTGTGAAACAGGCACTAATTATGCTAAGCAATGAATGGAATATGATCTGAAGGAATAGGCAGTAGAGGCACAGAGTCGAGTGGGGATGGGGAGGGGTGAGGACAAAACAAGCAGGGTAGAAAATTCAGTAATCAAACTGACATGCCAGGTGCAAATGGGGCTCCAACTATGGGGCTCCAACTGTGCTCGAGAGAAAGGATGTGTAGCCACAGAGTTGAACCAACAGATCATTTTGAAATCATGATTGATCCCATATAGTATTGACCTTAATAGTATTGTTCCATGTCCTCAAGCTCACTCAAAGAGCAATGGGTAATTAGAGGGCAAATTTCATTCAGCTCATGGCATGCCCTTCCTGAGTCAATGATAAACCACATTACTGGGTGTAAGGTTTCCATGTCAGAGTTTCTGGATGATACTGCCTACATTTTCTAATTTGTATTTGTACTTATTAGGGATCTCCATTAGCTACAGCCAAGGCAGCAGCTACTCTTCCTGGGGTCCAAACATATTAAAGCACTTACATTACATATAAAACAAAATATAAAACAGTACATCATATGACATTATTACACCACTACCTATCTACAATACAAAATGTTTAATACCACCATACAACAATATCACAATGTGTGCGTATGCATGTGTCTATACCCTTGTGTGTGTCTCTTCACAGTCCCTGTTGTTCCATAAGGTGTATTTTTACCTATTTTTTAAAAATCTGATTCTACTGCTTGCATCAGTTACCTGATGTGGAATACAGGTCCATGTAGTAATGGCTCTATGTAGTACTGTGTGCCTCCCATAGTCTGTTCTGGACTTGGGGACTGTGAAGAGACCTCTGGTGGCATGTCTTGTGGGGTATATATGGGTTTCCGAGCTGTGTGATAGTAGTTTAAACAGACAGCTCGGTACATTCAGCTTGTCTACACCTCTTACAAAAACAAGCAGTGATGAAGTCAATCTCTCTTCCACTCTGAGCCAGAAGAGACTGACATGCATGTCATTAATGTTAGCTCTCCATGTACTTTTAAGGGCCAGCCGTGCTGCCTTGTTCGGAGCCAACTGCAATTTTCCCAAGTCCCTCTTGGTGGCATCTGACCACACTACTGACAGTAGTCTAGGTGCGACAAAACTAGGGCCTGTATGACCTGCCTTGTTTATAGTGTTGTTAAGAAGGCAGAGCAGCGCTTAATTATGTACATACTTCTCCCCATCTTAGCTACTGTTGTATCAATATGCTTTGACCATGACAGTCTACAATCCAGGGTTACTCCAAGCAGTTTAGTCTCCTCAACTTGCTCAATTTCCACATTATTCATTACGAGATGTAGTTGAGGTTTAGGGTTTAGTGAATGATTTGACCCAAATACAATGCTTTTAGTTTTGGAAATATTCAGGACTAACTTATTCCTTGCCACCCATTCCGAAACTAACTGCAACTCTTTGTTAAGTGTTGCAGTTATTTCAGTTGTTGTAGTAGCTGACGAGTATAGTGTTGAGTCATCCGCATACATAGACACACTGGCTTTACTCAAAGCCAGTGGCATGTCGTTAGTAAAGATGGAAAAAGCAAGGGGCCTAGACAGCTGCCATGGGGAATTCCTGATTCTACCTGGATTATGTTTGAGAGGCTTCCATTAAAGAACACCCTCTGTGTTCTGTTAGACAAGTAACTCTTTATCCACATTATAGCAGGGGGTGTAAAGCCATAACATATATGTTTTTCCAGCAGCAGATCGATAATGTCAAAAGCCACACTGAAGTCCAACAAAACAGCCCCCACAATCTTTTTATCATCAATTTCTCTCAGCCAATCATCAGTCATTTGTGTAAGTGCTGTGCTTCTCTATAATCATGCTGAAAGTTTGTTGTCAATTTGTTTACAGTAAAATAGCATTGTATCTGGTCAAACACAATTTTTTCCAATCGTTTACTAAGGGTTGGTAACAGGCTAATTGGTTGGCTATTTGAGCCAGTAAAGGGGGCTTTACTATTCTTTGGTAGCGGAATGACTTTTGCTTCCCTCCAAGCCTGGGGGCACATACATTCCAGTAGGCTTAAATTGAAAATATGGCAAATAGGAGTGGCAATATCGTCCGTTATTATCCTCAGCAATTTTCCATCCAAGTTGTCAGACCCCGCTGGCTTGTCATTGTTAATAGACAACAATACTTTTTTCACCTCTTTCACAATCACTTTACGGAATTCAAAATTACAATGCTTGTCTTTCGTAATTTGGTCAGATATACTTGGATGTGTAGTGTCAGCAATTGTTGCTGGCATGTCATGCCTAAGTTTGCTAATCTTGCCAATGGAAAAATTATTAAAGTAGTTGGCAATATCAGTTGGTTTTGTGATGAATGAGCCATCTGATTCAATGAATGATGGAGCTGAGTTTGCCTTTTTCCCCAAAATTTCATTTAAGGTGCTCCAAAGCTTTTTACTATAATTCTTTATGTCATTTATCCTTGTTTCATAGTGTTGTTCCTTCTTCTTTTTATTCAGTTTAGCTACATGATTTCTCAATTTGCAATACGTTTGCCAATCGGTTGTGCAGCCAGACTTATTTGCCATTCCTTTTGCCTCATCCCTTTCAACCATAACATTTTTCAATTCCTCATCAATCCACAGGGATTTAACATTTTCTTAATGGGTGCATGCTTATTACTAACTGGAATAAGCAATTTCATAAATGTGTCAAGTGTAGTGTCTGTTTGCTCCTCATTACACACCACGGACCAACATACAGTGGCTTGCGAAAGTATTCACCCCCTTGGCATTTTTCCCATTTTGTTGCCTTACAACCTGGAATTAAAATGGATTTTTTGGGAGTTTGTATAATTTGATTTACACAACATGCCTACCACTTTGAAGATGCAACATATATATTTTTTGTGAAACAAACAAGAAATAAGACAAAAAAACTGAAAACTTGAGCGTGCATAACTATTCACCCCCCCCCAAAGTCAATACTTTATAGAGTCACCTTATTCAGCAATTACAGCTGCAAGTCTCTTGGGGTATGTCTCTATAAGCTTGGCACATCTAGCCACTGGGATTTTTGCCCATTCTTCAAGGCAAAACTGTCAAATTCTGACCAGTTTCCCAGTCCCTGCCGATGAAAAACATCCCCACAGCATGATGCTGCCACCACCATGCTTCACTGTGGGGATGGTGTTCTCGGGGTGATGAGAGGTGTATGGTTTGCGCCAGACATAGCGTTTTCCTTGATGGCCAAAAAGCTTAATTTTAGTCTCATCTGACCAGAGTACCTTCTTCCATATGTTTGGGGAGTCTCCCATATGCCTTTTGGCGAACACCAAACGTGTTTGCTTATTTTTTTCTTTAAGCAATGGCTTTTTTTCTGGCCACTCTTCTGTAAAGCCCAGCTCTGTGGATTGTACGGCTTAAAGTGTTCCTATGGACAGATACTCAAATCTCCGCTGTGGAGCTTTGCAGCTCCTTCAGGGTTATCTTTGGTCTCTTTGTTGCCTCTCTGATTAATGCCCTCCTTGCCTGGTCCGTGAGTTTTGGTGGGCGGCCCTCTCTTGGCAGGTTTGTTGTGGTGCCATATTCTTTCAATTTTTGAATAATGGATTTAATGGTGCTCTGTGGGATGTTCAAAGTTTCTGTTATTTTTTTATAACCCAACCCTGATCTGTACTTCTCCACAACTTTGTCCCTGACCTGTTTGGAGAGCTCCTTGGTCTTCATGGTGTCGCTTGCTTGGTGGTGCCCCTTGCTTAGTGGTGTTGCTGACTACAGTGGGGAGAACAAGTATTTGATACACTGCCGATTTTGCAGGTTTTCCTACTTACAAAGCATGTAGAGTTCTGTAATTTTGATCATAGGTACAAAAATCCAGAAAATCACATTGTATGATTTTAAAGAAATACATTTGCATTTTATTGCATGACATAAGTATTTGATCACCTACCAACCAGTAAGAATTCTGGCTCTCACAGATATGTTAGTTTTTCTTTAAGAAGCCCTCCTGTTCTCCACTCATTACCTGTACTAACTGCACCTGTTTGAACTCGTTACCTGTATAAAAGACACCTGTCCACACACTCAATCAAACAGACTCCAACCTCTCCACAATGGCCAAGACCAGAGAGCTGTGTAAGGACATCAGGGATAAAATTGTAGACCTGCACAAGGCTGGGATGGGCTACAGGACAATAGGCAAGCAGCTTGGTGAGAAGGCAACAACTGTTGGTGCAATTATTAGAAAATGGAAGAAGTTCAAGATGACGGTCAATCACCCTCGGTCTGGGGCTCCATGCAAGATCTCACCTCCTGGGGCATCAATGATCATGAGGAAGGTGAGGGATCAGCCCAGAACTACACGGCAGGACCTGGTCAATGACCTGAAGAGAGCTGGGACCACAGTCTCAAAGAAAACCATTAGTAACACACTACGCCATCATGGATTAAAATCCTGCAGCGCACGAAAGGTCCCCCTGCTCAAGCCAGCACATGTCCAGGCCTGTCTGAAGTTTTCCAATGACCATCTGGATGATCCAGAGGAGGAATGGGAGAAGGTCATGTGGTCTGATGAGACAAAAATATAGCTTTTTGGTCTAAACTCCACTCGCCGTGTTTGGAGGAAGAAGAAGGATGAGTACAACCCCAAGAACACCATCCCAACCGTGAAGCATGGAGGTGGAAACATCATTCTTTGGGGATGCTTTTCTGCAAAGGCGACAGGACGACTGCACCGTATTGAGGGGAGGATGGATGGGGCCATGTATCGCGAGATCTTGGCTAACAACCTCCTTCCCTCAGTAAGAGCATTGAAGATGGGTCGTGGCTGGGTCTTCCAGCATGACAACGACCCGAAACACACAGCCAGGGCAACTAAGGAGTGGCTCCGTAAGAAGCATCTCAAGGTCCTGGAGTGGCCTAGCCAGTCTCCAGACCTGAACCCAATAGAAAATCTTTGGAGGGAGCTGAAAGTCCGTATTGCCCAGCGACAGCCTCGAAACCTGAAGGATCTGGAGAAGGTCTGTATGGAGGAGTGGGCCAAAATCCCTGCTGCAGTGTGTGCAAACCTGGTCAAGACCTACAGGAAACGTATGATCTCTGTAATTGCAAACAAAGGTTTCTGTACCAAATATTAAGTTCTGCTTTTCTGATGTATCAAATACTTATGTCATGCAATAAAATGCAAATTATTACTTAAAGATCATACAATGTGATTTTCTGGATTTTTGTTTTAGATTCCGTCTCTCACAGTTGAAGCGTACCTATGATCAAAATTACAGACCTCTACATGCTTTGTAAGTAGGAAAACCTGCAAAAATGGCAGTGTATCAAATACTTGTTCTCCCCACTGTATATACTGAGATCATGTGACAGATCATGTGACACTTAGATTGCACACAGGTGGACTTTATCTAACTAATTATGTGACTTCTGAAGATAATTGGTATCACCAGATCTTATTTAGGGGCTTCATAGCAAAGGGGGTGACACATATACACACACCACTTTTCCGTTATTAATTGTAGAGACGTTTTTGAAACAAGTAATTTTTTTCATTTCACTTCACCAATTTGGACTATTTTGTGTATGTCCATTACATGAAATCCAAATAAAAATCAATTTAAATTACAGGTTGTAGTGCAACAAAATAGAAAAAACTCCAAGGGGGATGAATACTTTTGCAAGGCACTGTATATTCTTTACATCAACAACATAGGAATCACTACAAAATGTATTGTATGACCTCTTATACACAATATTAGGCCCAGCCTTTGGAACTTTGGTTTTCCTAGATATGGCTACTATATTGTGATCATTATATCCAATGGATTTGGATACTGCTTTCAAACAAATCTCTGCAGCATTAGTAAAGATATGATCAATACATGTTGATGATTTAATTCCTGTACTGTTTGTAACCACCCTGGTAGGTTGACTGATAACCTGAACCAGGTTGCAGGCACTGGTTACAGTTTGAAGCTTTCTCTTGAGTGGGCAGCCTGATGAAAGCCAGTCAATATTTAAATCACCCAGAAAGTATACCTCTCTATTGATGTCACATACATTATCAAGCATTTCACACGTTATCCAGATACTGACTGTTAGCACTTGGTGGTCTATAGCAGCTTGTCACGTCTCCTCCCGTTGCTCCTCTCCCGGGGCTCTGATTCGCCGGTCTACTGAGCCACCGGTCTGAGCGCACCACCTCGGCAACACCGAAATGGAAACCCAACGCCCCCTAAACACCTCCAGCGCACTTGCACCTCATTATCTCATCACCAACCCTATGTAGCCCTGGACTGTTCAGTGTTGTGTTGTGTGTGATTGTTAGTGTCTTGTCATGTAGTCGCTCTTTGTTGTTCTCTTGCTCAGTGTTAAGTAAACCTTTACATTGTTGATTCCTGCATCAGACGCTCTACCTCTCCTGCCTCCGCCAACTTCTTCTTTGTGGCCAAAAAAGATGGAGGACTGAGACCGTGATTGACTACCGGGGGCTGAACGCAGTCACCATTAGGTACCGGTAACCCCTTCCTCTGGTTCCGTCGGCCATTGAGCAGCTGCGAGGGGCCCGGTACTTTACCAAGTTGGACCTGAGGAGTGCCTTCAACCTGATCCGAATCCGGGAACGTCAGGGACGTCAGAGCGGTCCTACTCCGCCTCCGGGAACACAGCCTGTTGGTGAAGAGGGAGAAAAGTGAATTCCACCAACAGGCCATCTCCTTCCTGGGATACAGAATCACACACCAATCACGAAGATGGATGCAGCAGGTAATCCTCCTAGAGTTTCCCAGCGCCTCGACCAGCACCAGCAGCAGATTGCCCAGCTGAACGCCGCCATGCAGGAAGTGCTCCAAACGCTGCATAAACTGACCATCGCTCCAGTTCCACCTCAGGGAGCGGCGAGTGCACCCAGACCACCTCCTCCCGGGCTATCACCAACATCTGAGGGACCCCTTGCCCTGCCAGAGCGCTATGACGGGAAAATGACAAAATGTAGAGGCTTCCTGCTACAGGTTTCACTGTATCTGGTGCGTCAGCGTGGGGCATCTCCATCTGACCAAGCCAGGATAGCGCTGGTGATTTCGCTACTGAAGGGAAAGGCACTGGATTGGGCCATGGCAGTCTGGGAAGGAGGTGAGGCCGCGGCGCGTCCCTACCCCACCTTCCTCGCTCAGTTCAGGGCGGTGTTCAATCATTCCATGGAGGGAAAGGACGGGGGTGAGCGTCTCCTCCGGCTACAACAGGGAGTCCGGCGTATGCAGTGAGGGACCTGCTGGACTCCAGGTTCCGTGGGGGACGGCTTCGTTACCTGGTGGACTTGGAGGGGCATGGTCCTGAGGAGAGGAGCTGGGTTCCGGCTGGGAACGTTCTGGACCCCAACCTAATTCTGGACTTCCACCGTCGCTGCCCTGACCGGCCCGCTCCTCATCCTCGGGGTCGTCCCCATGCATGACAATGTCCTGCGGCGATAGCCACGCGTTGGGGGGGTGTACTGTCACGTCTCCTCCCGTTGCTCTCCTCTGGCAATCTGATTCGCCGGTCTACTGAGCCACCAGTCTGAGCGCAACACCGGAATGGAAACCCAACGCACCCTAATCACCTCCAGAGCACCTGCACATCATCATCTCATCAACACCCCTATATAGCCCTGGACTATTCAGTGTTGTGTGTGTGATTGTTAGTGTTTTGTTGTGTACTCGCTCTTTGTTGTTCTCTTGCTCAGTGTTAAGTAAACCTTTACATTGTTGATTCCTGCGTCCTGCCTCTTCGTATCCTCAGTACTCGTCACACAGCTTCCCACCAGAATTGGCTTTAGGTGAGGCAGATGAACCTGTAGCCATATTACTTCAACAGTATTTAAGATTAGCTCCTCTCTAATCTTCACAGGAATGTGGCTCTGAATATAAACAGCAACACCTCCACCATTGGCATTTCTATATTTTCTGTAAATGTTATAACCTTGTATTGCTACCACTGTATCATCAAAGGTTTTATCTAAGTGAGTTTCAGAGATAGTCAGAATATGAATGTTATCTGTTACTAGCAAATTATTGATTTCATGAACCTTGTTTCTTAAGCTACATATGTTAACGTGGGCTATTTTGAGCACTTTTCTTCTGTGATGCTTGCTTGTTTTTATTGCTTTACTGAGAAGCTTAGCAGCAGTAGATGTGCTCATGTTCTTTGTGTTAGTGCAGGGTGAGCTGCGCAGTGGACTGCCTCCTCGGGCACACCGGCTCAGTGCTAACAGTATAAATCTGGTTCCTAGGCACATGATCACTGCACACAACAGCTGCAGGATCAGCAGAGGCACCCAGGGCAGCTAGAGGGACACAAACCAGGTTACCCACATTGTGTCTACCGACGCCCCTGATGTAATGTACATTTGCTGAAGCATTTTGACAACTCTGCATCACAATGGTAGGGATTAGCTGAGCTGGGCTTGGGTCATTGCTAAGTCATTGTCTCAACGCAGCCTTATAATGCTGTGAAAGGATCCAGGAACCCAAATGATTTGGGTGGATCCCATCCTCATAAAACGTGTTTTGTTTCCAAAAGGTATCGAAATTGTCAACAAAAGTTACACCCATTGAGCTGCAATAATCACGTAGCCAGTTGTGAAGAGCATGAATCCTGCTAAAGCGTTCAATGCCATGATTCAGAAAGGGCACAGGGCCAGATATGATGGTTTTCTGTTAGTGTCTAGCAGAGAGTCAATCAGCTCTTCAAATCCAGTTTCAACTGTTCAGAGCTGCCCTTCATAATGTCATTAAAACCCACATGGACTACGATAGAATTGATTTCCATGTCCTGACGTAATACATTCGGGAGCAGCTTAGTAATGTAATTTACTCAAGCTCCGGGATAGGACATTGTTTTAGCACCAGGAACGGTCACATTTCTTACCATGGAGCTGCCCAAAATCACGGCTGGCAAGAAGGACGAGGAAATCCACCCACTCACACGCTTCACAGGATGCAGGCCTCCGACAGATGGAGAATCCCTGCTCAATACAGAGCATGGACAGCACAGGCAATTACTGTACTCTGTACAAAAACTGTCCATAAAGAGCTCTGTACTGTTGCACTGTTTTCATTGTCTTTACCAGGACTAGTGTCAAAGCCACCTGATGCTCTAGCCTTGCCTCTTGGGAAAGAGGCTACTGAGAAAACCATACTGTGCTCTCCTCCCCTGGCTGCTGCAGATGTCAGGCAAGATGGCTGCCGACACGCCCGTGAGGACAGAACAGGAGGAGCTGCAGAGGAGGGCCAACCAGGTGACAGATGAGGTAATGTCATATATCGTCTAAAGAGCGCTAACCTCTTTAACTTTGAAATATCAACAACAGAAGGTTCAGTTGTACTTTTTAAGATCAATACACAATGTCGCCATAGCCGTTGGCTGTTGACCATTGGCCTCCAGGATAAAGGGTAAATCATGCCAGGAGCTATAGAAAAGGTTACCTGCCATACCCGGGCATTGTTTTCAGAGTTGCAACATTCAGAGAGATTACACAGTGACATCACCCTAAACCTCTCTCCCAGAGGGTTTCCCCTTGGGTAAAGGTTACTTACTGCGCATCACAGCCATTTCCCAGTCCAATTACCTCAGCATCAGGAAATACCTTGGAGAAAGGCCCCAGCTATCTGTACTATCTGTACAAACACATTCTTGGCACACAAACAACTGAAAGTATTCTGTTTGTTTATCGGCAAAGCCTGACCCTGGTTGTGTGGAAATATAACAAGCCATTAGATCAGTACAGGATATTTCGATCTCCATAGCAGTTCTATGAAAAACAGGGGAAGGGGCAGAGTTCAATGAGATTATGAAAACACACAGTGTGTCTTCTAAGATTGATTAACAATGGAAATACTTTAACTGAGAGAATAGTGTTGTGATTTGTTTACTGTTCCATATTTGGGCAATACAAATACTGTTGTAGCTATAAAGACAAAGCCCTAAGACAGTGCAACATGTATAATATTAAAGATAATTCACACTGAGTGATCCTGATTAGTGCATTTCATCTGTGGAAGTGGACAGTTTTTGAGCCTCACCCTCAGGATTTGAAATGTTTTTAGTACTGTATCTAAGGTAACTAAATCCTCTAATGGTGTCCTGTCTCTCTGTCCCTCCTCATCCAGTCCCTGGAGAGTACCCGTCGTATGATGCAGTTAGTAGAGCAGGTATGGGAGACTCTGCACCTGCCACTCACTGTGCCTCTGTTGACCAAGCCCTAATAATGACACATCGTCGTCATTATAATCACATTATCTCTAGTTGATTTTTTGGCTGCCTATTGATAATGAACTTAATTCAGTCTTTTAACTGAAGAGTCTTCATTTGATTCAGTTGAAATGCAAAATCATGAACAGCAACATTCTGGTGAATCTAATGCCATTTCTGATCTCAACAGAGCAAAGATTCAGGAATCCGGGCCCTGGTCATGCTGGACGAACAAGGAGGTAATGAAATGGACGCTATATAATAATTTTCTCTCATTGGAAGATGTGGACACAACATCAATGTCAATCGTACAACAGCAACCTTAGATGGTCTTTGTTCTTGTCTGTATATCCATGAGTGAGTGCTCATGTTTTTGTCAGTATACTAGATGTGTGTAAGATACTGTGGCTTGCGAAAGTATTCACCCCCCTTGGGAATTGTCCTATTTTGTTGCCTTACAACCTGGAATTCAAATGGATTTTTTGGGGGTTTGTATCATTTGGTTTACACAACATGCCTACAACTTTGAAGACGCCAAATATTTTTTATTGTGAAACAAACATGAAATAACACAAAAAAAACAGAACTTGAGTGTGCATAACTATTCCCCCCCCCCCCCCTCGGGGTGATGAGAGGTGTTGGGTTTGTGCCAGACATAGCGTTTTCCTTGATGGCCAAAAAGCTCAATTTTAGTCTAATCTGACCAGAGTACCTTCTTCCATATGTTTGGGGAGTCTGCCACATGCCTTTTGGCAAACACCAAACTTGTTTGCTTCTTTTTTTCTTTAAGCAAAGCCCAGCTTTGTCCCTGACCTTGGTCTTCATGGTGTCGCTTGCTTGGTGGTGCCCCTTGCTTAGTGGTGTTGCAGACTCTGGGGCCTTTCAGAACAGGTGTATATATATATATATATATATATATATATATATATATATATATATATATATATATATACTGAGATCATGTGACAGATCATGTGACACTTAGATTGCACACAGGTGGACTTTATTTAACTAATTATGTGACTTCTGAAGGTAATTGGTATCACCAGATCTTATTTAGGGGCTTCATAGCAAAGGGGGTGATACATATGCACGCACCACTTTTTTTTAAACAAGTAATTTTTTTCATTTCACCAATTTGGACTATTTCGTGTATGTCCATTACATGAAATCCAAATAAAAATCCATTTAAATTACAGGTTGTAATGCAACAAAATAGGAAAAACGCCAAGGGGGATGAATACTTTTGCAAGGCACTGTATGTGTGTGTCTGCTTTTGTGTGTATGTTCTGTATGTGTGTGTTCTCTCCCATCTGCCCATCACATGCCCCATATGGGCAGAGCAACTGGACCGCATCGATGAGGGGATGGATCAAATCAACAAGGATATGAAAGAGGCTGAGAAAAACCTAACTGTCATGGCCAAGTGTAGTGGCCTGTGTGTCTGGCCCCGCATCAAGTAGGTGTGCCCTGCTCTGAGGACACCTGTCATCTGTATGTCACCTGAGTGCCCGTCAGGCCAACGGGCAACCAGACAGTCTGTCTGTCCATCCATCCAGCCTCTGCTCCAGGCCATGATTCATTTTGTGTGTATTTTTGTTTTGTTCCATTGTGAGATTTGGTGACTAGAAGACTACAGCAAAGTTAACCACAAGAAAATGATGGTAATGTCCCAAAAAAGTTGTATTTTACAAACCGTATATCTTCTACTCACACAATACCATGCATTTTATGGACTTGTGCGGACCTTTATTAAATAATTTGTCCTGTTCTCAGTTTTGGGGTTTGCACATACCATATTTGTGCAATTGCATTATGTTTGACTCCTGGCTTTTATTTGTCAGTTGGGGGCTTTGGTGATAGAACAGTTTTGTGTTATATTACGTTCTTCCCCGTTCTCCCATTCCTACCCTTCCCTTACGTTTTGCATTGTCCAGAGCAAATGGAGCGGATTGAGGAGGGCCTGGACCAGATCAACTCGGATATGAAGGAGGCTGAGAAGAACCTAACAGACCTGGGCAAATGCTGCGGTCTGTGCTTCTGTGATAAGTAGGTGTTGGCAGGTGGGATGGGTCATGAGTGTCAGGAGCAGATGGGGAATACATGGTTCCTTCCTCAAGTATTAATGTGCATATTGGTGTGCCAGTCTTTACACTTTGTTTGCTAGTTGCCACGCATCAGACTCCTGCTTGCTTGACTTGTCTCTTCCTTCCTTCTTCAACATGTCAGGGCTTAGATCAGGAGTTTTGTTTATTTCATGCAGGTGACCCTTTGTTGTACTCTGAGTTAACACAATGTACTGTGATATGAAGCTCTGTGTGTATGGCTGTGTGATGTGCTCTGTCCTGTTTGGCTCTGCCTCTGCCTCTACATAGGCTGAAGGACTTTGAGGAGAGTGGGGCCTATAAGAAGGTGTGGGGGAACAACCAGGATGGGGTGGTGTCCGGCCAGCCATCCTCACACGTTGTGGATGAGAGAGAGCAGATGATCATGAGCGGAGGCTACATACGCAAGTAATAATGGTCAAAGGCATGACAAACCCAATAGCAAGGCAACAAATCCCAACCAATGGAATATACTCAAAGACGTGCACGTGCCCTCACAATTCCTAAGAGACCGACATCTTATTATTGTTGTACACAGTAGGCATATATCACACCATTATGGATATGGGATAATAATTCCAGTTTTTTTGTTTTCATAGAAAAGTCTTGGGCGGGCCGTCTAAGCGTTTTTTGGGGGGCCGCTAATTCCAAACAGTGTAAAAAAAAAGTTATAAATAAAAACCTGTCATTTTAATTTAATTAATTTTAATAGATTTTCGGGATGGAAAAACGCTTTCAGTGTTAACTTAAACGACTGACACCAGATACAGAGTGTGTAGAACAGATAATGGGCCTACAGTGCATTCGGAAAGTTAGCAGACCCATTGGCTTTTTCCATATTTTGTTACGTTACAGCCTTATTCTAAAATTGATTAAATAAAAAAATATCCTCCTCAATCTACACACAATACCCCATAATGACAAAGCGAAAACAGGTTTTTAGAAATGTTAGCAAATGTATTAAAAATAAAAAACAGAAATACCTTATTTACATAAGTATTCAGACCCTTTGCTTTGAGACTCAAAATTGAGCTAGGTGCATCCTGTGTCCATTGATCATCCTTGAGATGTTTCTACAACTTGATTGGAGTCCACCTGTGGTAAATTCAATTGCTTGGACATGATTTGGAAAGGCACACACCTGTCTATATAAGGTCCCACAGTTGACAGTGCATGTCAGAGCAAAAACCAAGCCATGAGGTTGAAGGAATTGTCCGTAGAGCTTTGAGACAGGATTGTGTTGAGGCACAGATCTGGGGAAGGGTACCAAAACATCTCTGCAGCATTGAAGGTCCCCAAGAACACAGTGGCCTCCATCATTCTTAAATCGAAGACATTTAGAACCACCAAGACTCTTCCTAGAGCTGGCCGCCTGGCCAAACTGAGCAATCAGGGGAGAAGGGCCTTGGTCAGGGAAGTGACCAAGAACCCAATGGTCACTCTGACAGAGCTCCAGAGTTCTTCTGTGGAGATAGGATAACCTTCCAGAAGGACAACCATCTCTGCAGCACTCCACCAATCAGGCCTTTATGGTAGATTAGCCAGACGGAACCACTCCTCAGTAAAAGGCACATGATCATCCCCTTGGAGTTTGCCAAACGGCACCTAAAGGAATCTCAGACCATGAGAAACAAGATTCTCTGGTCTGATGAAGCCAACATTAAACTCTTTAGCCTGAATGCCAAGCGTCACGTCTGGAGGAAACCTGGCACCATCCCTACGGTGAAGCATGGTGGTGACAGCATCATGCTGTGGGGATGTTTTTCAGCGGCAGGGATCGAGGGAAAGATGAACGGAGCAAAGTACAGAGAGATCCTTGATGAAAACCTGCTCCAGAGCGCTCAGGACCTCAGACTGGGGCGATGGTGTACCTTCTAACAGGACAACGACCCTAAGCACACAGCCAAGACAACGCAGGAGTGGCTTCGGGATGAGTCTCTGAATGTCCTTGAGTGACCCAGCCAGAGCCTGGACTTGAACCCGATCGAACATCTCTGGAGAGACCTGAAAATAGCTGTGCAGCGACGCTCCCCATCCAACCTGACAGAGCTTGAGAGGATCTGCAGAGAAGAATGGGAGAAACTCCCCAAACTCCCCAAAAGCTTGTAGCGTCATACCCAAGAAGACTCAAGGCTGTAATCGCTGCCAAAGGTGCTTCAACAAAGTACTAACGAAAAGGTCTGAATACTTATGTAAATGTGATATTTCAGTTATTTATTTTTAATACAATTTCAAAAACTTCTAAAAACCAATTTTTTGCTTTGTCATTATGGGGTATTGTGTGTTGATTGATGAGGGGAAAAAACAATTGAATCCATTTTAGAGTAAGGCTGTAACATAACAAAATGTGGAAAAAGTTAAAGGGTCTGAATACTTTCCGAATGCACTGTATATATTTCTTTACGTTTTATAACTAACAATCTCTTAAATAAAAGCTAGACAAAACGATGAATTCAGTATTGTTTGAGCATAAGAACTACATGGAAAAATGTGTAGAATTGCTGGTAATTGCCTTTAAAACACCAAAATCCTTTCTGCCACCAAGATGGCCTAATAAGAATTCTTGCTCAGGGCCTTGACCGATAGGCTGACCGCAACCATTGCCATGCCCAGCCACACCCACCACCTAAGCCCCTTTTTGATCCAGAAAAAAACCTAAACTGTCTGCTGCAGTCTGCACATATTTTTTGGTTTACAAATATTTTCTGATTAATTTGGCCATTGCATTGATTTGAGATAACCCAGCTATGCCCAAAACAGGTTTTAATCACTACAACTACTACTTGCTCATTTACTGTATAGCTCCAAGGACTGTGTACATAACAGAGGCTGTGTGTGGCAGCCGGGGGATATTTACTCTTGTCTATAACACATTGACTTGTAGAAGCAGTCACCTGTCATGTGCTGTAGGAGCACCTGGCCAAACAGAGGACATTTATAAAAACCAAGTGCCCCTACCTGGATGCAGGGAGAATACGCCTTGCAAAAACAACAACGTACCGTACATTTTTGTTAAATGTACAAACTGACAACTGCAAATGTTACATTCTGTTGATGTGTTTTCTCTTTATCTATATTTCTGTCTGTGTCTGTCTGTCTGTCTGTCTATCAGGGTGACAAATGATGCACGTGAAGATGAGATGGAGGAGAATCTGGGACATGTAGGCAGCATCATAGGCAACCTGAAGAGCATGGCACTGGACATGGGCAATGAGATCGACACGCAGAATGTCCAGATTGACCGCATTCAGGGCAAGGTCAGTGCTATAGTACCTGCCATACAGCTATTTATTCAATAACTATAGATGACCAATTCTGTATTGAACGTTAATCTAATGTGTTGTTTTTACAGGTGATTCTCAATGTATTCCGCATCGATGCAGCCAATCAGAAAGCTAACAATCTAATGAAGAGATAAAGAGGAAGATTGTCCTTTTCCGCTGTGTGATCTTATCTACTCCCTGTCTTTCTGTGCCAATATGTGTCCAGTGACCATCCACCCACATAGAAAATCTGCCAAATGGTCTTGTATGCCTTATCATAAAGCCTGAGCAGCAGGGTACACATCATTATTCATACCTGGCTCTACATTGACCCTAGCCTGTTTGCCAGTCTCTGCCACACGACAAAGAAGAGGACAAGGAGTGGAATGCTACCTAGACTGGTACCCAGATAGCCTGGAGACCACTCTGCTGCCATCTGTTGGCTAGATTGTTTTCTAAAATACTAGATACACATGCCCATCCGCTCTTTCAACATCCTCCGCTATCCTCCCTCCCATTCTCTTTCGATGCAGAATGGAGCACCAGTGGAATTGGGTTGCTATGCTTGTTGTCACCAGGCAGACTAAAGTAAATGGGAAGGAATCAACATTCTGTGTCTGCTTTTCTTTTAACACTAATGAGGTTTGCCTTTCAATGATGACTATAGTTTTTAAAATGCACTTTATAGCTCAGTTTTCGTTTTTATTTATTTAACTCAAGATTTGCTTGATGGTAGACACATTCTCCCATGTAGGCTGTGTTGAGATTGTGAACTGGACATCTACATGTATCTAGCAATTGATATGTTTGAGTTTTGGTTAAGACTATATTAGCACTTCAATATAGCTGGGTTTCTATCGCACAATTTCCTAATTGTCATAACATCAAGTAGACCAGGCCCACATCCCCCTTCCCGTCCCCCTATTACATCCCTCTGATGTTGTAATAATAATAATAATAATATGCCATTTAGCAGACGCTTTTATCCAAAGCGACTTACAGTCGTGCGTGCATACATTTTTGTGTATGGGTGGTCCCGGGGATCGAACCCACTACCTTGGCGTTACAAGCGCCGTGCTCTACCAGCTGAGCTACAGAGGACCATGTTGTGGTGTTCATTCGCAAACTTCAAACTGAAAAAATATGGACAGAGATTGTAATTCTGTGTATAAAATGTTAAATTAATGTCACATTTAAAATATGGATAATTCTTTATGTTAACACAGGTATGTTTTGTTACATGCCTAGCTAGCTCTAAATGGAGAGTGAAGGTGCATTATTCATTAGACCGCGTGGCCTAATGGATAAGGCGTCTGACTTCGAATCAGAAGATTGAGGGTTCGAGTCCCTTCGTGGTCGTTTAATTGCTCTAGCCTTATTTATTAAGACAAGTTCCCAATGTCACTGGGAAAGGTAGGATCGTTGGCAAATAGCGCTTATTTCGTTTTAGATTGACTACTGTACGATTTCCGCTCGTGTATGGTATATTCTTATAATTTAGTAGCCTAGTATTTAAGACCTTCATGTGTTTTAGTAGCTACATTACTTGGTTGACAAATGTCACCACAGGGTGTGTACTCGTTCAATCAATGAATGTACGTTATTTGTAACAATAGTAGCAGTGACTGATGCACGTTGAACTGTAATGTGGCCATTCCTGGCATCATCCCAAATTCGTATTCTGGTAAGATTTCGTACATGTTGCGCTCGTATCCGCCTGTGGGTCATGGAAAAGTGCGATCAGAGTCTGCGCAACTCAGCGTTCTTCTCGTCGTCTGTGCGAAGTTTATGAAGCTACACTGCAAGAGGAGAAAAAACATTCGTCATTCTATTGGTAATTCCTGCTATATCCAATCAATCACAACTTCACATGTGTTATTGTTAACTCTTTTGTCAAGGTGATTAATTACTAAGCTATTTAAAGTTTCAATATCTATAAACAATCTGCAAACAAACGCGGACGACCTAGCTAGCTAGCTAGAGCGCTAGCTACCGACCTAGCGACCAACATTAGCCAACGTTCCTTCAAAATGGTAGCTAGCTAGGCAGAATGCATAGGAAAAGCTCGCAATTGTCTTATCAGTATATCCACAACAAATTGGTAAAGATCTGTGTTCGTTTTTTAATTTGTATTTTGTCCCCTTCGTTGCATGGCATGATGCAGGTTTACCGTGGTTGAAAACACTGGCATTCGTTATACAGCAAAATAGCTACTGTAGCTGGCTAAATTCAGCGTAGAGTACTCAAGGGGGCTCAACAAAGAACCAGGAAGCATAATGCTCATTGGCCTAGCAAGAGAGTGTGAGATTGAAGCTACTAATTATACAAATGGTTAATTTAAAGACAAATACCCACATTTAATTCCCATGCAGAGTTGTATTTAAATTTTTACAATTAACTATTATGTCAATTGTCAGGTATTCTCGGCAATAGTAAATCATGGTGTCCTGACTACTGGAATGTATGCCTTTATGAAGAGGTTGATGCATTACAGAAGTCAAATTTTAGGCACACTTAGGGATGGATCCCTGGTCTACCCATTGATTACGGCATATTATTTTCCCACAGAACAAATTCTCCCCAAAACATTTTATAAATTCAATGCACTCTTTTCTTTAATCTATAATATATGCATAATAATAAATAATATATGCCATTTAGCAGATGCTTTTATCCATAGCAACTTACAGTCATGCGTGCATACATTTTTACATAGGCATGGTCTTGGAAATCAAACCCACTACCCTAGCGTTGCAAGCACCATGCTCTACGAACTAAGCTACACAGTCTTATAACAATAACGTCTTTACACAGGGATTCCTATCAGTGGAGTGCACTGTGGTTTACATTTTGTTCTCTCCTGCAGGCTGGCAGTGCCAGGGGTGGTGCCCTCTCAGGTATAGGTGGCTATCTCTTGGGCGTGTAAACAGGACAGGCCAAGGGCCGTTAGGGGTGCAACATGAATTTCAAATTCACCTATAGCGAAATAGAGGAACTTGGTGGCAACTTGCCCATGAAGAAAAGGAAGTCACGCTTCACCTTCGATGAAGTCCACCTGCTGCTGACTGAAGTCAAAAGAAACAGGCACATCCTCGTAAGTAAGTACCTCCACTCAGTGTGTACTGTGTGCACAAATTACATGAATTTGATCATTTATGAAGTTTATGCATGGTATTGTGTGAGGCCTTTGGTGATGATCAGCATGAAGCACTCAAAATAGACATATGTTCACTTTGCATTTGTTTGTTTTTTATTCTCTGTTTGCCTTTTATTCCTTGGAGTGCTATTATCTGCGTTTGTCACCCACCACAGGCAAGTTCAATCAAGGCGCCTCGTCAGACCTGAGGAAGCGAACATGGGCGGACATTGCGATTCGCATCAACAAAATCAGCGAGTGCCAACGGGAGGTCATGGAGATCGTCAAGAAGTGGGCGGACCTAAAGTGCGACGCCAAGCGCAGGATGGTGGCAATGCGAGGGCCTAATGGTGTCCGTATCTCCCAGAACCTGTCGCCAGTGGAGAAAATGGTGCACGTGATACTAAACATGTCCCCTCCGAACAAGGCCACCATGGGCAGTATGAATAATGAACCTGAGGAGAATGACTTTGGTGACATGTCGGAGATGTCAACTCGCTTCTCTGGCACCTCTAATGGTATGGCTGGCCTTCATCATATGGGTATGCCTGGCACCAGCCCCCACGCCATGGGCTCGTCTTTCTCAACTCCAGATAAAGATTATGGCATGTTCTCTCGGATGCCATTTGGCCGTGAGTCTTTCCTGTATTCAGAACAACATTTCTCCTCTTCTCATGAGCTCTTTCTCTCCAACACTCATGCACTCAACACACTATTCACATTGTATTGATTCTGATTATCTCCCTTGTCATATTGTTTTTCTTGTCCTTGTAGGGGATCCTTCTCAGTCATCTCATGATTTTTCATTCATGACACCAGTCGATGAAGGTAAAACTATTTCTCTCTCGCTTTATTGTTGGTAAATGTGTTTGCACCTATGTTTCTGTGTAATTATGCATCTATGTGTAATCACGTTGTGTTTGTGTATTACCCATAGACAACAGTCTGGGATTCGAGGACCTAGAAGAGGTGCCGCGGCACATGGGCTCCTTCCACCCTCCTGCTGAGCCTCGTCGCACCTACTCCAGATTCGCTGCCTCTTCCACCGCTATGTATTCTTCCATGGCTACCTCCTCGTCCTCCCTCCCAGCTCCCTCTTCCTGTCTCCCTGCTCCTCCCTCCTCTTCCACCTCTCCAGGGTCAGTCATGGGGCAGGGGGCAATCCGGAAGCAGCTAGCCCACAGTGCCTCCCTCAGTCTCAAGGAGCAGCAGGCCACTACTGCCCTGCTAGGGGCCGTGTCAGGGTCTCTGGGGGCCCTGGCCCAGTCCGTGCAGCAGCTGGTGGAGTCGCAGCAGGAGTTTGTACGCGACTCCCTGCAGATGCAGCGAGAGACTGTGAGCGTCCTGCGAGACTTCTCCACCAGTGCCCTGGCTCTCCTGCGGGACAAGGTCAATTGCCACCCACCGCCTTAACTCCCAGTTCACCTACAGAACCCAACACAACACACACACACACAGACCCTACCTGTGAAGTGCTTGCCCGTGTACTGGGATCATGTCATTAATACTGTTTGCTGATTCACCTTGAGAATGAGTATGCTGCCACTAGTATAGAGAGTACTGAATAGCAGGAAGCCAAAATAAAATTATGAATATCTTTATATACTGGAGATGAGCCTTCTAACTAGTGACTGGTTTGTGTTACTTTTGATGACAAAGAGCAATGCATCCACGTGTCATGGTTCCAGAATTATGGTAAATCACATTCTTTTTTTCTTTTCTTTTTACTGAATGAAGCAAGAGTGGACATTGCAAGGATGTTTGTCAGAGAAAAACTTGTGCAATACTCTAAAAATGCTTTTCGAGTGTAAGCGAACTGTTGATCTGCTCCTGTTTTGTTTTACATGGCCTCATAGCACATACTGTACATGTGGAAAGTATGAATGAGTTTTCATCTGCCAACCTCTGTCATATTACTATCCAAAGGTTAGGTGGTTTGGTTTTTAAACTGGCAATAAATCCCACTACAACTACGAGACGACTAAATAGAAACTGGCAATATTTGTAGCATTTGCACTTCAATTTAATGTATTTTCATTTTGTATTGAGTTTAAATTATATTGAGTGTTCAACTTTTTAGGAAAGTTTTGGGAATTTTGTTGTTATATTTTGTCAATGCTGAAGAAATGTTTTTATGAAAAAGTAACCTTTTCACTGAACTTCAATTAACTTTTAGTTTTTCCAGACTGAATGATTTTTAAAACATACTATAGACTACTGTACTGTAATGTGTGACTCCTTCAACCAAATCTTGAGAATAAAACAACCTGTTTTGAACTTATTTGTTCCTGGAGGCAGCGAATGAATGTATGGGATCTGTGATCAGTCACTTCCCAAGCTAAACCACGCTACAGCTTTAAGACCCAGGTACTGACAACATTGAAACATGATCTTAGGCTTTAATAAATGATAGGACTCCTGGCTCATCATGCAAGGTGCTGGTGCTGTTTGCCCTCTGAAGGACGAAACACAACGCATCTGTGAAAAGCCAAAGATAACACAGACATTCTGTTCAGTTATTCCTTTTTTTTTACCTTCTGCCCTCTGGATCCAGCTATCTGGCCATGAATCATGAATAGTAAGTAGTGATGAGTTGTGAGTGACAATGGTATTGTAGCATTATTTGTACGGTTGTCGAAGCAGGATGTGGTCTCATGTTTAGGTAGGCTATTGTCTTGGAAACATTGGAGCTACAGTTAAAGGTCCCTTTAGGTTTGTAGGGGAATAAAATGCCCTCTGAATTTGGGACACATTTTCCAACTTTTAGGCCAATGGCTGTTGTGAAATGGGAGTCAACTTTTGTTTGTTTGGGTTTTCTTTTGTTGCTTTGGAAAACTCTTCGGCCCTTAAGATAACTTGGCCGATCCAACAAATACTAAAGACATGGGAGGCTGACAGCTGTGTGTGTGTGTTTCTGCAGAGCCTGTATGCAATAACAATAGTGCATCTTCCATCTATCAATGGTGTGTGAATTTATCCTACTTGATGATATAATCAACCTAAATAATAATGTTGTAATGTCTTTCTCAGCGACTACCTGTTCAAGCTGCTTCTTATAGGAGACTCTGGTGTCGGCAAGTCTTGCCTGCTCTTGCGGTTTGCGGTAGGCATTGTGTTAAAATAGAATACACACAATCTTTGGTGTCCCATATGGCAGAGTCTAGAGTAAACAGAAAGCGAAGGCCATTTCCTTTGTGGAAAGGAGACTGCAAAACATCATCCAACCCAGTAATTAACCACTGTTTGAAGGTTTGTTCAGCCATTCTCTTCATTGTAACTAATAACACTGCTCAGCTGTCTCTGCTCCTCAGGATGACACCTACACAGAGAGCTACATCAGCACAATCGGGGTCGACTTTAAGATCAGAACCATTGAAATGGATGGGAAGACTGTCAAACTACAAATTGTAAATACATGTTTATAAGACAAATTCTGTTATAGCTCCAGTTGTACATTTTGAGGATGGGTAAGGCTTGTTTGTAAGTTCTAACTGTTTGATTTCTCTCTCCTAGTGGGACACAGCTGGACAAGAGCGGTTCCGGACCATCACATCCAGCTACTACAGAGGAGCACATGGGATCATCATTGTGTATGATGTCACTGATCAGGTAACACAGTGTATTTGAACACTTCCTCTCTATGCGCTGGATTGACACATCTATTGCATCGCAATGTACCAGAGTTAGAGATAAAACAATATGTTTGAGATTTCAACTATTTTGCCAGGAGTCCTTTAACAACGTGAAGCAGTGGTTGGAGGAGATTGACCGCTATGCGTGTGAAAATGTCTCCAAGTTGCTTGTGGGAAACAAGTGTGACTTGGTCTCTAAAAAGGTAGTGGACTATGCCACTGGTCAAGTAAGTGTCTGTTCTCCCTCATAAAATGCTTGCTACACCAATGCACAATTGATTCCTCGTTAACTACAAATGACTGTCAGTCATAGACATGCTAATCACACGTTATTGTGCTTTTGTTCTGTTGTGTCGTGGTAAATGTCATAAAATTCTGCTCTCTCTTTTTGTTTGTACGATTGCTTCAGGAATTTGCTTTGTCCCTAAAGATTCCATTCCTGGAGACCAGTGCGAAGAATGCTGATAATGTAGAGAAATCATTTTTAACCATGGCCTCTGAAATACAGAAGCGTGTTGGAAGTGATGGTGTTCAGAGTGAGGCTGCTAAAGTGGGAAACAAGATAAACAGTGCACCCCTTTGGCCCGGGGGGAAAGACAAGGCTACTGCAGGGGAGGGGAATTCTTGTTGCTAATGCCATACACAAACTACAGCATAAGATAATCAATGAGTTTGGACACTATCTTCATTTACTTTTGTTTTGTTCAGAGATGGTAATTGATCGTTGTGAGAACAGCTATGCAATAGTTATGCGGTAGCCTGTTCCATTAATGCAGAGAATATGGCCCGCTGAAAGGCACCCTTTGAATTAGTCTGGGTACCAGTCTATGTAACATTCCACTCCTTGTGTCATATGCCAAAGAGTCTTTGGCATATGACATGGAGTAAAAGGAGTGGAATGTAATAGCTGAACAGAGACAGCAACCATGCTACCTTTGAATGGCCTGGGTATCGAACATGTGAAACAACAGTTGATCCATGTGGGGATCCAGGATAGGTGAATGTTTGCTTGATGATTTGAACTTGTAAGGTGAATTTAGGGTGTCATTTTATCTCTAACATTTGTGAATAATTTATTATTTTGGTTACCATGGGTGGTCAACAACTTGTTTTTTCTTGTGTTAAACACTTTTTGATTAACGTTTGTTGTTTAATGACGACAATAAATTATACATTTGTGGCTTAATTTGTTTTCTTGATTGTTTTTATGCATAATGCACTGTTGTTGCTTGAAACTTGTTGATGTATATGAACAATTTGATCAACTGAACTCTTCAAATAATATGATGAGTAATGTGTAATGTCCACAAATAGAGTGGTCCACAGGTACAACTGTGGCAAATCATCTCTGGTATGGTCGGTGCAACCATAGAAACAGAATCGTTCTAGTTCTGTGAGTGCAACACCCATAATCTGAAGCAGATGCTACTGTGTTGTTATGGCTGCCCTCTAGTGGTCATAAATATTAGATATAGAAACGCAAAATAGAAGCAACATGAAAGGAAGAAATTAAGATAATGATTGTTGCTATGCTCTACGAAAATCATAATTTATTACATAGGGGCTTAAAAGTTTAACATTTGAAAGACAAATCAGTGCAAGCTAAGTTTGCCATGTCTTATAAAATACTAAATTAATTTAATACAATTTAGACTGTGCGAAGGGAATTAGAGTGGTACAGCAATATAAAATACCATTTGTTGTGTGTATTAGTCTACAGTTCTGTAAAAACCTTCTGGGTAGGGGATGTATTTTTAACAGACTTCGGGCATTGCCATCAGTCATGATTGACATGTTGGGTTGCATTCGAAGTTCAATGAAATATTTGTTACGATTGGAGAAAACGCTGTAAGTATCGCCGTATTTTGTTCCACGTGACCGTTAACGATTTTTATTGCGCCTTATGGCTGTCGCTCAGAGTAACCTAAGCCAATCAGGTGCGTTTGTCCTTTTCACTCGCGCTATGTTCACCGGCTCTTTCCCATTCAAGATGTCCGCGACGTCTATGTTCCCCATGTGTGTCCGGGCGAGCAGGGGCCTCCTCACGCTCAGGAACGGGGGCAGAGGGGGTTCAACCCCAGCAGTAGTGGACTTGATTCGGGCACTTTCCACGGAGAAGCCAACAGGAGAGGGCAGTGCTACAGGTGGACTCGCTCAAGCAATCTTGCAAGAGAGGCTTCAGCAGCAACAGAAGAGTCAGGTGAGTCAAGCTAGCTAGGTAACGTTAACTAGCTAACTGACATTCCCCCCTGCCTGATTGGGTAATGTTAGCTAGATAGCCATACTTTTAACAAGCAAGGCAAGGCAAAAAAAAAACATGTAATAAATCAGCTGGTTTGGTTTTCATGAGTTGTCATTTCCAGTTTGTTGAAACTCCGGGTCTCTTACGACACTAACGGTATTATTTTCCATTTACACCCCGTTATTTGACTGAATGAATGAACTCGTCGGATTAGCATGTTGAGCTAGGCTAGCCTGTCATCCAGGTCAGTGCAATCCGGGATCCTTGACTATAAACCTTTACCCATACCCTAACCCTTAGCTAAACCATTTTAATTAGGGTAGTGACGTCCGGAGGATCCCGGATAGCACGGACCCTGTCATCCAACTGGCTGTATCCAGTCAACTAGCTAGCCTACCAACAATGCCTTTGCTACTGGCTGTAATAATTAGCTAGTTAGTTTTCAATTGCAACTGAATGAGTGTTCCCTAACTAGTTAGCTAACGTTAGCTCATCAGTTTACTTTCACATGTAACACACCCAGGCATATTCCACGAGATAAACTAGCCTTACGATACTAGCCAGCTAGCTACCAAGTAGGTAGTGGATTCATCTCCTAGCCAAGCTAACTTGCTTTACCTAGAAATACAGCTAACCAGCACGTATACTCCCATATTCAGCCACCGTCTATTATTTATTTTTCACACATCAAGGTTTCTGTACAAGGCTAACATTACATTAAATGCATGGTATGGGTCAAGGTTTTTCTCGATTTTTGAAGGTCAGGTATACTCTCCGCGCCCCCAATGCATTTCCGGCACACACACTGATTAATCTTATTGTCACAATTTGATGTGTATATACACTACCGGTCAAAAGTTTTAGAGCACCTACTCATTCAAGGGTTTTTCTTTATTTTTTACAATTTTCTACATTGTATAATAATAGTGAAGACATCAAGACTATGAAATAACACATATGGAAACTTGTATTAACCAAAAAAGTGTTAAACAAATGAAAATATATTTTATGAGATTCTTCAAATAGCCACCCTTTGCCTTGACAGCTGTGCACACACTTGGCATTCTCTCAACCAGCTTCACCTGGAATGCTTTTCCAACAGTCTTGAATGAGTTCCCACATATACTGAGCACTTGTTGGCTGCTTTTCCTTCACTCTGCGGTCCGACTCATCCCAAACCATCTCAAATTATTATTATTTTTTTTCACCTTTATTTAACCAGGTAAGCCAGTTGAGAACAGGTTCTCATTTACAACTGCGACCTGGCCAAGATAAAGCAAAGCAGTGCAATAAAAACAACAACACAGAGTTACATATGGGGTAAAAAACATAAAGTCAAAAATACAACAGAAAATATATATACAGTGTGTGCAAATGTAGCAAGTTATGGAGGTAAGGCAATAAATAGGCTATAGTGCAAAATAAATACAATAGTATTAACACTGGAATGCTAGATGTGCAAGAGATTATGTGCAAATAGAGATACTGGGGAGCAAAAGAGCAAAAGAAATAACAATATAGGGATGAGGTAGTTGGGTGGGCTAATTTCAGATGGGCTGTGTACAGGTGCAGTGATCGGTAAGGTGCTCTGACAACTGATGCTTAAAGTTATTGAGGGAGATAAGAGTCTCCAGCTTCAGAGATTTTTGCAATTCGTTCCAGTCATTGGCAGCAGAGAACTGGAAGGAATGGCGGCCAAAGGAGGTGTTGGCTTTGGGAATGACCAGTGAGATATACCTGCTGGAGCGCAGACTACGGGTGGGTGCTGCTATGGTGACCAATGAGCTAAGATAAGGCGGGGATTTGCCTAGCAGTGATTTATAGATGGCCTGGAGCCAGTGGGTTTGACGACGAACATGTAGTGAGGACCAGCCAACAAGAGCGTACAGGTCACAGTGGTGGGTAGTGTATGGGGCTTTGGAGACAAAACGGATGGCACTGTGATAGACTACATCCAATTTGCTGAGTAGAGTGTTGGAGGCTATTTTGTAAATGACATCGCCGAAGTCAAGGATCGGTAGGATAGTCAGTTTTACGAGGGCATGTTTGGCAGCATGAGTGAAGGAGGCTTTGTTGCGAAATAGGAAGCCGATTTCTAGATTTAACTTTGGATTGGAGATTCTTTATGTGAGTCTGGAAGTTGAGTTTACAGTCTAACCAGACACCTAGGTATTTGTAGTTGTCCACATACTCTAGGTCAGACCCGTCGAGAGTGGTGATTCTAGTCGGGTGGGCGGGTGCCAGCAGCGCTCGATTGAAAAGCATGCATTTAGTTTTACTAGTGTTTAAGAGCAGTTGGAGGCTACTGAAGGAGTGTTGTATGGCATTGAAGCTCGTTTGGAGGTTTGTTAACACAGTGTCCAATGAAGGGCCAGATGTATACAAAATGGTGTCGTCTGCGTAGAGGTGGATCTGAGAGTCACCAGCAGCAAGAGCGACATCATTGATATACACGGAGAAAAGTGTCGGCCCAATCATTGAACCCTGTGGCACCCCCATAGAGACTGCCGTAGGTCCAGACAACAGGCCCTCCGATTTGACACACTGAACTCTATCTGAGAAGTAGTTGGTGAACCAGGCGAGGCAGTCATTTGAGAAACCAAGGCTATTTAGTCTGCCAATAAGAATGCGGTGGTTGACAGAGTCGAAAGCCTTGGCCAGGTCGATGAAGACGGCTGCACAGTACTGTCTATTATCAATCGCGGTTATAATATCGTTTAGGACCTTGAGCGTGGCTGAAGTGCACCCATGACCAGCTCGGAAACCGGATTGCATAGCGGAGAAGGTACGGTGGTATTCGAAATGGTCGGTGATCTGTTTGTTAACTTGGCTTTCAAATACTTTTGAAAGGCAGGGCAGGATTGATCTAGAGTGTCACCCCCTTTGAAGAGGGGGATGACCGCGGCAGCTTTCCAATCTCTGGGGATCTCAGACGTTATGAAAGAGAGGTTGAACAGACTAGTAATAGGGGTTGCGACAATTTCGGCGGCTAGTTTTAGAAAGAAAGGGTCCAGATTGTCTAGCCCAGCTGATTTGTAGGGGTCCAGATTTTGCAGCGCTTTCAAAACATCAGCTGTCTGAATTTGTGTGAAGGAGAAGCGGGGGGGGGGGCATGGGCAAGTTGCAGCAGAGGGTGCAGAGTTGGTGGCCGGGGTAGTGGTAGCCAGATGGAAAGCATGGCCAGCTGTAGCAAAATGCTTGTTGAAATTCTCGATTATTTAATTAATTTGGTTGAGGTCGGGGGATTGTGGAGGCCAGGTCATTTGATGCAGCACTCCATCACTCTCCTTCTTGGTAAAATAGCCCTTACACAGCCTGGAGTTGTGTTGGGTCGTTGTCCTGTTGAAAAACAAATGATAGTCCCACTAAGACCAAACCAGATGGGATGGCGTATCGCTGCAGAATGCTGTGTTAGCCATGCTGGTGAAGTGTGCCTTGAATTCTAAATAAATCGCAGACAGTGTCACCAGCAAAGCACCCCCACACCATAACACCTCCTCCTCCATGCTTTACGGTGGGAAATACACATGCAGAGATCATCTGTTCACCCACACAGCGTCTCACAAAGACACGGCGGTTGGGACCAAAAATCTCAAATTTGGACTCCAGACCAAAGGACAAATTTCCACCGGTCTAATGTCCATTGCTCGTGTTTCTTGGCCCAAGCAAGTCTCTTCTTATTATTTGTGGCCTTTAGTAGTGGTTTCTTTGCAGCAATTCAACCATGAATGCCTGATTCACACAGTCCCCTCTGAACAGTTGATGTTGAGATGTCAGTGACTTGGACTCTGAAGCATTTATTTGGGCTATTTCTGAGGCTGGTAACTCTAATGAACTTATCCTCTGCAGCAGAGGTAACTCTGGGTCTTCCATTCCTGTGGTGGTCCTCATGAGAGCCAGTTTCATCATAGCGCTTTATGGTTTTTGCGACTGCACTTGAAGAAACTTTAAAAGTTCTTGAAATGTTCAGTATTGACTGACCTTCATGTTTTAAAGTAATGATGGACTGTTGTTTCTCTTTGCTTATTTGAGCTGTTCTTGACATAATATTGACTTGGTCTTTTACCAAATAAGGCTATCTTCTGTATACCCCCCCCCCCCACCACCTTGTCACAACACAAACACATTAAGAAGGAAATACATTCCACAAATTAACTTTTAAGAAGGCACACCTGTTAATTGAAATGCATTCCAGGTGACTACCTCATGAAGCTGGTTGAGAGTGTGCAAAGCTGTCAAGGCAAAGGGTGGCTATTTGAAGACTCCCAAATATATAAAAATATATTTTGATTTGTTTAACACTTTTTTTGGTTACTACTTGATTCCATATGTGTTATTTCATAGTTTTGATGTCTTCACTATTGTTATATAATGTAGAAAATAGTAAAAAATAAAGAGAAACCCATGAATGAGTAGGTGTTCTAAAACTTTTGACCGGTAGTGTATAAACTAGAAGCATAGTCTCATTTCCTTTTTTATGATTTTAAATTCCTTATTTCCAAGCTATTCTGTATTATAGCTACGTATTCCCAATATAATGTCTAGCTGTCTTGTGTGAGGAAGTGAAACGGAATCTGACCTG